>NC_133380.1:36729242-36766689 GCF_049309525.1 Garra rufa | reverse complement strand
ATGTTAAAAGCACATTTTAGTTCATCTTCATGGTGTCTCAAAATAGCACAGTTGAGTACACTTAGATGATCTTAAGTTTATCTTAACATATACTTAAGAATAACTTTTAGTATATAGAGTACAAAATTAGTGGCCGAAAATAGAGCACTTTAAGTACATTAGGGAAGTGCACTAAGTGTACTTAAATTGTATTTTAGCACACTTTTTTCACACTTTGTATATTCTTTTAATATATTATTGCTATACTTTAAATTAGTCATAAATATATTTATAAATGTTCAAAAGTAGGGTTCAAGTGTATTTCTAGTTGTAACTAAATATATTTTTTTAAATACAGATATAGTATGTTAAAAGCACATTTTAGTTCAATTTCAGGGTGTCTCAAAATAGCACAGTTGAGTACACTTAGATGGTATTAAGTTTATCTTAACATATACTTAATACTATTTTTTAGTACAATAAGTACAAAATTAGTGTGCGAAAATAGAGCACTTTTAGTACATTACTGAAAAGTGTACTAAGTATACTTAAATAAAGTGTATTTTAGTGCACTTTTTTTAACCTGGGAGAATTACCACACTCAAAATCAATTTAAGTGTTAGTGCTAATAATGCATTCATATTAAGTGTACTTAAGTACAACTTTTGGGAAAATGTACTTCTACTACAGTACATTACTAATAGATTTTTAATAAAATAAATTTAATGTAAACTTAAAATTACCACACTCAAAATCAATTTAAGTGTTAGTGATAATAATGCATTCATATTAAGTGTACTTAAGTACAACTTTTGGGAAAATGTACTTCTACTACAGTACATTACTAATAGATTTTTAATAAAATCAATTTAATGTAAACTTAAAATTACCACACTCAAAATCAATTTAAGTGTTAGTGATTATAATGCATTCACATTAAGTGCACTTAAGTACAACTTTTGAGAAAATGTACTTCTACTACAATACATTACTAATAGATTTTTAATAAAATAAATTTAATGTAAACTTAAAATTACCACACTCAAAATCAATTTAAGTGTTAGTGATAATAATGCATTCACATTAAGTGCACTTAAGTACAACTTTTGGGAAAATGTACTTCTACTACAGTACATTACTAATAGATTTTTAATACAATAAATTTAATGTAAACTTAAAATTACCACACTCAAAATCAATTTAAGTGTTAGTGATAATAATGCATTCATATTAAGTGTACTTAAGTACAACTTTTGGGAAAATGTACTTCTACTACAATACATTACTAATAGATTTTTAATAAAATAAATTTAATGTAAACTTAAAATTACCACACTCAAAATCAATTTAAGTGTTAGTGATAATAATGCATTCATATTAAGTGTACTTAAGTACAACTTTTGAGAAAATGTACTTCTACTACAATACATTACTAATAGATTTTTAATAAAATAAATTTAATGTAAACTTAAAATTACCACACTCAAAATCAATTTAAGTGTTAGTGATTATAATGCATTCACATTAAGTGCACTTAAGTACAACTTTTGGGAAAATGTACTTCTACTACAATACATTACTAATAGATTTTTAATAAAATCAATTTAATGTAAACTTAAAATTACCACACTCAAAATCAATTTAAGTGTTAGTGATAATAATGCATTCATATTAAGTGTACTTAAGTACAACTTTTGGGAAAATGTACTTCTACTACAATACATTACTAATAGATTTTTTATATATTAACTTATTTTAAACTCAAGATTAGTATGTAAACAGTGTACTAAAAATCAACTAATGTTTAAAGCATTTAAAGCACACTTTTGAAAAACACACTAATAAAACTCTTTTGGATGTTTTTTCTGTAGTGTACTTTATTGTAGTACACTAAAAAATTATTTAAGTATTACTGGTATTTAGTATACTTTTGTCAAGTGTACTAAAGTCCTACTGAAGTATAAACATACTTTTAATTAGTAAATTTATAGTGTATAACCATCAACTTTTATTTAACACAAAAAAAACCCAATGTACTAAAAATGTATTTGCGGGTATTTAAGTGTATTTTAATTGCATTTAATTATATTTTTTTTTCACCTGGGGTTACTGATGTCCATTCCTTAATAAAGTTCAGTCCCAATATTTTGGGGTCTCATTATTTTGTCATGTTTACATATGTCTCGCCTTTAAACTTGTTCAAATGAAGTTCTTAGCAATGCATATTACTAATAAAAAAATAAGTTTTGATATATTTAGGTAGGAGATTTACAAAATATATTCATAGAACATAATCTTTACTTAAAGGAACCGTATGTAAGAAATTTATTTCAGGTAATCATAAAATGGCCCTGACATGTCACTAGACATTAAGAAATCATGTTCATTTCAAATACTTATATCACTGACAACAGTGGTCCGGCCAGGATATTGTCATTTAAAAGCGACAGTTGCAGCCCACGACTGATGTTATTGTTGTCATTTTGTGTTTTGGTCTGAGGCTCCACCCTCCAGCTATCTACTAATCACGAAGTCAGCTCAGCTCTAGTTACAGCTGCAGCTACAAAGTGTCGGATAAAACATGTATAACGTTACGGAACCTAAAAGACCTCGTTATGAATCCGAAATACGTTGTGACAAAGTCCGAAATAAAACAAGGATTTGTATAGGAGATGCCTTTGAAAGATGGAGACGGCTGAGAAACGGAGAAGAATCTGAAGACAGACGCCAACGTTGCTAATTTTCTCCTGGTCAGGTAAGATTCATCTATGTTTGGCTAACTTTGCTTCCGTAAACAGTGGATTTTCCACGGTCGCCCGTGCTAAATGCTTTCATAAAAAGTTTTATATCACAGCACTAGCAGGGTATGAAAACAATCTATGTTCCGACTGAAATGTGGTATTACAGTACATCTTTACGAAATATTTGGCTAATCGCCATTAGTAAATTTTTGCGATACATAATTACTTCGCAAAACATCTCTCGTGAAGCATAAACATAATTAACAGAAGAAAAAAAAAATTACTGTGTAGGACTCGTCACTTGCCACTGGAAGCTCCTTGTAGCAGCCTACGTTCCTGCTGGATCCTGCAGCTTAGCTGGCAACTTCGAGTCAGGGGGGATTGGGAGGGGATACACCGTTCTACAGTATTTTGAAAGTGTTTGCAGTACCAGTTTTGGCCACAATCCTACATACGGTTCCTTTAATATCCTGATGGTGTTTTGGCATTAAAAATCATTTTGACCCATACAATGTATTTTTGGCTATTGCTACAAATATACCCGTGCTACTTAAGACTGGGCACAGTCTTGTTCAACATAGGCACAGTGTTGTTTTTGACAACCATCTTAGATTTAGTCTTAGTCTTTTGGACTAAAATGCTTATTAGTTGTAGGAGCCATACATCCGGTTTATTAGTCTCTTGTGATATTTCTTCTTTCCTTCTATACTGTTGTGTATTTGCACATGTGGTGTGACGTCATTTGTAACTATGGCACCGTGAGGGGGTGTGGTGTTTATATTAGTGTGTTTGTTCACCTGTGGGACATGGCGGGCTGTTTGGAGCATGGCTGCAGGGTGAGCATGGGGAAAAACTTTCTTTTGACCGTCACTACTGTCAATGACGTTACTACCATCATTATCTGTGTCTATGCGACGTTTGATGTATCTTCCCTTGACTGAATGCATCTACCAAAGTAAGTGATCCATGTTTGTTCTTCTGCTGGTGAAACGGAGTAATAAAAATAACATCAGATGTAATGCTTCAGAGTGCGCGTCTTTAGTATAATCTCCTCGTGTCTTAGCCTGCTGCGGCTTTAATATTGTTATTTGAGTATATGCCGCTACATTATGTCAAAAGAAAGTTTTACAAAGCGCAGATTCAAACGTAGTGTTGTTTAACATTGGATGTTTGATTGTTCAATGTTGTTAAGCGATAGACGTGAACGCGCATTTGTCTTGTGTAAAACTTATTTTCATTCACAAATTTACTGTTACAATCGACGCTTATTTTTGATTACTACAGCCGTTTGTATTTGAAAAGTACACTGTAAACAATGTGGGTTGCTGGTCAAAAAAGGATTGTATTCCCTGCTAGGCTTAGCGGTACTTTCACATAAGGTGATCGTACTGTTTGTTTGTTTTGTTACCCTTCGTAGTATTTTGGTTCGTGCGTCAAGCGGGTGAAGCATTGCGCTTGGGAGTGCCGCCGTAGTTCTGGTCCCAAGACAGTTAGTCTGGTTCAAGACTATCGGTATAGAGGTACATAAATACCCACCGCTAGTATGCACAGAAGACTAGGGTTGAGTTTAGCTTAGCTTTTGTGGATAATTTAGAGGGAAGCAAAGACCATGCGTCGTATCTTGTTTCTGAGTGGAAGTTTAAATAAGGTATGCAGTGTTAAGTGTCATTAGCAGATATTTTTTGTGATTTATTTTGGATTATTTTGCTAAATAAAATGGAGTTGAGTGATGCCAGGTTGAAAGAGAAAAGACAAATATCATTGACACCTAAGGCTTTCGAATATAAATTGGGAAAGCTTCAAGAAGAACGTCAAACAAAAGTAAGAAAGATTAAAAGTGCAATTAGAGAGATTAAAGATCTAATGCAAAGTGCTGATAGTACTGAAGAAATACGGTCACATCTTGAAAATATATCAAGCCTGTTTAATGAAGCAAGTTCTCTTCATGGTGTCGTGATTTCTATGATCCCACCTGAAGAACAAGAAAAACAGAATGTGTGGTTTGATAGCATTGAAAAACATAAAACCGTTTTTGTGGAAGAGACAAATAAATGGCTGTTGAATGCGCCAGACATATCCATAGAGGGCGTTGATGCCCCATGTTTACGATCTACTGTTTCCAAAGCTAATGAGGCCCATGTATCTAGAATTATGGAAAATACAGTAGAAGATGATATTAGGCCAAGTGATAGCGTTTCTAATGTGTCAGTGAAGTCAAAGAAACGTAGTACAGTGTTGAGTAAATCTATGTCTACTGCATCATCAGCTAGAATGAGGGCTGAGGCTGAGACAGCTGCTCTTAAGGCTCGTCAAAGGCTGCTGAGTCAGAAGCATGCCTTGGAGGAACAGCAAGAACTGTTGAGGAGGAAGAAGGAGGAGCTCGATCTGGACATGGAGCTGGCAGCATCTATGGCTAAAGTAAGCGTGTTCAGGGCTTCAGAAATATCTTGCGCGTCTCATGCATCTGTGAGATTAGATGGGATGAATTCCTGTTCGGAAAGAGGAAAGAAACCACAGTTAAGCCATGACGCTGCAACATTTGTCCCTGAGTTCAACACTCAACCATCAGCTGCAGAAGCTGAAGATGAAGCTGCGCCTTCAGGTTATGCTGTTGTGAAGCCCAAGACATACAACAAAATTGGGCTGCCTGCTGTTGTGACCAGAGATGATCCATCCACTTTATCTTTTCAGCCAGCTGTCATGAATAATGATGGTCTCCTCACTCTGTCAGGGGGTGCTTTTCATCCACCAGTTACTAGCCTTCAATCTGAAGTTGCACCTGTAACAGTGAATAACTCTAATCAGCGTTTTCTCACAGTTTTGGAAAGGCAAAATCAAATTACGTCTTTATTGGTTGGGCAACAGTCACTTTTTCTATTACCTAAGCAGGATTTACAAGTTTTCAATGGAGATCCATTGGAGTATCAAACCTTCATAAGAGGATTTGAACACAACATAGAGGGAAGAACACAAAGTCAAAAGGACTGTCTGTATTTCCTTGAGCAGTATACAAGAGGACAGCCCAGGGATTTGGTCCGAAGCTGTCAACATCTGCCACTGTCTCATGGATACATTAAGGCAAAGTCAATACTTCAGGAACATTTTGGCGATCCATTTAAAGTAGCCTCCGCGTATATGAATAAGGTGCTTTCATGGCCATTGGTTAAAGCTGAAGATATCAAGGCTTTACGGGCCTACAGTCTAATGTTACGTGAATGTTGCAACTCTATGGGGACCGCCGTAAGTGACCTGAATGTACCTACAAATATGCAAACTATTGTGAGAAAGCTGCCTTATAAGCTGCGGGATCATTGGAGAGGTGTGGCTAGTGATATTCAGGAGAAGTTTCATCGTAGAGCTACATTTTTGGATATAGTGGAGTTTGTTGAGAGACAGGTCAAGATAGCAAGTGATCCTCTCTTTGGAAATATCCAAGATATACCTGCAACAGGAAGAAAAGAATTAAAAATGGTCAAGTCTCAAATTGGTTCAAAGGCTAGAGGCAGTAGCTTTGCTACTGCTGTAGCACCTGCTGAGAAGAAAATCGAGTCTGTGAATAAAAGGGAGAAGAATTCACTAGTGAAAGCTTGTTTGTTTTGTGGAGCTGGACATTCGTTGGATGTTTGTCTTCTTTTGGATAAAAGGACCCAAGATGAAAAAATGTCTTTTTTGAAAGAAAATCGTATGTGCTTTGGATGTCTGTGCGTTGGGCACATGAGTAAGGATTGCAGAAAACGACTGATATGTAGAATATGCAATTATAGACACCCTACGTTGTTGCATATCCATTCCAAAGCTAAACAAAAGAGTTTGACTCAGGCCATCGGTGGTTTGGAAATGACCAAGGAAGGTCCTGTGGTGTCAGTTCAGTCCAGTGGTTTGACTGGGGCCGGTAAACAGGACTGTACGCTTTCTATTTTACCTGTTCAGGTGAGATCCAAGAGAGGGCAAGAGACTTTTGTCACGTATGCATTTTTGGATCCAGGGAGTACTTCTTCGTTTTGTACAGAGCGACTCATGAATCGGCTTAATCTTACAGGAAAGAAACTGGGAATTCTCCTTAGAACTATGGGACAAGAGAAAGTGATGGACAGTTATAAGCTGTCAGACTTGGAAGTAGCCGGATTAGATTCAGACAACTTTTGTGGCCTGCCTGAGGTTTTTACTCAGAAGAGTATGCCTGTTCATAAAGGTAATATTCCATGCTCGAAAGACCTCCAAAGATGGTCTCATCTGAAAGATATAAAAATGCCAGAGATCAATGCTGATGTAGACCTTCTGATCGGCACTAACGTCCCTCAAGCTCTGGAACCTTGGGAAGTGGTTCATGCAGCGAATGGGGGCCCTTATGCAATTAAGACCATTCTGGGTTGGACCGTGAACGGTCCGCTCCGAGGAGATAATCAGATCAGTGATCAGTGCTTGCAGCCTGATATCATAGTTAATTGTATCTCCGTGGCAAGGCTTGATGAGCTTTGGGAGAAGCAACTGAAGGTGGATTTTCCTGAAAATCTGCAGGATGAACAACCTGGTCAGTCGAGAGAGGATAAGCGCTTCATTGAGTCAGTTTCCGATTCTGTCAAGCTCATCGATGGTCATTACAGTATCGGTTTGCCGGTAAGAAAAAAATACCTAAAAATGCCTAACAACAAACCAGTTGCAGAACAGCGTGCATTGAGTCTCAAAAGGCGTTTGAATAAAGATCCATCTTTTTGCTCAGACTACATTGCATTTATGACCAAGATGCTGGCTGATGGCTATGCCGAGAGAGTTCCGGCCGAGCATCTGACTCGTCGTGATGGAAGAGTGTGGTATTTACCCCACCACGGGGTATATCATCCTAAAAAGAAAAAACTGCAGGTAGTTTACGATTGTGGGGCCACATTCCAGGGGACATCTCTGAATTCACAGTTGTTTCAAGGACCAGATCTCACAAATTTGTTGGTGGGAGTCCTCACAAGATTCCGTAAAGAACCTGTGGTGCTTATGGCAGATATAGAGGCCATGTTCCATCAGGTCAGGGTTCCGGCTGAAGACTCTGACTTGTTGAGATTCCTGTGGTGGCCTGATGGAGATTGCAGTCGGGAGCTAGTGGAATACAGAATGATGGTGCATCTGTTTGGTGCTACTTCCTCTCCTAGCTGTGCCTGTTTCGCCCTGAGGAAGTGTGCTGAAGACAATCAAAGGTACTTTAATTCTATGGCAGTTAATGCTGTCTTGCACCACTTCTATGTTGATGATTGCTTGGTGTCTGTTGGCTCTGAAGATGAAGCAGTATATTTATATCAAGAGCTT
Organism: Garra rufa; assembly: GCF_049309525.1. Lineage (NCBI taxonomy): Eukaryota > Metazoa > Chordata > Actinopteri > Cypriniformes > Cyprinidae > Garra > Garra rufa. The sequence goes on along the minus strand of NC_133380.1, from coordinate 36,758,674 downwards.
AGTGCCTTGTGTGCTAAAGGAGGTTTTAAGCTCACAAAATGGATTAGTAATCAACGTACTGTCCTCGCTGCAATTCCTCAGGAAGAGCGAGCCAGAGAGGTAAAAGATTTGGATCTGGATAACGATTCCTTGCCTGTTGAGCGTGCCTTGGGTGTGCGGTGGTGTGTCGAATCTGACTCATTTAAGTTTAAAATCATACTTAAATCCCACCCACTCACAAGAAGAGGAATTTTGTCCGTGATTAGTTCGATTTATGATCCTCTTGGTTTCTTGGCACCTGTCGTTTTGTCTGCCAAGAAAATCCTCCAAGACCTTTGCAGGAGACGTTTGGGATGGGATGATCCCTTGCCCTCTTCCGTTGTCGGAGAATGGATGGCTTGGCTGGAAGACCTTCATAACCTTGAAAATTGGGAGGTCAACAGGTGCTTAAAACCTGTGGATTGTGGTCATCTTGTCTTTGCTCAGCTACACCACTTTGCAGATGCAAGTGAGGAAGGGTTCGGGACTGTGACTTACCTGTTGCTCCATGACAATAATGGACGAACTCACAGTGCATTTGTAATGGGAAAAGCACGTGTAGCTCCTCTTAAACTTGTCACTATTCCTCGGATGGAGCTGACTGCCGCGGTGATGGCTAGTAGGATGGATAAGTTGTGGAGAAAGGAGCTGCAAATGGACCTTGAAGAGTCGGTCTTTTGGACGGACAGCACTTCTGTTTTGAAATACATAAAAAATGAGACATCTAGATTTAAGATCTTCATAGCAAACAGAGTGTCTGAAATATTGAAAACGTCTAACGTATCGCAGTGGAGGTACGTGAATACATCACACAACCCTGCGGATCTAGCTTCCAGAGGTGTTAAAGTTCAGTCATTTTTAAAGTCTGATGTATGGCTCTGTGGTCCTGACTTTCTTCAAGAGCCTGAGTACAGGTGGCCTGATAATCCTGAGACCTTGGAAAGCTCTCTCTTTGGAGACCCAGAGGTCAAGGCTGTGGTGGTGAACACTGCTCAAGTTGAGCAGGTTAGTCCGGTGGAGAAGCTCATTGGTTACTTTTCCTCTTGGTTCTATCTTAAGAGGGCAGTTGGTTGGCTTCTCAAGTTTAAGTCCTTGCTCCTATCCTTGGTGCGACATCGAAAGCTGCTGAGAGAAAACCTTTCTAAATTGGATCTAAGTACTGATCAGCTGGAGAAAAAGCTACAGGTTCAGATGGAAGGTGTTAAGGCCCAAGTGCCAAAGGATGTTTTATCCTTGGAGGATATGGTCACGGCAGAGTTAAACATTATTCGTTTCTGTCAAAAAATAAGGTTTCCGGAGGAACTGTCCTGTTTGAAGAAAGGAGAGTGCGTAAGAAGGACAAGTCACCTCTATAAGCTCAACCCGATCCTGGATGGTGATCTCATTAGGGTTGGAGGACGGCTTAGTAGAGCAGCAATGCCACTTGAAGCGAAACATCCAGTTATACTGGCTAAAGATCAACACATTTCTAATCTCATCCTTGCTGATGTACATCAAGAAACAGGCCATGGTGGACGAAACCACATGCTTTCTCATTTACGTCAGAAGTACTGGATTCCTGGTGCCTGTGTTGCCATCAGAAAGGTTCTGACTAAATGTGTTATCTATCGTAAACTGTCTGCTTCATCTGGACAGCAGAAAATGGCTGATCTTCCTCACAACAGAATTACTCCTGATGAACCTCCTTTCAGTCGAGTTGGTTTGGACTGTTTTGGACCATTTGAAGTTAAACGTGGAAGAACTGTGATCAAGAGGTATGGGCTTATTTTTACATGCTTGGCAATACGAGCCATACACCTTGAAGTTCTTTTGTCTTTAGACACGGACTCCTTCATTAATGGTTTCAGAAGATTTATAGCGAGACGTGGTCAAGTTCTGGAAATTCGTTCGGACAACGGTACTAATTTTGTGGGCGCTGAACGTGAACTGAGGCAGGCTACTGAGAATCTGAATCATAACCTCATAAATGATGTACTGTTGCAAAAGGGTGTTAAATGGGTTTTCAATCCCCCAGCAGCATCACACCATGGAGGCTCTTGGGAAAGATTAATTCGATCAGTTCGTAGAGTGCTGAACTCTGTTTGTAAGACTCAGATCCTTGACGAAGAAAGCTTGGCAACAGTATTTTGTGAGGTTGAAGCGATTGTTAATAGTCGTCCAATAACGAAAGCATCTACAGATCCTCAAGATTTGGAGGCATTGACTCCTAATCATCTGCTTTTGCTTAAATCGCGGCCATTATTGCCCCCAGGATTGTTCAAGGAGGAGGATGTTTATTCTCGTCGTCGCTGGAGACAGGTTCAGTACATGTCGGACTTGTTCTGGAAGCGCTGGGTAAAGGAGTACCTTCCGGGACTTCAGGAGCGCCAGAAGTGGAATTCCGTAAAAAGAAACTTTGTTTCAGGAGATCTGGTGGTGCTAGTGGATGATATGGCACCTCGAAACACTTGGATTACAGGAAGAATTGTGGATACTGTTCTAGACAAAAATGGACTGGTACGAAGTGTACGGATTAAGACCAAAACAAGTTACTTGAACAGACCAATAACCAAAGTCTGCCTTCTGCAGGAAGCAGAAGGGCAGTGAAGATCTTGTACAGTTTGAATGAACTTTGTTATTATTGGACTTTAAAGGACTAATAGTTCATTCTGATTGGTGTCTGTCTCCCACAAGGTAATAGTTGTGGTTAATTATTACTATGAAATAATTTGGGGCCGGAATGTAGGAGCCATACATCCGGTTTATTAGTCTCTTGTGATATTTCTTCTTTCCTTCTATACTGTTGTGTATTTGCACATGTGGTGTGACGTCATTTGTAACTATGGCACCGTGAGGGGGTGTGGTGTTTATATTAGTGTGTTTGTTCACCTTTGGGACATGGCGGGTTGTTTGGAGCATGGCTGCAGGGTGAGCATGGGGAAAAACTTTCTTTTGACCATCACTACTGTCAATGACGTTACTACCATCATTATCTGTGTCTATGCGACGTTTGATGTATCTTCCCTTGACTGAATGCATCTACCAAAGTAAGTGATCCATGTTTGTTCTTCTGCTGGTGAAACGGAGTAATAAAAATAACATCAGATGTAATGCTTCAGAGTGCGCGTCTTTAGTATAATCTCCTCGTGTCTTAGCCTGCTGCGGCTTTAATATTGTTATTTGAGTATATGCCGCTACATTAGTTTTAGTCAAATTTTAGTCACTTCTAAATGTGATAGTTTTAGTCCAATTTTAGTCGACGAAAAGTCAAAAAGGTTTTAGTCTAGTTTTAGTCAAAAAAAGGGGAAAAAGTCTTTTAACAACTTAATGTAGGTCAGTAAGTATTTTGCTATTTGGTAGTGTCACTTATAAGTTGTGAAAATAGCAGATCTATAGTCCAACACAATGTGAGCTTCCGGATCGACTATTTTCACCAATAATTACAATAATGAAGGAATGGTTTTAGACATAAAAGACATATATTTGAAATACACCCATAGGTCCTCTCACCGTTTGCGACCACCCTGTGTGCAAACTGCCACCATCATGGTTAATCGTCTGTCTGTCTGAGTGACAACAATGTGACGTGTTGAGCGTAACCAAACAAGGATAGAATGCTAAAACGGCTTGCCATACTAGTATGGCAAAGAGTATTTAATGCTAAAATGGCTTGCCACAGCGGCAGATACTTTTTCGGTTTTAATTGGCATGCACAATAAGCAGAAATGTCATGCATTTTAAATGTCTGACGGACCACCCACTAACATTTTTGTCTATTCTCGTCTCGTCAACGAAAACTCACACACGTCTCGTCATGTTTTAGTCATCAACGAGCCATTTGTATCTCGTCATCGTCTCATTATCGTCATGAAAAAAAGTGGCGTCAACGAAATCGTTTTGTCATCGTCATCGTTGACGAAAACAACACTGCATAGGCATAACCATAATTGCTGATTACCGAAGTCTGATATTCTTGCACAGCATTTTCGTCAGGTCAGCAGCAAACAGACAATTTATACAATTAATTTATGCTGTTAAAGAATTATTTTTCTTACAGCGCAATGCAGAGTAATCCAATAATAGAGAATAGTGCACATACTTCAATACATTGCCAGAACATAATACACTAGAGGGCGGAGTGAGCACTAGATTCAGTATCAGTGCTGATACTTGCAGTTCTCGTTGGGTGCAGTGGCGCGCGCCTGTAATCCAAGCTACTGGGAGGCTGAGGCTGGCGGATCGCTTGAGCTCAGAGGTTCTGGGCTGCAGTGGACTATGTCGATCGGGTGTCCGCACTAAGTTCAGTATCGATATGGTGCTCCTGGGGAAGCTCGGCACCACCAGGTCGTCTAAGGAGGGGTGAACCGGCCCAGGTCGGAGACGGAGCAGGTCAAAGCCCCCGTGTCGATCAGTAGTGGGATCGCGCCTGTGAATAGACACTGCAGTGCAGTCTGAGCGATACAGCGAGACTCAGACTTTTGCGTTTCTGTCTGTATGTGGACTAACAGTCAAACATTTAGAGATTATTTATATTATTAAGAATTCAAAGATAATTAAATGTTTCCATTCGTGTTAACTGTATATTATGTAAGATATTTATAACAATGTGTAACCTTTTTTAAACTTTTTATCTTTTCAGTAGTGGCATTGCATTTCTCTGGAAGTGATATTGCTCTTAATATTCAGTGTCTGCATTTCATGACCAGATGGAGGCGCTGTTTTACCCTTTAAATAATAAATGTTAAGAACTGTCATTTTTTTCTGTGAAACAAAAGTTAAATGTGTTCAGAAAAGTTTTCATAGTTTTTGTGACAATTACATAAATTATAAATGAAAATTTAATTTGTACCAAGGGGGCGTTTTCCCCCACTCTATTGCTGCGTTCCAGGCAGGTTTTTTAACTGGTAAGTCACCACTTCAAACCACAACTCACGACTTCGTAGCGTTCCAGGCAAGTCACGCCAAACTGCCGGGGCACATTTATGAATTATTATTATTTTTATATTATTATTTATTTGATTGCAACGTTATATTGTCCTAAGCTCTATTTTTCCACCGTGTGCCACTTGCATAAACACTGCACGCATTAGGGCTGACTTTGTTGTTTCGCGGGCTATGTTACATCAGAACTGGTAACTGGGAGTACATCGATGTAGTACGAGTTCACGAGTGGGAAGTCACGGGTTTGACTGCCGTTCCAGTGCCCTTTCACTGGTAGAAGGTCGGAAAAACACGGGTTACGGGTTGTCTGGAACGCGGCATAAGTTACGGCATAGAAATATTATTTACTTTAATGGAACAATATGTGACTTGGGTTGACGCAAAGCAATAAAGCATATACACAACCAGAACACAAAGTACAGTGACATTCTACTAAAATAATTAGGACAAAAAAATAATAAATAATTAGTAGTGTCCCTTATGTTAACAAAAGTGCAACGCCACTAATGCCACTACTGAAACGATAAAAAGTTGAAAAGAAAGTTTTGAAAGTGAGACAATGCCATTACCTGGAGTTGAAAAGTAAAAGGATTTCACTATCATTACATTCTAATCATATAATTGATCTCTAAATGTTTGACTGTTAGTCCACTTGCAGGTAGAAACGCAAAAGTCTGAGTCTCGCTGTATCGCTCAGGCTGCACTGCAGTGTCTATTCACAGGCGCGATCCCACTACTGATCGACACAGGGGCTTTGACCTGCTCCGTGTCCGACCTGGGCCGGTTCACCCCTCCTTAGACGACCTGGTGGTCCCGAGCTCCCTCAGGAGCACCATATCGATACCGAACTTAGTGCGGACACCCGATCGACATAGTCCACTGCAGCCCAGAACCCCTGAGCTCAAGCGATCCGCCAGCCTCAGCCTCCCAGTAGCTTGGATTACAGGCGCGCGCCACTGCACCCGACGAGAACTGAGACTATCAGCACTGATACTGAATCTAGTGCTCACTGCGCCCTCTAGTGTAGCAAAGCAGTATAGTAGCCTGCTATTAGCTGTTGAACAGAGTGAACTTCATAATTTCTTTGATATGTCTTTGGTATTTTTTTATTAGCTGTTGACCAGAGTGAACTTCATAGCTTTTTTGGTATGTCTTTGGTATTTTTTCAAAAGTGTGTGGTAGTACATATCCGAAGTTCTAATTTTTTCAACAGATTGAAAAAATCTAGTTTCGACTTTAATTCAATAACTTTTGCTATTGTTTTCTTTCACTTTAATACATCTGGATATCATTTAATCCAACATAATGGTCAATACATGGATCACTGGCTATAATTTTGGATTATAAAATGGTTTATTACATGTTTAGTCTGCATATTTAACCTATTAATTTAATTGTGGCAAAATTTGTCTGAGATGCCAGCCCTGACTAGGAACCTCTGGAGGGGCTTTGACTGTGACCGATGCATGTTCTAGTCACACAATGTCTGGAAATTATAAGGCATCTGTGACAGAAAACTCTCTTTAAACTCTCTTCAACCAAGATGGCTGCATGATCATTTAAAATGATTCAAATTATATTATTATTATGATTAAATAATGATACAATAAATACAATTAACATGAATAAATTACAATTATTTAAATAAAATGCTTAAATACAAAGTCTGTTCTTTATTACGTTACATGTTGCCCCTTGGTAATATTATAAGAAAATAGGTCAAGAAAATGTAATCATATTACCCCTATTTTACAGTCTCTACACTGCCTATACCTATTAAGATCTGTATCAGTTACAAATATTACTACCTACTTATTAGGCTTTAAATGGTTTAGCTACAATCCATCATGTTTCCTAAGGTCGCAAAACTCTGGACTTTACTACTTAGGATAGCAAAGTCCACAGACAAAGGAGACAGAGCTTTTTCATGCTCCCAAACTCTGGAATAGACTTCTTAATAGCATTCAGGGTTCAGACACACTCTCTCTGTTTAAATCTGATTTAAAGACACATCTCTTTAGCTAAGCATTTACGTAATGTATCTCATAACCTTGTACGTAATCTGATCAAATGCACATTCTCATTCTTTTGCTTGAGTTGATCACAGTTTTTTGCTTGGTTGTAACAGCACGCTGTTGAAAAAAAAAACAGCATGTGCTGGTTGAAGCATGGCTGCTGGTTTAAACTACTTCTAAATATAATGTAGAAACTTTAATTTTCTGTGAAGCTGCTTTGCAATGATTTGTATCATAAAAAGTGCTATGCAAATAAACGTGAATTGAATTAAAATATTTCCCCACTGTAACTATCGTTTATGTTTGTTTCAGTTTCTTTTTTATAAAAAATGACCCTGTTTGCTTTCTGAATGCATGTTACTAGTATTATTGTAAATACATTTTTAATAAAAAATACAAATAAATAAGTCGTGAAGTGTGTACATTGTCTTATCTTCTCCACAATGTTTGTGATCACTGAATAAGCAAGTAATATCACTATATGCAAGTATTACTGTATATGCCGTAACACGTATTTGTAGTATATGATACACTGTATTGCCAAAAGTATTCGGACACCCCCATCTTATGAACAGATTTGACTACTTTAATAATTTACATGAGTACAAATATTAATGTTTAAGCATATAAAGATATTCTAGGGTATTGTGTGCTTCTAATTTTATAGCAACATTTTTGAAAAAAAAAAAGAACATTTCTATTCTAGCATGACAATGTCTCTGTGTATAAGGCAAGGTTCAAAAAGAAATGATTGATTCAGTCAGTGTGGAAGAACTTGACTGGTCTGCAGAAAGCAAAGTCCTAATCTCAGCTGAACACCTCTGGTGTGTCTTTAAATGCATACCTTGAGCCAAAAACCAAACACCAATGACTTGTACATACACTATATGGACAAAAGTATTGGGACACCCCTTCTTTAGAACAGAAAACGGCACTTCCAAAACAGTGGCAACAAAGATAGAAACATAATTTATGAATTTAAAAATTGTATTTCCATCTCTGTTGCAAGAGTTTTAAAAGTGTCTAAAATGACTGTAGCCATATGTATGAGTCATTGGTGTTTGGTGATGAGTTTTTGGCTCAAGGTCTGCATTTAAAGTCACAACAGAGGTGTCTAGCCTTATACACAGAGGCATTGCCAAGCTAGAATAGAAAAGGGTCCTGTCCAAACGGTTCCTATAAAATTAGAAGCACACAATTCCCTGGAATACCATTATGTACTCATGGAAATTGCAAAAGTAGCCAAACCAATTCATTAGAAGGGGGTGTCCCAATACTTTTGGGAATGTAGTGTATGTGGTGTGTGTCCAGATTATTATGTTTTTACACTAACTTTAAACCTGATTGTAATAGTTTGACTTTTGTCCAGTTTTTCCTGTCCAGTCAAAAGATATTTAAAATATTAAAACATTTATTATTTTAAGTGTGAAACAGCGCTTCCATCTGGTTATGGAATGCAGTGACTGAATATAAAGAGAAATATTACATATCTTCCAGAGAGAGACGACATAGGGGAGAGCGGGGTAAGTTGTCACACTTTTCACACTGTGTAACTTTTACTGAGCACCATGCATCACAATGTCATAAATGTCTTACCAAATGAAAGAAGAAAGTCTTGGGCACATATGATGTATTCATCACATTTTCATATCTTATCTCATTACGGAGTTGTAGACTGTTGAATGGAGAATGTGCACTTGTGACAATTTGCCCCAATGGCAGGTAAGTTGTCACACTAGATTATCTAAAAATAAGAACACAACTACTTAATTGTGATTATTGATTTTAATTGTTAAATTCAAACCAAAACTGGAAAGATGAACAATTATGCCTAGAATTTGCCTAGACAACTTTACTTTGAACTTTAAACTCAAATGTTCTCTGGCTTGTACACACATCCATGATAACTGAATGGAATGTTGCAAATAACTCAAACAAAACAAATGCCCTGTATCTGATTAATCAGACTCATCTTCAGAGTCACAATTCTGGTGCAAGCGTCATGGGCCCATTTGTTGCATTTTACGCATTTTACCCAGGTCTCTTTTGGACACTGTTTGAAAATGGCTCCACACAGACAAAGCAGAAGCACTTTTCATCATCTGATGATGACTCTTGTATGATTTATCTTCTTATACCAGCCTTGTTCTTCGTAGGTCCAGACCCCCCCCCCCTCTTCCCTTTCTTTTGAAACAGCTTTTTGCTAGATTCAGCCTTATTCTTTTCTATTTCTAGTTGCTGCTTCACTGGCGTGTCAGTAAGAATTGCTAATTTGCGTCGTTTTCTTCCTTTCCACATGTGACAACTTGCCCCAAACTGACATCCATGCTAAGGTTGGCTAAATGTCAGGGTCAGCTCTACATAGCACATCAGCTAAAGTATCAAAAGACTCGTTACGGTCTCTTCTATCTTGTGCAAAATAATAATTTTTAACATCTGTACGTAACAAAGTTGTACTGAAGAAAATTTTAAGTGATTTGTTTTTACTTTTTAGGTCAAAAATAAAAAATAAAAAATTGTGCTAACCTCAGATTAAAGCAGTCTTGACCACATGTGAACAGGAGGTTGACTATAGAAGAAGTCATACAAAGTGGCTATTTCATTTTTGAGATAAAGCCTCTAGTATTAGAGTTATGAACAGTGTGACAACTTACCCCGCTCTCCCCTACCAGTCATTTGAGGCAAGTGCACTACTGCAAGTGTCACTACTATAAAGATAAAAAAGTTTAAAAATGGTTACAAATGTGTAAAACGCGATAAAATCTGGAGTGAAGAGAATTCATTATTATATAATAATAATAAAATAATTAAATAATCTACAAACACAAAAGTCTGAGTCTAGTGCTCACTGCGCCCTCTAGTGTAGCAAAGAATATTAGACTGCCATAAACCGTTGTGAAGAGTGAACTTCATAGTGACTAAACATCTTCAAACAGATAAGCAAAATTTTATTTTTAATTTAAAGCAATTAATTAAAACTGCTATAATTGTATTATTTTATATGAACACATCTAACATCATGTAATCTAATTTACTGGTTAATACAAGAATAATTTGCATTAACTTTGGATTTTTAGCTGTTTTATTTATCATATACATATACACACGATTGGCTCAATTTTACTGTGGCTGTTTATATTCCTAGAAGTATAATTAAGGGACTGGGGTCTGAGATGCTGGCGCTGACAGAAACCTCTAGAGGGACTGTGACTGGAACCAATGCATTTTCTGGTGAATGTCTTCAGGATGATTTAAACTTTAAACTTAATTAAAATACTTAAATACAAATCTTTCCTTTTTTCCACACAATAAATATAATTTCTATTTGTTTCCAAGTTTCCTTTTATAAAAAATGAATAAAACAAGCAGTTTTGTCCTAGCAGAAATACTGGAGGAAATTGTACCTTATATTGGAAAGCCTTTGAAAATTGTAGCCTATTACTCTATTTTATATTTTGACATTAAACGTGTAATCAATATTTTGAAGCCAATTATTAATCTCATTATAGTGTTTTTAATCTTTTTACATTTCTTCTCAAATAATAACTCAAGGCTGTAACTCAAGGCAGTTTCATCAGTCATCAAAGTTTGGTAAATATTGGTCACAGATACAGAGCTCACAGGAAGAGCATTGCCAGCTCCATCAGGACCAATGCAAACTACTGAAAACAACTTGAAAACAACACAAACTACACAACCTAAAATAAATAAAGATTTTTTTGTTTATTTATTTTATTAGAGAAAAATTAAGACTAAGTGAGCAGTCAAATGGTATTAATGATCGAAAAACCACTATATAAATCTTGCCAGAACCTATAATGTGTAGGTTCTGGCAAGAATGTGAACCCATATTTGTTTTTCAACAACATGTTTCTTCAGGTTGTTCACAACCTTATTAATTACATAATATGAGTAGATATTCTGTTTTTGATATTTCACTGTATATTAGGCAAGCTGGAAAAATGACAAAAAAAAAAGAAAAAGAAAAATCAAAGAAAATGTGGACAACAATATGTGCACATGTATATTCATTCACAAACAAGATACATTCAGACTCTTCCCACACATCTGAGAGGATTCTTAGTGAAGGGTGTCTCTTCCACTCGAGCGAACTTTCACAACTGGCGGCTGTCATTAGTTTGTGTAACCGATCTCATGTGCGTTGTGAATTTGCATGAATGAACCACTCAGACATCGGCTGGCAGTTGACACTTGTTTACTGATAGAAACACATAAAAGGCGTTTAAAAGCAGCATCAACTCGCCCTCTTATATTTCTCTCCCATGCTGAGCCAGGGCAGAAAGGGGGAGAAAGAAAAACACTAAAACAATGAACTTTGACATTTGTAACAAATAGCATCCCTGCTGAAAAAACCAGCTAAAACCAGCCTAGGCTGGTTGGCTGGTCTTAGCTGGTTTAAGCTGGAAATGGCTGGTTTTAGCTGGTCTCCCAGCCTGGCCAGGCTGGTTTTAGCTGGTGGTTTCCCAGCCTGACCAGCTAAGACCAGCCTGACCAGCCTGGCCAGGCTGGAAAAATGGCCAAAACCCCTCTAAAACCAGCCTGCCTCCCAGCTATGACCAGCTAAAACCAGGCTGGTTGACCAGCTAAAACCAGCCAACCAGCCTAGGCTGGTTTTAGCTGGTTTTTTCACCAGGGATACCTGATAGAAACACATAAATGGCATTTAAAAGCAGCATCAACTCGCCCTCTTATATTTCTGAAACATGAATATACAATGCAATGCAATTAGCATTAGGGGTGGGACGATACAGGTAACTCACGATTCAATTCTGTGGCGATATGTGGCCCACGATATCGATAATATCACGATTCACGATATCTACGATATTCAATATATTGGAAGAAATTTCATCAACGATATATCACGATATATGTGACTGAAAAAGAAAAAAATACCCATAATAAGGAAATCTTATGCATTTATTAATGGCAACATTTCCAACACTGTGCAAAGAAATATGCATTTGCATAATAACTCACTGCCTCCTGGTCTTAAATGTAAACACTGTACAGCTAGACAGATAAAAGTGCCTGAACATTAAAAAACAACATGAACATTAACTAACATGTGTAAACCATAATACTGAAACGTCAGTAGTAAGTTACTGTAAAGTGCTTTATGTTAACCTGGACAGTGGTCTCATCAAGGCATATTCTTCTTGAGGAACACTAACGCCTGTTTCACACACACTCCGTCTGCAGTGCGTATGTATGGGGTTATTTTTGTGTCTTTATTATTCAAACAAACATACTGTGTTTGAGAGTAAAACTAATTATTTTGTAATTAAAAAATAAAAGTTTGCAAAAAAAAGTCTTCTTAAATCTCAAAAATAAAGAAATTGATAACAAAATTACTTGCAGTGCGTTTAAATTTTTTTACAATCTTTATTTTTCTTTGTGCACTTCAAACGCTTTTCATCGCGGAACCACAAAAGTTGCCCTTTTCTGCTGTCTTTTTTTGCGGGTCTAAATTTTTTGTTTGCGAGTTGAAAAGTTTTGCTTGCGAGCAAAGATGAATCTCAGTGGGCGGTCTCTACCTACCAGGATGAAAGGCCTTTTTCTATTGGTCACTCTCGATTGAAGTGACCACGCCCACTGCGTTTCCCCGCTGCTGCCTCAGTCAGTCTGACTGAGGAACGAGTGAGTGAGGTTCTATCAGCCATGGCAAACAAAAGGGTGTTTACTGAGAAAGATAACTAATTTAACGTCTTAAACTCAGTGACAAGTGAATTTATGTAGTCTCTCTTCTCATGATCACCCATTTAAATACGTAACATTAGCTAAGCTCGTCTGTAGTTCGGTGATACCGTTGAATAGGATTATTAGCCAGTGTAGCTAACGTTACGGGGTAACTTAACCCTCTGGGCCTCTTCGGTCATTTTTGACCGAAAAATTTTATGTTTTGAATTTTTAAAAATCGTAGCTTCATCAGAATGAGATGACACTTGGTGACTTTTGTTGCATTAGCTATATGAGTACAAAAAAAAATCAGTGACATGATTCGGATATGTTAAAGGGTCAAAAAAAAAATAGTCACACTTGGCTCCTTCGCGGTCAAAAATGACCGACATAGGAAATGAATGGGAAATACGAAAAAATGTGATAATTCAGATAATCTTTTGGTAATACAAGCTACAAATGAGCAACTGTGCTGAAAAGAAGTGTTCAGCAAGCAAGGACTGACACTCTAAAATAACAAAAGTACAGAACTGACACACACATGCACACACACGCGCGCACACACACACACAGACACACAGAGACACACAGAAAAAAGCAGAAAAATGCAAAACCTGATATTTATCCAATCAAAAAAATATCTAAACCCTGCCAAAATTTATCTTTTAGAATGTCTGAATATATTTCTAAATGCAAAGCCTAATAAAATGAAGAAACAATAAAAAGAAAAAAAACAATAGGAATCCAAAAGCCCCTGTATATATGTATATAGGGAGATACAGGAGTTTACATGGCATTATACAAGTTTTTATTTTTTATGCCACTAGATGGTGCAATTTTCACTTTAAAAAAATGGATTTTAAATGCTTTTACTCTATTTTAATGTGAAATGTTGTATTTATTGAAAAATAATAAATACATAATTAATTAAAAAATATAATATAAAATATAAATCTACTGGGAAAAAATTGCTCATTAAAACTGTATATATATTGCATAGATTCATAAAAAATGCTCAAAATTCTAAATAATAATTACAAAATATTATTGAACAAAAATATATTTAATTGATTTTCCTGAAGAAAAAAAAAAGTTAATTTTTAAGGCTTCGGTCACTTTTGACCGCGAGGGAGCCAAGTGTGACCCCTTAATGAGGAGGCCCAGAGGGTTAAACTAAAATATGAGTCACGTTAGTAGTTTTGATAGATATTGATTGTAATCAAGGTAAAGACCACCATGACCACCAGCAGGAGTCGTATAGTAGCGGTATCAACATTAAGTGACATATGGCATCTGACGCACGGAAGCTGCGGCAGCAGTGACCGAGACACAGTCCATCGGCACATGTCACAAGTGTCACTGGCACTGAGGCTCCAGTGCGTCAGATGCCATGTCACTTAATGTTAATACTGGCTCTGAGTTGTAACATGAAGTAACGCACGCCGTACAAGTGTCCGTTATTACTGATAAGCAAACGCACTGTATATGCACTACTCACAATACATCATATTTCTGCTTGAACACAGTTCAGTATATATATTCACGTAGTTATATACAGCGAGTGTTTTATAATGAATGCTCACGTGTTTTGAATAAGCTTGTCAGGATCAGTGGTGTTTATGTACATATGGGCATCAGACGCTCCAAAACACCCTTTTCTTTTTTCATCTGTGAGGACCCAACCTAGCAATTTACCAGGACCTTGCTCGCTAATCTAAACTAATCTAAAAATATTAAAATAATGGCCTGACGCTTTACTATTGGGGGCTCTGGCAGCTAACGTTAGCTACACTGGCTAATTAAACCTATTCAACGGTATCACCGAACTACAGACGAGCTTAGCTAATGTTACGTATTTAAATGGGTGAGCATGAGAAGAGAGACTACATAAATTCACTTGTCACTGAGTTTAAGACGTTAAATTAGTTATCTTCCTCAGTAAACACCCTTTTGTTCGCCATGGCTGATAGAACCTCACTCACTCGTTCCTCAGTCAGACTGACTGCGGCTAGTGATAGGTTGTTCTTGAACGATTCGTTCATTTTGAACGAATCTTTATGTGACTCGAGAAGAACGAGTCGTCTCGGGGAGTGATTCGTTCAGTCGCGCATGCTCAATTGCGCAACTATGAACGAAGGACTCAAACCCGAAGACTCGAGAGATGAACTAATCAATTCTGTTTCCGGCTCCAGCAGCATAGGTTAAACGTATGGGGTTGTCACGTGATGAACGAACGACTCGGACCCGAAGACTCGATAGATGAACTAATCAATTCTGTTTCCGGCTCCAGCAGCATAGGTTAAGCGTATGGGGTTGTCACGTGATGAACGAATGACTCGGACCCGAAGACTCGAGAGATGAACTAATCAATTCTGTTTCCGGCTCCAGCAGCATAGGTTAAGCGTATGGGGTTGTCACGTGATGAACGAATGACTCGGACCCGAAGACTCGAGAGATGAACTAATCAATTCTCTTTCCGGCTCAGACAGCGTCAGTTAAGCTTATATGGGGTTGTCACGTAATGAACGAACGACTCGAACCTGGATAGATAGAAGTGAGGGAGCTAATCATGAAGACCCAGGTAAACAATGCATCAATCTTTTGTTTCTAATAGCTTATAGTTTTGTCTTGTTTGTAGTGTGATCAACGTTATATAATATGAGAATACATGTGTTATGGAAGTAAAACGTAGCTTTTTAATTGTATTTTGGCAAAATGAACGAAATGACTCGAAAAAAGATTCGTTCATTTTGCTGAACGAGACTCAAAGATCCGAGTCGGTAAAATGATCCGAACTTCCCATCACTAACTGCGGCAGCAGCGGGCCTGAGCGGGGAAACGTAGTGGGCGTGGTCACTTCAATCGAGAGTGACCAATAGAAAAAGGCCTTTCATCCTGGTAGATAGAGACCGCCCACTAGATTCATCTTTACTCGCAAGCAAAACTTTTCAACTCGCAAACAAAAAATTTAGACCCGCAAAAAAAGACAGCAGAAAAGAGAGCAACTTTTTGGGTTTCGCAATGAAAAGCGTTTGAAGTGCACAAAGAAAAATAAAGATTGTAAAAAAATTTACACGCACTGCAAATAATTTTGTTATCAATTTCTTTATTTTTGAGATTTAAGAAGACTTTTTTTGCAAACTTTTATTTTTTAATTACAAAATAATTAGTTTTACTCTCAAACACAGTATGTTTGTTTGAATAATAAAGACACAAAAATAACCCCATACGTATGCAGTCCGTGTATACGCGTTACGTGTGCGATGCAGAAGCAGCACGGACTCATTTTGCTTTCACACAGGACAAGTTTGCAGTCCGTTCCTGATCCGCGGCTGTTTACCACAAACACACCATTTATCCGTTATTTTCATTTCAAATACAAACGTGCTTTTTCAGCATTGTGATACTCTTTTATCACAGTACACTAATACAATTCTAGATATATTCACGTTTAAACTCAACGTATAATAAACAACGTATTATTCAATGCACTTGCACAGCAACCGCGCGCTCTAATCCGTTAACATGGGTGCGGAAAAAAATACTCAACGCATTAGCACTGCAGACGGAGTATGTGTGAAACAGGCGTAACTGATCAGCATGCTCAACTAGCGGGTGCGTCTTTGATTTGTTTTTTGTTATCTTCCGCCATTCTTCTCACTTCTCTTTTTTTCTGCGCTTCTTCTCTGATGTTGTAAAATAACTTGTGTTCTTCACTGGCCGCTGCTTCCGCCACTTTACCCCTATTTACTCGAACAGCGCCCCCCGCAAACAGAATGGTAGATATTGGGTAGTGACAGTGACACTGACGACGGGTAAATTAATCATTTGTGTTGTAATAAAATATCGATATTGGCCGTTAGTGTATCGATTATTTGTTGCGACAGAGACCACAACAATATATTGCAATATCGATTTTTTTTCCGGCCCCTAATTAGCATGCGCTCGGGGTCACGGAAGACATAAAAGTAATCAAACTTGATAAAAATACAAAAATAATCGAATATACATAAAAAAATATCACATATATGATTTGGATGATCGATTGAGTTACAAAAGTAATTTAAAAGAAAAAGATGTAATTAGATTAATCAGTGCTCATTAGAAACCGACCTCTCCCATGCTGAGCCAGGGCAGAAAAAGGAAGAGGAGGTGAAAAGACAGGAAATTAAGGCCAACACTACAGGCAGAAATTTAAAGGGGAAGATGCACACCAACGCACAGATAGACATATCAGGTATATGTATGAACATTTTTTGTGTGATTCTATACATATGAAATAAACAGTTTTCATACTGGTTACACTTGAACCACTCTTATAGCTGTATCTTTCCAATATTTTGAGGAGACACTGCCTTCCTTGCTTCTTTGGAGAAAATTCCCATATTTATTTGTACATTATCCCATTTTCTCCATGACGTATGTGGTCACTAAAAAAGCAAGTAATATCACCATATGCAAGTATTACTGCCTCAAGCCGAAGCGGCAGATGCTACCAGAGTTTGGTACTGATGAAGTTTGCAGACATTTGGCCTGTCCAGTCAAGAGATATTTTTAAAATATTAAAACTTTAAAGGGATGGTTCGGAGTAGAATTGACTTCATTGCTATACACTCCGAAGCCCATCTAAATACCCCATCCGAAGTTTTTTTTTACCTTAGTCGAACATTTATCGAGATATTAGAGTTTTTCGAATTGCTTGTTACAGGAGTGATTGGTACATGTGATGTATCTCGTAAATTGCACCACTAAACGTGCAAGTAATCTTACCAAACTTGTACAGTAGTGTAAATAGGTTATGTACTCACAAAACACTGCATCAGAACATTTGTAAGTCCACCATGAGTGTTTTAAAAACACGTTTTACCCGAGAACTACTAGTCTCAGAAACTACAAGTCAACGTCACTTCCCTGGTTTGAAAAAAGCACGTAAAATGTGCATGTCAACTTGTAGGAGGACTTTTATGTGCTTTTTTCAAACCAGGGACGTGATGTCGACGTGTCGCCATTTGTAGTTTTCTCTAGTGTAGCAAAGCAGAATACTAGACTGCTATTAGCTGTTATGTAGAGTGAACTTCTTAGTTTAAACATCTCCGAAAAGATCAGCATTTTTTTTTACTTTAAATTTAAAACATTCAACTGCTGGTTTTTTTAGGCAAAAGACTTGCCTAATCTGGGCACTGTTTCCTGGCCACATATCATGTGTAAAACACAGTGGCTCATAAAACAATTCCTGTTGGTTACTTTAAGAAAATAAATTCTCAGATCTATTTCAGTTATATCATCCTAAAGATAACGTAAAGATAGTTTATAGATAGCATAAAGAAGCATTGTCACATTTATTAAAGTCAAATGAAAATGAAATGGAAATTTTATTTGCACTACCACCGAAGTTTAAGACGCAGATAAATAGCGGTAAAAATACTGTCTATTAATAGTGAGGTCTAATTTGTGTCTCTTTTTTTAGAAAAAAAAGGAAAACATTGTAAGGAATACTAATTTGTTAGAGACAAATTATGCATATGATCAACATTATGGAACAGTAGTCCATCAAAGTGAAGCAGCTTATGGCTGCAAATATATAAACGCAAAAATAACACGAGGTAAACATTACAAAATATAAAATTTTCTAAAGAAACACTGTTCAAAACGGAGTCTGAATTTTAACACACCTCTTGAAGCGTGCGGTGGGTTTGGTAGGGGGTAATTGAGAATTAATGGGGAAAAGTCATGAAAGAGGAGGCAATGCCTCATCGCGATATGATTTGATATGACTGGTTATGTTCGGCTGTGATTGGTTCATGCAGTAAATCCTGCCTCTTGTGTTCGTGCACGTTCTGTGTTTGTGAATCAGACTGAATGAATATAATGGCCTAATTAAAAAAGTAAGTGAGCAACTCACACACTTAGACACACTAGATATAACCACTTTGTAATGTCAAAACAAGACCTAAATTGACATGAAAAAAAACCCTGTATGTTTTGTTAAATGATTGGTACTACACTCAAGCCGGAAATTATTCATACCCTTGGCAAATTCTGACTTGAAGTTACTTTTATTCAACCAGCAAGTTTTTTTTTTTAAATAAGAAATGACACAGACGTCTCCCAGAAGATAATAAGATAATACAAGAGGCATCATTGTGGAAAAAATGTTTCTTTTTATTTACATGTGAACAAAAAGTGGCATGTCTAAAATTATTCAAACCCTTCTTAATAATCAATAGAAAAGCCTTTATTGGCTATTAAAGCAATCAAACGCTTCATATAATTGCTGACCAGCTTTTTGCATGTCTCCACTGGTATTTTTGCCCATTCATCTTCAGCGATGAGCTCCAGTTCTTTCAGGTCGGAGGGTCTCCTTGCCATCACCCTGATCTTTAGCTCCGTCCACAGATACTCAATTGGATTTAAATCAGGGCTCTGGCTGGCTCACTGCAAAATGTTAATGTTTTTGTCTGCTAACCATTTCTTCACCACTTTTGCTGTGTATTTTGGGTCGTTGTCATGCTGAAATATCCACTGGTGCCCAAGGCCAAGTTTCTCTGCAGACTGCCTGATGTTGTTGTTGAGAATTTTGATGTATTGCTCCTTTTTCATGGTGCCATTTACTGTGATTAGGTTCCTTGGTCCACCGGCTGAAAAACACCCCCAAGACATTAGGTTCCCACCACCATGTTTGACAGTGGGGATGGTGTTCTTAGGGTTGAAGGCTTCTCCTTTTTTACGCCAAATGAAGGCTATCATTGGGGCAAAACAATTCAATTTTTGTTTCATCTGATCATAAAACAGAAGACCAGAAGTCTTCTTCTTTGTCCAGATGACCATTTGCAAAGGCCAAGTGGGGTTTTGTGTGCCTTATCTGGAGAAGTGATGTTCTTCTTGGTCTGCATTGGATCCTTGCATCCTTGGTCCCTTTTGGCTTCCGACCACGTCCTCTGAGATTTTTCACAGTGCGGAACGTCTTGTATTTTTTAATATTACTTTGCACTGTAGCCACTGGAACTTCAAAACATTTAGATATGGTCTTATAGCCCTTTTCTGACTTGTGAGCAGCCACAATGCGCAGCTGCAGGTCCTCAGTGAGCTCCTTTGTCTTAGCCATGACTGTCCACAAACCAACAGCAGAGAGCTTCTGTTATTCACCTGTTGAGTTGATTAAAACAGCTGTTCCCAATGAATCAGGGTAATTAGGATGCTTTAGAACAGCTTGGACTATTTGGAATGGTATAGAACTTCAGATTTTCCCATAGACTGTGACAGTTTGCAAAGGGTTTCAGGTCCAAAAAAAAAAAAAAAAAAAAAACTTCCTGGTTGAATAAAAGTAACTTTAAGTCAGAAATTGCCAGGGGTATGAATCATTTCTGGCTTGAATGCATATCGTCTCTCCCTGGAAGGTAGGTAGTATTTCTGTTCATATTCTACATTCCATGACCAGATGAAGGCGCTGTTTCACACTTTAAACCTTAGACTTTTTAACATTTTAAATCTGTTGACTGGACAGGCCGAATATCTGCACAATGAATCATTATAATATATTATTTAGTCATGTGTAACATATTCAGGTTTCACTGACCTTTAAAAATTATAAACTCATTACAAAAATAGGAAAGAAAGATCAAACTTTTGCAGTTATACATTTAAAGTTAGTGTTACAAATCCTGCAAAAGACTTGCCTAGTCTGGGCACTGTTTCCTGGCCACATATCATGTGTAAAACAGAGGCTCATAAAGTAATTCTTGTTGGTTACTCTAAGAAAAAGTAAATTCTCAGATCTGTTTCAGTTATATCATCCTAAAGATAACGTAAAGATATATATATATATATATATATATATATATATAAGACTTCCCTCAATGTTATAGCATCTTGCAGGCATGGCAAGCCTTATGAGCATCTAGCATTGCCAAACTACCCTGTCACATTCACAAACATTAACCTCATTTTCTGAATTTGTTTGTGTTGACTGTTTCTGTGATTTAGGTCCAAGAGAAAAATAAAGCAGTCATTTCAAAATGAACTTATTTCATCTTCAAATTGTTTAATAGGCTTCTCTAATGTCGTGTTTAAGTCTGTCTTTGTTGTGAAGGCATTACATCTATTCAGACCTTTGAGTCACGTGCATAATTGAAACTACACCCGAATATTGCAATTTCTGCTGTCTTCATTAAGTCTAAATTTACTTATAATTGTCTGCCTTGTCCAGTTAGGCACTGACATTTATTCAGAAATATATACACACACATGAATTCCTTTGCAGCTTCTTCATAAGGGTGGAATACTTGGCCCTTGAGTTATAATACTATTGGTGGTGACACACACAAACACAATCCCTTTGTCAAATTGTAGAAACCACCCTCAAGCTCCAACTATATAAGATGTTAGAGCTGGCCTCAAAGTCACCACACTCTTCAGGACAATTCACATTCATCCATCTCTGCATCCATCCACCATGTCAGGCATCCAAAACGAGACCTGCTCTGCGACCTGCACCAAACCCAGCTCCTTCAGCTTCCCAGAGACCTGCTCTGAGACCCGTCTGAAGACTTCCTCTGACACTTGCTTGTTAAGCTACCCAAAGACCTGCTCTGAGACCTGCCCTAAACCCAGCTCCTTCACCTGTCCTGAAACCTGCCCTAAACCCAGCTCCTTCACCTGTCCTGAAGCCTGCCCTAAACCCAGCTCCTTCACCTGTCCTGAAGCCTGCCCTAAACCCAGCTCCTTCACCTGTCCTCAAACCTGCCCTAAACCCAGCTCCTTCACCTGTCCTCAAACCTGCCCCAAACCCAGCTCCTTCACCTGTCCTCAATCCTGCCCTAAACCCAGCTCCTTCACCTGTCCTCTAACCTGCCCTAAACCCAGCTCCTTCAGCTGTCCTGAAATCTGCCCCAAACCCAGCTCCTTCACCTGTCCTCAAACCTGCCCTAAACCCAGCTCCTTCAGCTGTCCTGAAACCTGCCCCAGACCCAGCTCTTTCAGCTGTCCTGAAACCTGCCCCAAACCCAGCTCCTTCACCTGTCCTGAAACCTGCCCCAAACCCAGCTCTTTCAGCTGTCCTGAAACCTGCCCCAAACCCAGCTCCTTCACCTGTCCTCTAACCTGCCCCAAACCCAGTTCCTTCAGCTGTCCTGAAACCTGCCCCAAACCCAGCTCCTTCACCTGTCCTGAAACCTGCCCCAAACCCAGCTCCTTCACCTGTCCTGAAACCTGCCCCAAACCCAGCTCTTTCAGCTGTCCTGAAACCTGCCCCAAACCCAGCTCCTTCACCTGTCCTCTAACCTGCCCCAAACCCAGTTCCTTCAGCTGTCCTGAAACCTGCCCCAAACCCAGCTCCTTCACCTGTCCTGAAACCTGCCCCAAACCCAGCTCCTTCACCTGTCCTGAAACCTGCCCCAAACCCAGTTCTTTCACCTGTCCTCAGACCTGCCCTAAACCCAGCTCCTTCAGCTGTCCTGAAACCTGCCCCAAAACCAGCTCCTTCACCTGTCCTGAAACCTGCCCCAAACCCAGCTCCTTCACCTGTCCTCAAACCTGCCCCAAACCCAGCTCCTTCACCTGTCCTGAAACCTGCCCCAAACCCAGATCCTTCACCTGTCCTGAAACCTGCCCCAAACACTGCTCCTTGTCCAACCCCAAGTCCTCCATCTGCTCCATCTCCAAAACTTCAAAGTCCATAATCGGTCCTCGTAGGTGTGGTTCAGTTACACCCAAAGCCTACAGTGTCAGTGGTATTGGAAATAAGACCCACATCTCTACCTGCTCCTATCGCGCAAATAATTGCTCCCCATGTCTACCACTCAGAATTGATGGAGGACACTGTGGAAGATTTGGCGCAAGAATAATGGCTGGAGAGTGTTATGGAAAGGATTATGACTACTTCCAGAAGAGTGAGAAGGCCACCATGCAAGACCTGAATGACCGTCTGGCATCCTATCTGGATAAGGTGCACTATTTGGAGGCTGCCAATGCTACTCTGGAGAAGCAGATCCGGGAGTACTATGAAAATAAGGGGCTGATCTGCCAGAGGGACTACAGCTGCTACTTCAAAACCATTGAATGCCTCCAGGAAAAGGTAAAAACAGACAATTAATGGTGGCAATTTTTTACATAAACAGCAAAAATGATTCTAATAAATGTGGCACATTCAGATTTTTGATCTTAGCAGCAAAATGTAAGATATTTTTGACAGAAAGTAGTCTACTGTGATCTACATTTATAGTTTTCTTTGTCAATGCTCTTCATTATAGATTAAAGATGCTACTGTCACCAACGGCGAAATCCTCCTGCAGATCGACAACTCTAAACTGGCTGCTGATGACTTTAAGATAAAGTGAGTTCTCTAAAGGCAATTTCCCATTTAGTTTTTTTTTTTTTTTTGAGCATTGAAAACTGTTTTTTTTTTTTTTATCAATTTGGGTTAACAACCTAAAAATACTGTCTATCAATAGTGAGGTCTAATTTGTGTCCCTTTTTAGAAAAAAAAAAAAAAACTTTGTAAGGAATACTAATTTGTTACAGACAAATTATAAATATGATCAATATTATGAAACAGTAGTGCATCAAAGTGAAGTATAGCTTATGGCTGCAAATATATAAACACAAATATATGGAAGAAAATATGTGCACCAGGGGAGTTTTCTTAGAGGAAGCAAGGGAGGCAGTGCCTCCTCAAAAAACTGGATGAGAAACAAAAGTGTAGTACAAAAATAGCGTGCAGTGGGTTTGGTGGGGAGTAATTGAGAATTAATGGGGAAAAGTCACATGAGGGAAGGCAATGCCTCCATCGCGATATGATTTGATATGACTGGTTATGTTCGGCTGTGATTGGTTCATGCCGTAAATCCCGCCTCTTGCGTTTGTGCACGTTCTGTGTTCGTGAATCAGACTGAATGAATATATTATGCCTTAATTGGACAACTAATTATAAAAGTAGGTGAGAAACTCACACACTTATATAACCACTTCGTAATGTCAAAATAAGACCTAAAATGACATGAAAACATGATCTGTAGAAATTTTTAGTGAGTAATCAACTTGGTAAAGTAAATCTATGATAAAGGTATAAAGTCTATGATCAATATTTACAGAGCTTTAAAGACTGATGATCCAAAATAATTCAAAATAGTTTAAAGTTAGCAATTAAAAAGAATAGCTGAACATAAGAGCACAAGTAAAATAGTTTAAATTGTTACTGCCTTATGTTATTACTTTGGAATAAATGAAAAATGCTTAAAAACACTAACTTGATAAGATTCATACTTGGCTTTATTAAATAGAAAATTAATTAAATTTTTAATATAAAAATAAAAAAATAGTCATATATAAAGTAAAAGTGAAAATTATGACCTATGACCTTAATACAGTGTGTGCTATTGTTGTAAAGACCTTAAGTCATGTTGTAAAATTCAATATGGCATCTATGGTCTGTATAGCTTTTCACTTGTACATAGATCCTTCTGACCTTTTAACAAATCAGGTATCGGAACGAAGCGGCGATACGGCAGGGTGTGAAGGCTGACATTGATAACCTGCGTTGCATACTTAGTAAAACATGCCAAGCAAAAACCGACCTGGAGGCACAGCTCTGCCCTTTGCAGGAGGACCTGGTGTATTTGAAGAAAACTCACCAGGAGGTGTGTAGCAAAATCATTTTTTATGTTTTGAATGAAGATAAATAAAGCCAATAATTTCCTATGCCAATGTGTGTTTATAGGTTGTGGCAGCACTACTGTGCCAGTTGACAGACACAAAGGTGTGTGTGGAAGTGGATGCTGCTCCTCAGCAAGACCTGAAAAAGGTTTTGGATGAAATCCGTTGTCATTACGAGACCATCATAGACCAACACTGCAGAGAACAGGAGTGCTGGTTCCAGGAGAAGGTATGACTTCTGTCTCTTTCATTCACATTACAGTTTGAAGTGAAGTAATACTGTGACTCATGAGTTAAATGCCTCTCTCATGACATGTGTTTTTGTGACTCTCTTTAAGATAGCTGACCTGTGTAAAGATACTGTGACCAAAACAGAGTGCTTAGAAACACAGTCACAGATCTCAGATTTGCGGCGTACCTTGCAGTGCCTGGAGATCGAGCTACAGTCTCAAATCAGCATGGTGAGCAATAGCTCAAAATATTTTGTCATATATGTGTGTGTTAATCCTTGACATCCAAAACTAAATTGAGGAAAAGCAAACAGTGGAATTGAATCACTGAAACCCCAATTCTATTATAATTTAGCTCTGGAGCCGGGCCTGTCTATATCACTCCTAACTTAGGGCAAAAGTTTTCAACCTTGATTTTTAAATATGAGGAATGTTTAGCTTGCTGTTAGCTGAGGTAAACCTAAACCTGATTTTGGGTCTTTCTGTTCAGTAACTGTTTTCTTTACCCACACAGAAAGGAGCACTGGAGTGCTCACTGTCGGAAACAGAGGCTAGGTACAGCAGTATGCTAGCAGGCTACCAGAAGCATATCAACACATATGAGGCAGAGCTTTGTCAGGTGCGCACTGGCATTGAGCAGCAGGGCAGAGACTATGCGGAACTGCTGGACGTCAAGAGCCTTCTGGAGCAAGAGATCGCCACCTACAGGTGCCTCCTAGAAAAGGAGGATGTCAAGTAAGTGCATCTTTTCATTTATAAGAGAGTCACAGATAGTAGGTTTATATATAGGTTTTATGGTATATAATTTTTATGTGCTTTTTCTCCTTTTTTTATTTATAGGTGCTAAAAAGGTAATCTCACTCTCTCTCTAAATATATACGTATAAATGTATGGAGGGTAAATATATTTAAATGTTTTTCTACCCTGCAGGTGGGCTGTGTAAACAATGAAGGCAATGGGGTGTCCTAGTTAAAATGCAGCATTCACTGATGTCCATTCCTTAATAAAGTTCAGTCCCAATATTTTGGTGTCTGTTTCATTATTTTGTCATGTTTACATATGTTTCGCCTTTAAACTTGTTCAAATGAAGTTCTTATGCATATTACTAATCAAAAAAAGTTTTGATATATTTAGGTAGGAAATTTACAAAATATATTCATAGAACATAATCTTTACTTAATATCCTGATTGTGTTTTGGCATTAAAAATAATTTTGACCCATACAATGTATTTTTGCCTACTGCTACAAATATACCGGTGCTACTTAAGACTGGTTTTGTGGTCCAGGGTTACAATTTGTTAAGGACACTCTTCTTCTCCTCACCATATCTATTGTAAACATTCAACATAGGCATAACCATAATTGCTGATTACCAAAGAAGAAGACTGATATTCTTGTAAAGCATTTTCGTCAGGTCAGCAGCAAACAGACAATTTATACAATTAATTTATGGTGTTAAAGAATTATCTTTCTTACAAAGCAATGCAGAGTAATCCAATAATAAAGAATAGTGCATATACTTCAATACATTGCCAGAATATAATACACTAGAGGGCGCAGTGAGCACTAGATTCAGTATCAGTGCTGATATTCTCTGTTCTCGTCGTGCAGTGGCGCGCGCCTGTAATCCAAGCTACTGGGTGTAGCTCCCTGGTTCCATAAAAAATCGACTCTTCAACTGATGATCCTCGTAGTTTATTCACACATCTGCCACAAATCGCCACTTCATGCCGTACACCATCAATAATCAGACTGAGGATCAACGTAACGAACTTGTACAAAGAAAAACCAAACAAACAACAAAATGAGTAAACCTTGAAACAAACATATCGGAACCAAATACAAATAAATAAACATATCACGTAAACATAACTAGATATCACAAAAATAGCAAACAAATAATTTTACTACAACAAAACAAAGCAAAAACAAAGATAACAGGTAACAAGAAGTCAAAATACCTTGTTCTCCATTTAAACCAGGAGCTAAACTCCTTATGAACCGTAAACCTTTGAGGCCATGACCACGTGCGTCTCGGTCTCGTTCCGTACTGAAATGTTTAGCGCGTACTCGCACTATAGACGTTTTTCCTGAACACGGAAGTAAGTCCGACTGTTAACTGAAAGAATGCTTTGCATTTCCGGTCTGCATTGTTTCTAGTCAAATTAGGGTATATTCCGAGCTAATAAACTAATGTTAAACCTATTAAAATGTTTTTAAAAATCACATGGCTCCATAGCGCCATCACTTGGCAATGTCGTCATTTGTCAGTGCCTCACTTTACTGAGTGTGTAGATGACACGAAGCAGCAGACGTTTGCTATATTAAAAACAGATGGACGCTATTTGAATGGGTTTCTATGGAAACCGGAACAGAAAAGCATTCAATCTGACGTTAGAATTCATAATGGCGGCACTCATCGTTTACTCAGGAAAAAGGTCTATATCCGTTCACGCCAATAAATTTCACAATAAAAGACTTCTCATTACCATAACACAAATGCAATGAAATGCTATACGAAATAAGACCAAATCCAAATATTGTGAAAACTTGGGAAAAAAAATGAATAACAGAAACATACAACAAAATCATTAACACTGGGAGGCTGAGGCTGGTGGATCGCTTGAGCTCAGGGGTTCTGGGCTGCAGTGGACTATGTCGATCGGGTGTCCGCACTAATTTCGGTATCGATATGGTGCTCCTGGGGGAGCTCGGGACCACCAGGTCTTCTAAGGAGGGGTGAACCGGCCCAGGTCGGAGACGGAGCAGGTCAAAGCCCCCGTGTCGATCAGTAGTGGATTTAGAGATTAATTATATAATTAAGAATTCAAAGATAATGATTTTTTTTTCCCATTCTTGTCAACTGTATATTATGTAACATATTTATAACAATGTGTAACCTTTTTTTAAACATTTTATCTTTTCAGTAGTGGCATTACAGAGTTTTCATGTTACAACCAGAACACAAAGTACAGTGACATACTGCTAAAATAATTAGGACAAAAAATAATAAATAATTAGTTGTGTCCCTTATGTTAACAAAAGTGCAATGCCACGAATGCAGCTACTGAAAGGATGAAAACTGAAACGATACAAATTTGAAAGTGAGACAATTAGGGGTGTAACGATATGCCTAGGTCACGATACGGTACGTATCGCGATATTGGGTTCACGATACGTATCACGATATTTTGAACAAAAATTAAAACATGAAACTGAAAATCAAACAACAGATTTATATTAAAAAAAACAATTTTCAATAACTTTCTTAGTTTTACATACAAGGTCACATTTTAAGGTTTAATTAAAACCTTCTGTATTAAAATTAACAACTGAATAGGTCTGTTTGTCACTGAATTTTTTATTTTTTTTATTTTATTTAACATGATAGTGATAAAATTGTCAAGATGTCAAATTCTTTAACCCTTTATAGGGCGAGGCACCATATTTGATCACTTAATCGAACATTTTCAATAGCGTCTGCCTCCCTTGTATGAGATCGTGTAAGCACATGGATTTGTCCCAGCCAATCAACAGATGTTAGTCTACGTCACGGATAGCGACACAATGGCATCTGACCAATCGGAAGTTGTCTGGGGCGTTTCAAACTTCAACGTGCTTCCGGAATGAGAAAATGCTGATTTACGCTCCTACTTTGTCCCACAAAAACGGAGAAAGCATCGAAATGCACAATGGTAAGTCAATGAAACTCACACATTATATAGCTGAATAGTTGTGTTATATGGTGATATAGACGTTGTTTGCGTTTGATTTCTAGAAATTAGTGAACGATGTGGTAAAAAAAATGGTGTGATCATATTTGATCATACGCCCGTTTGTGGTAACACAACAGAATGTCCATTTTTAGACATACGCCCGGTTCAGGTAAAAGTAAGGCAAGTGATAGTTTGGCTGTTTTTATGCCTGTTTTTTGTCCACTGAATATTGCAAAGGCTTGTATACCATGATGCAGTAATCCAGTGTCAAACTTAAACCATTTATTGAAATGATCAAGAAATAAACAGTGAAAAATTTGTAATTTTGGTTTTAGTACCAATAGATTGGTGTTTATTATTTCTGCTAAAATAGGTGGTACCACCAGTACTTAATGCTATTTTTTTCAGTTCTTATTATAAATTTACTATTTATGTGAATATTATATGTTTTCAGTAGATCTGCACTTTTCTTTCACAAACAAATCAACATGGGCTTGATACTGACTCAGAAACTTTTTCTTTCGCAGCTGTCTACTCAACAATTCTATGGATAGAAGTCAGTTTTGTTGTGCCAGCTGACCCCATCTAGGGTTCTGACGAGGAAGACAGCAAGATTTTTAATTTCCTAAATAAATATTCTGTTACGTTTTTGTGTTCATATATATATAAAAATATAAATTTTTTGTGTGTGTGTAAATTGTTTCTAAATAAATATTCTATGAATATTATATATGTTTTATGTATTTATTTATGCCTTATATTTAAAATGTATACACATTTTTTGGGGGGGAAAAAGATACCATAGACCGGCAAGTAACTATATATGATCACTTCATTTAACCTAATTTTCAACATAAAAACATAAAAAAAAATTTAAGTCACAAAAGTTTAAAGGTCTAGTAATAACCTCCAATAACACTCTGGGGTTGAATTTTTGAATTTCTAAGTATTTCAATGAGTGCCCTATAAAGGGTTAAACCTGCTAGCGATGCAAGATTCTATGTGTGTGCGAAAGAGTCCTACCCGACGGGTGACCCGCTAAACTTGACGTAATGGGTGGAATAATATTTATTTGTCAGGTGCAGTGCGGGTGACAGGCACAGGTATTTGCTCTTTGGACTCAATCCGGTACACGCTGACGCTGCTCTCAAACGGTCCCGTTTTGTGTTCACGCTCTGTCTGA
>NC_133380.1:36691279-36728742 GCF_049309525.1 Garra rufa | reverse complement strand
AGTTATTACTTTAAAAACATTTAAGGTACAATTAACAATAAAAAAAAATGATTCAAACAACGTTTTTTTCTAAATTAACTTAATAAAAAAACGAAACGAAATATAATCACTTTCCCATTATTAAACTGAACTATTTTAATAGCGGAAAGCATGCTTTTGATAGATGCATTCTTGTTGAGTTTAAACCGTCTCATTGATCATTTGGCCTTCGCCAAAAAAAAAAAAACTGTGTACCCTTGAAATTCGTGTTTTATTTTTTTATTTTATTTTATTTTATTTTATTTATTTTTTTTATTTTTTTGGAGAGTGAGATTTGGAAAGTTAGTGGTAGATTTCTGAATAGGCATATAATCGCTGTTTTAATAACTGTTGAAATGAAACGTTATAATTATCAATTTCTAATGTTTTTATTAAATTGTAATCACATTAAATACAAGTCAGTCCCATTAAAAATATTTTATTGGCCTACATGACAGCTGCGTCTGTTTTCTTTTCTAAAAGACGAGTTTATGATGTTTGTAGTTAGCCTTACAGCTGGTTCACCCTCCGCCTATGAACTCAAAAGAACATTAAATATACTAACTCACAGTAGGAATTTTCTTAAACAAACGAGTGTATCGATATGTATCGTTATTGTGATATACATCTTATAGCGATCAATGCTGTAAATTCAACAAATAGCTATGCTTAATGTGTATTACTGTATCAGTAATATTAAAAGAAAACACACATCTTATGAATCATATTAGTATGAAATGCATGCAACACAATAGCCGACGTTTTTATCAGCTTACTAGCTTTTATTGTGAAAATGTGGGAATACGTTTTTTTCCTGCATTTTTCCCAAAATCTAATGTTTCAAAAGTAGATGTGATATGCTACTTATGACAATGTGGGACTTTTTCGCTCCTTAAATAAATAAAAAACATTTATGTAGGCTAAAGTGTTTGCTAAGTAAAGAAAACAATGTACATTTTCAATGAAACAGCTAACACTCTTTTGTTGTATGTACTCGCAGATGCAGATGACCTGCCTATTCTAACAATATCAGCTCCAGCCGACTCGCTATCGAGGCACAAGTCATTTTCATGTTAGCCACACACAAACAAAGAGACAAAATTATAATCTTTAATTTGTAACACGTTTCTACATGTACTTACGTGTTGTTTACGTGTAGTCATGGCGTCTGGTCGACAGCACTGGTAACTCGTCGTCATTACAACACGTTTTTTACGTGTAAAGACACGTTGTAACACGTTGAAGTGTTTTTATCTCATTGTACAGTATAATATATATATATAGGCTATTGTGGTTAGTATAACGATAAACCTGTTATACCCAGGGCTCGATTTGAAGAGGGATGCGAGGGATTGTTGAGTAAAATGACAATAAGCATCCCCTCTGTAAATTCTTCAATTATAATATCTATTATCTATTAAAAATGTTCAAATTTCATAAATCCACACAGTCAAGTTGTGAATGGAGTAGCCTACAGCGACACGCGCACATTTTGGTTCTTTCTCTCTTGCTTGTATGCGATACGAGCTGTTTTGTTGAAAATGTATAGTTTTCTTTACTCAACAAACACTTTAGCCTATACAAATGTTTTTTATTTATTTAAGGAGCGAAAAGTGTAGCATTATTGTCGTCAAGTCCCACATTGTCATAAATAGCATATCGCATCTACTTTTGAAACATAAGATTTTGGGAAAATGGCAGAAAAAAAAGTATTCTCACATTGTCACAATAAAAGCTATGCTGATAAAAACGTAGGCTATTGTGTTGCATGCTTTTCATACTAATATGATTCATAAGATGTGTGTGGTCTTTTAATATTACTGATACAATAATACACATTAAGCATATCATTTTTTTTTATTTACTGCATTGATCGCTATAAGATTTATATCACAATAACAATACATATTTATTTATACACTCATTTGTTTAACAGAAAAATCCTACTGTGAGTTAGTGTTTAATGTTCTTACTTACTTGAGTTCCTAACTGAATGTGTTCTAGCACTCAACCAATTCACGACGTAATGTTTTTTAAGGTTATTATCAATTATTTTGTAACTGTATTACACGTCAATAAATATGACTAAAAGTGGGTTTTGCGTTGATATCCGAACATTATTTCATAAAACAATTTCTTTAGCAGCATTAATATGTACATTTATAAAAGTACATTCAAATTGTTTTACCCAAGTCTGTCAAATTATTTAATTAATCATATACTTACGATTAGTAGGACAATTATAAAAATAAAAAAAATAATTTTCTAATAAACTTTTTCGAATTAAAAATGTAATTACATTGAAATCACTTTTGAAAAAGAAAGATAAAAAAATAAGATTTCAACATTAATGTTAAATTAAGTACACCTTGAAAGTTAAACCTATTCACATCACTACATTTATTACACATTGCCACCTGCTGTGGAAAGAGGGTAAGAGTTTTTTTTATTAATGCTATAAACAGATAATACAGTAATACAGAGACAATACAGAAAACATCAACATTCCAATCAAGTACAAGCAAAAAAATAAATAAAAGCTAGAGTTATTATTTGATTATTTTTAATTCCTAATGTCCAAATTTTATAGCGCTGACGTCACGTGAGGTCGTCACGTGGATCACCGCAGAGAGTTCAAGACCTGCGGTCAGACGTTCGATTAGCCGTTCGGTCGGTCGCTCGGTCGGTCGGTTGAACGGTTTTGGCACGGA
This sequence comes from Garra rufa, assembly GCF_049309525.1. Taxonomy (NCBI): domain Eukaryota; kingdom Metazoa; phylum Chordata; class Actinopteri; order Cypriniformes; family Cyprinidae; genus Garra; species Garra rufa. The sequence continues at coordinate 36,726,013 of NC_133380.1, read as the reverse complement.
GTACGCGCCATACGCGGCTGCCGCTTTCTCTCGTAGTGAAAGTGTTTTGCGGTCGAGCTGGTGTTCGCGACGCGGTCTCGTGGTAAACGTAGCTGCAAACAACAAGGTCTCATTTTACTTTACAAAAACAAAATAAATGAAACGTAATGAAAATACTATATGTGTTATTTGCTATTTGTCAGTCTGAAGCACGAAACTTTTAACATGCACCGTGACTGTAATAATGTTTTGTCTGTAATTTTTTTTCCTACCGTCTTACTGTTGCGTGACTGTAAAACCAAAATGTTGTCGAACGTGAAGACGACGTATGTTTAATTTCAGTTTCTGCCGAACTCATGTTGCTCTACTAATATTCAGGTCAAATGATTTCTGCATCTGATTCTGCAATGAAAGCACAAGCAGCGCTGTTGCAGAGTAGGAGACGTCGGCAGCTCAACCAATAGGATTAGACTGTTGTCATATCGTAAATGCATCATCATCACTCTACGATACATATCGTAGTAACATTTTTGCATCGCGAAATATCGTACCACAAAATATCGTTATCCCTAGAGACAATGTCATTATCTGGAATTGAAAAGTAAGAGTAAAAGGATTTCATTATCATTGCATTCTAATCATATAATTGATCTCTAAATGTTTGACTGTTAGTCCAGATGCAGGTAGAAACGCAAAAGTCTGAGTCTCGCTGTATCGCTCAGGCTGCACTGCAGTGTCTATTCACAGGCGCGATCCCACTACTGATCGACACGGGGGCTTTGACCTGCTCCGTCTCCGACCTGGGCCGGTTCACCCCTCCTTAGACGACCTGGTGGTCCCGAGCTCTCACAGGAGCACCATATCGTTACCGAACTTAGTGCGGACACCGATCGACATAATCCACTGCAGCCCAGAACCCCTGAGCTCAAGCGATCCGCCAGCCTCAGCCTCCCAGCAGCTTGGATTACAGGCGCGCGCCACTGCACCCGACGAGAACAGCGAGGATCAGCACTGATACTGAATCTAGTGCTCACTGCGCCCTCTAGTGTAGCAAAGCAGAATAATAGACTGCTATTAGCTGTTATGTACAGTGAACTTCTTAGTTTAAACATCTTCAGAGATCAGTTTTTAATTTAAAACATTCAGCTGCTGTTTTTTTTACTGGTTTATTAACTGTTTTATTTATTATATGTATGTACATTTATCACATGGACTCACATTTAGTTCATTCATTTTACTTTGGCAAACTTTACAAAAATGAAAGAAAAAGAATTAAGGAACTGAGGTCTGAGATGCCGGCCCTGATCGGAACCTCTGGAGCGGCTGTGACTGGAACCAGTGCATGTTCTGGTGGTACAATTTCTGGAAATTATGAGGCAACTGTGACAGAAAACTCTCTTTCAGCTGGAAGCTCCAGGACTGGGCCGTGGCAGTAACCAACTAGGGGGCCTCAGCAAACAACCAAGAGGGCTGCAGGATGTTTTTAAACTATTTAAATATATTAATATTTTCATAATTAATCATAATTAATTCAATGAATACAGAATAACTATTGTTTCTGTTTGTTTCCCAGTTTCCTTTAAAAAATAAACAAATAAAACATGTGGCTTTGTTCTAATTACAGCAGAAATACTGGAGGAAATATTATACCTTCAATGGGGAAACTTTTGAAAATAGTTTTGGACAAACAAGTCAAAACGGTTGAGAACCACTGATACGGGAACCAGGATGGCCACAAGAACCTCTGAGGCAACCTTAAACACCAACTCTATAAAAAATATTACTCAGCATGAAATTACAATTATTAACCCTATTTACTTTCATAATCTTATAGTATAAAAAATAAATAAATAAATAAATATTTTGAAATCTTTCATCATAATTTGCTCTTCCTGCGATATGCTCATTTTTCTCTGCTGTCATATGTGAGTCAGCACTGCAGTTAAACTCATTATATTCAGATCTGCCACTGGTGCCCAAGGCCAAGTTTTTCTGCAGACTGGCTGATGTTGTTGTTGAGAATTTTGATGTATTGCTCCTTTTTCATGGTGCTGTTTACTGTGATTAGAAGTCTTCTTCTTTGTCCAGATGAGCATTTGCAAAGGTCAAGTGGGCTTTTGTGTGCCTTATCTGGAGAAGTGGTGTCCTCATTGGTCTGCGTCCGAGGAACCCAGCGGTTTGCAGTGTCCGTTGGACTGTCTGCCTTGAGATGTTGCCACCAGCAGAGCCCAGATTCATCAGGATGTCCTTGGTGGTGATTCTTGGATTCTTTTTTACCTCTCTCACTCCTCCTGGCCAGCACAGGAGGCACATTTGGCTTCCGACCACGTCCTCTGAGATTTTTCACAGTGTGGAACATCTTGTATTTTTTTAATAATACTTTGCACTGTAGCCACTGGAACTTCAAAACATTTAGATATTGTCTTATAGCCCTTTCCTGGCTTGTGAGCAGCCACAATGCGCAGCCGCAGGTCCTCAGTGAGCTCCTTTGTCTTAGCCATGACTGTCCACAAACCAACAGCAGAGAGCCTCTGTTTTTTTTTTACCTGTTGAGTTGATTAAAACAGTTGTTCCCAGTGAATCAGGGTATAAGTAATTTTGGACATGCCACTTATTGTTCAAATGTAAATAAAAGCTGAGAAATATTTTTTTTTCCACAATGATGCCTCTTGTACATCGTCTTATTATCTTTTGGGAGAAGCCTGTGTCATTTCCGGTCAAAAAACTTGCTGGTTAAATAAAAGTAACTTTTAGTCAGAATTTGCCAGGGGTATGAATAATTTCGGGTTTGACTGTATATTGTAAGCATTCAAAATAGGCATAACCAATTGCTGATTACCAAAATCTGATATTCTTGTAAAGCATTTTCGTCAGGTCAGCAGCAAACAGACAATTTAGACAGTTAATTTATGCTGTTAAAGAATTATTTTTTCTTACAAAGCAATGCAGAGTAATCCAGTATTAGACAACAGTGCATATACTTCAATACATTGCTAGAACATAACACACTAGAGGGCGCAGTGAGCACTAGATTCAGTATCAGTGCTGATAGTCTCAGTTCTCGTCGGGTGCAGTGGCGCGCGCCTGTAATCCAAGCTACTGGGAGGCTGAGGCTGGCGGATCGCTTGAGCTCAGGGGTTCTGGGCTGCAGTGGATTATGTCGATCGGGTGTCCGCACTAAGTTCGGTATCGATATGGTGTTCCTGGGGGAGCTCGGGACCACCAGGTCGTCTAAGGAGGGGTGAACCGGCCCAGGTCGGAGACGGAGCAGCTCAAAGCCCCCGTGTCGATCAGTAGTGGGATCGCGCCTGTGAATAGACACTGCAGTGCAGCCTGAGCGATACAGCGAGACTCAGTCTTTTGCGTTACTGTCTGTATGTGGACTAACAGTCAAACATTTAGAGATGAATTATATAATTAAGAATTCAAAGATAATGAAATTTTTCCATTCTTGTCAAGTGTATATTATGTAACATATTTATAAAAATGTGTAACCTTTTTATCTTTTCAGTAGTGGCATTGCATTTCTCTGGAAGTGATATTGCTCTTTATATTCAGTGTCTGCATTTCATGACCAGATGGAGACGATGTTTTACACTTTAAATAATACATGTTAAGAACTGTCATTTTTTTTTTCTGTGAACCAAAAATTAAATGTGTTCAGAAAAGTTATCATAGTTTTTTGTGACAATTACATAAATTATAAACGAAGTATGAAAAATGTCCAGTGTTTTCATGTTATCAGATTTTTAACAAAATTTTTATTTGTACCAAGGGGGCGTTTTCCCCCACTCTATGTTACGGCATAGAAATATTATTTACTTTAATGGAGCACCATATCGATACCGAACTTAGTGCGGACACCCGATCGACATAGTCCACTGCAGCCCAGAACCCCTGAGCTCAAGCGATCCGCCAGCCTCAGCCTCCCAGTAGCTTGGATTACAGGCGCGCGGCCACTTCACCCGACGAGAACTGCGAGTTTCAGCACTGATACTGAATCTAGTGCTCACTGCGCCCTCTAGTGTATAATGTTCTGGCAAAGTATTGCAGTAGGCATATGCACTTTTCTCTACATTGCTTTCTAAGAAAAATAATTCTTTAACATCTTTGTTTATTAATTACATAAATCGTCTGTTTGCTGATGATGAACATGCTTTACAAGAATATCAAACTTCAGTAAACAGCAATTATGGTTATGCTCCGACCTATGTTGAATATTTAGATATGGTGAGGAGAAGAAGAGTGTCCTTAATAAATAGTGACCCTGGATGAAAAAAAACTAGTCTTATCTTGCACAGGTATATTTGTAGCAGGCTAATAGCCAAAAATACATTGAAAGGGTCAAAATGATCGATTTTTCTTTTATGTGAAAACACTATAAGGGTATTAAGTAAAGATCACGTTCTATGAATATATTTAGTAAATTTTCTACCTAAATATATCAAAACTTAATTTGATTAGTAATATGCATTGCTAAGAGTTTCAATATTTAGACTTTTTGCTTCTTAAGATTCCAGATTTTCAAATAGGTGTATCTCAGCCAAATTTTGTCTTATCCTAAACCATACATTAATGGAAAGCTTATTTATTCAGTCAAAGATGGTGGTGTGCAGCCAGGTGGAAGGCATGCATGAGTAAAAGCATGTATTCTGAAAACTAATTTACAGTTTGTGTGACACTTGTTTGATAAAATGTATAAATGTATGTATGGTAAAATTTCAGTTGTTAGTATATCCTGTCCGTTTTAGTACATATTCATATTTATGTAAATTTGCAGCGTTTAACATGTGAAACTGCTTACACATGGTCACTGAATAGAAAAATGCAGTTAATGAATGGAAATCTATGGGAAAAACTGTGTAGGCATGTTTCCTCTCACATTGTGATGGAAGCAAAACATATGTAAACATGAAAAAATAACGAAACATACCAAAATATTGGGTCTAAACTTTATTAGGGAATGCACATAAATCAGTGAATGGTAAAAAAAAAAAAAAAAGTTCTTAAAACTCCACTTAAACTAGGACGCTTCATTGCCTTCATTGTTTACACAGCCCACCTGCAGGGTAGCACCTAGAAATGAAATAAGAAAATATGCATATTAAAAAATTATATACATAAAACTTATATATAAACCTACTATCTGTGACCCTCTTATAAATGAAAAGAGGCACTTACTTGACGTCCTGCTTTTCCATAAGACACCTGTAGGTGGCGATCTCTTGCTCCAGACGGCTCTTGACGTCCAGCAGTTCCGCATAGTCTCTGCCCTGCTGCTCAATGCCAGTGCGCACCTGACAAAGCTCTGCCTCATATGTGTTGATATGCGTCTGGTAGCCTGCTAGCATATTGCTGTACCTAGCCTCTGTTTCCGACAGTGAGCACTCCAGTGCTCCTTTCTGTGTGGGTAAAGAGAACAGTTACTGAACAGAACGACCCAAAATCAGGTTTAGGTTTTCCTCAGCTAACAGCTAATTAAATTCCTTATATCTAAAAATCAAGGTTGAAAACTTCTACCCTAAGTTAGGAGTGATATGATACTGATTCAATTCCACTGTTCGCTTTGCCTCAGTTTAGTTTTGGATGTCAAGGATTAACACTCACATATATGACAAAATATTTTAAGCTATTTCTATTCTGTCTGTCACATCCTGTGTTTCCTGTGTCTCACCATGCTGATTTGAGACTGTAGCTCGATCTCCAGGCACTGCAAGGTACGCCGCAAATCTGAGATCTGTGACCTAGAGCTTTCTAGGCAATCTGTTTTGGTGGCAGCATCTTTACACAGGTCAGCCATCTTAAAGAGAGTCACAAAAACACATGTAATGAGAGGCATTTAACTCATGAGTCACAGTATTAATACCACTCCAAGCTGTAATGTGAATGAAAGAGACAGAAGTCTCACCTTCTCCTGGAACCAGCACTCCTGTTCTCTGCAGTGTTGGTCTATGATGGTCTGGTAATGACAACGGATTTCATCCAAAACCTTTTTCAGGTCTTGCTGAGGAGCAGCATCCACTTCCACACACACTTTTGAGTCTGTCAACTGGCACAGTAGTGCTGCCACAGTCTATAAACACATATCAGCATAGGAAATGACTGGCTTTATTTATCTTCATTCAAAACATTAAAAAAAAAAAAAAAAAGATTTTGCTACACACCTCCTGGTGAGTTTTCTTCAAATACACAAGGTCCTCCTGCAGAGGGCAGAGCTGTGCCTCCAGGTCGGTTTTTGCTTGGCATGTTTTACTAAGTATGCAACGCAGGTTATCAATGTCAGCCTTCACACACTGCCGTATCGCTGCCTCATTCTGATACCTGATTTGTTAAAAGGTCAGAAGGGGAATAAAATCAACAAAATCATGTTTAAACATGACTATGATCTATGTAGCTGTACAGACCTTAGATGCCATATTGGATTTTACAATATGACTTAAAGGTCCCATATTGTACACATTTCTGGAGGTTTATTTTAGTTGTTGATGTCCTTAAGAATATATATTTGCGGTATAAGTGCCAAAATCCATCTCAATATATTTATACAGCTCCTCTTTTAGGAGCTCTGTCAAAAGCAGGTCGAATTTGGTCCATCTAATTAATATTCATGAACCTCTCTTCTGATTGGCCTGTTGTTTTTTGAGTGACGCACAGCCAGGCCAATCACAGGTAACTACGGTCATGTATCGTTGTAGCCAAACCCAGAGCCGTAGAGAGAGCCTAGCCTGCTGATACTCAACAAGATATTTCAGAATGATCATTAATGTTTTTTCTTTTTCAAACACCGAATGCAGTAAGCTACATAACTGTTGCTTTAGTAAAGCCCCTTTCACAATGCACGCTGATTCTGGAAAATTACAGGAACGAGCGCTGTGTGAACAAAAGCCAGAACCATAAAGGCAGTGTTGTAGTGATGATGCACCTTACCCTGCGACTCTTCACGACAAAAAAAATACGTGCAAAGTGGAATGAAGCGGCGATCGGGCAGAGCCAGCTCCTCACTATCAGCGCTGAAGCACAGTTTGTTCAGGTTAGTTTCAGTTTAGTGAAATGTACGCGTCGCATTACATCTCACGTCCAAACGTCACATGTCTTTATGGGTTGTGTGTAAAGCATGCACAGATTCCGGAAAACAACTGTGAATGAACCAAATTAAACAACTCCGGAACAAATCATGGGAAACATTATCCGTGTATTTACCGGAATCGCTGTGTGAAAGAGGCTGAAGTTGACGTGCCACTGGTCTCTTATATTCACGTTGTTCTGAAGCCTGTGCAATGATGTAGCCTAGTTTCAACATCTATAGACTGAACAGGGTTTTCTCCACTTGTTTCCGTGTTGTTGTTGCTTAGCAATGTTATGGACACGATGTTGTCTGGGTTTGATAAAAGGAGGGTGGGACGGTGGTTGGTGCTGGGGTGGTGACTGAAGGCGGTGACTGAGTAGATCGGACGTCACATCGTTACGGAAGTCACAGCGGCTCGTGAAAATGAACAGCTACTTTAAACAGGCTGTGTGCAGTTTACTGTGGATTGACTGTTTTGAAACTCATATGGTAGTTACATAGCCCCTAGACCTCAGTTATCATGAAAAAAGCCAGGAAATTTCGATTTTGACAATATGGGACCTTTAAGGTCTTTACAACAATAGCACACACTGTATTAAGGTCATAGGTCACATAATTTTCAAACTTTTACTTTAAAATTATATAAATTTTTTAAATATTTTTAAAATTAATTGTAAATTCATGTCCAAGTCACATTTTCTTGGTTAAATAAACATCACTTACACTATTTGAGAAAGAAGAAAATACCTATTTTATATTTTACATTAAAAATGTAGCTAATTAATATTCTATGTAATAAAGCCAAGTATGAATCTTATCAAATTAGTGTTTTTTTAAGCATTTTACATTTATTCCAAAGTAATAACTTAAGGCAGAAACTAGGGGTGGGCGGTACACCGGTATCATAGTTATCACCGGTGTGACATTGCGCCACGATATGGATTTTCTAATACCGTCAATACCGTAATAAATCTATTATGTGCCTTGAACGGCTGCATTTACATCAACAATAGCTCATTCTAAATAATAAGGCACTAAAGTTTAATTTGCCTGCGACTGTTTGTCAATTGCGTGCGCACATACAGTCAGTGCGTTTACACCAAACGCCAAGCGAGCATGCGCATCGCGTCACTCACTCAGTTTATCCGCGGGAGGTTTCCCTATCACTCGCGCGAATAACAACACGGCGCGATTGACCATGGCGGAGATAAATACGATCGCTGCTTTGTTCCTGTTGTGCAAGTTCTAAATGCACCGAAAAGCCAAACGCCGAAGTGTCTAGGTTCACAGCAAAGTAATGTATCAGAGACATATCTCATACCTCATTCCTTCTATAAACAAAGTGTAGATAGTATAAGTAAGAGATTGATCGCAGTACAGAGAGCGTCGTTGATTATAATAGAGCTTTGTGATATCGCAAACTAAGATGAGGAACAGCTTTTAATATTTTTATGGGAGTTCGTAAATGAGATATTAATTTAATACAGCCGTTAAATAAACAAGACGTTATTATCAAGTGACTTACATTGTCTGAGAATAACACTATGCCCGATTTTGGTCTGTTTCGTCGTCTAAATTTATTCTGGGACAAGACACACTGCTGTGTTTAAATGAAGATGCGCAGTTCTCCAATAAAACACAGTAGTGTTTCCTTTATAAGTGAACATGCGTTTTAAACTAATCTAGTGAAATGATTCAATTTCCCATTCATAATGAGAGCATGGGCGTAAATTTCATTTAACAGTAGGGGGGGACAAAAAATATAAAATTTCTCATGAGAAATTTTTGAAGGGGACGCAAAATAATACAGTCAAATTGTACTTATAAAGATAGACAACAATAAAAACAAAAACAAAAAAAGGTTTACAATTTTATTTATAGTGAGGTTTGTTCGGACGTAACACAGTGCTCATTTAGTAAATGCACAGCTAAATGAAACGCCACACACTCGCGACGAGCGGGTCTCCGGCACGGGAGGCGGACGCGCTAACAAAAGGGCTAAAGGCTGGACCTACTAACAACGCTCGATAGTTTATCTCTTGACAGCAGGGAAGTGAGGTATACCTGCAACATTCTAATTGTGGCCGTTAATGTTAAGTTAACATTATGCCAAGTCGTCACAAATAAAACAATGCATGGGAAACTGCTTTGGCGTCTTGCATTGCATTATGCAACAAGCTATGGTAAACAAGCTAACGTTAACTAGATAAGTAATGTTTTAATTGCTAATATAGCAGATTCATGGAAAATTACATCGGTAATCAGCATTTTTGCCGCAACTAATTTATGAATGAGTCTGCATCAACTACATTAAAGAGAATCGCTTTATTTAAAGTTAATGAAATACCCTATTTACTGGAGTTCAGCATTAATTGAGCCGCAGCCACACACCTGACTCGTGTGTGTAAAGCAGGCAGTGGGCCAAACCACTGTAACGCCGGTTTCACACTGCACGCTTAAGCAGAGCGTAAGCAGGGCGTGCGCAGCACGTAAGCAGAGCAGAAGCGGCGCGCATCCATTTTCCTTTCACACTGGAAGCGTTTGTCGCGCGCAGCTGAACCGCAGCTTGTGTACTTCCAATATAGACAAGTATTGTTCATTCAGTCACGCATTTCAGGTGTTCTCCAAGAACTGTCTGTCATGTGCTTTGATTTATGGTATGTTGTAGATTTAAGTAGCAAATTAGAAACGCTAAAATATTGAATATATTTTTAGACAAAGATCGTCTTAATGATTACCAGTTAGGTTTATGATAATTATAGCAACAGTTTTTCAATAACGAAAAGAATATGTAAAATTATGGTATTTTGGTATTTGTTTTACATTTGTTGCCATGACATGGTTAGATTCATATGATATTTTCACATTTTTTTATGGTGGTTGTCCAACTTTGAGATAATCACCACGTTTATAATGAAACCATTATATTTAAAAACATGTTAGCCTAAAACATATCATATAAAAATATAATTTGTTGGTACTACTGTAAATCTATATTAAATAATTATAGGATCTCCTTCAGTACTTTCAGAATCTTCTCTTTTAAAATTTATTTTATTTCTGTATTTTAAAATGTTTTATAATAACATTTTAATGGCAGTAGTATGTTTATTTATTCTTGTATATATCAAAACAAGCAGAAAATAGTACAAACTTTGCTAAAGTGATTGTTTTGAACAAGTAGACTAACTAGACATTATTTACAAGGAAAAAAAAAACATTATTTTTACTGGTGAGCCATTTAAACCGTGATTGTGTTACATGTGATACACGATTTTATGGTGAAATTGTTATTTTTCTTGTTAATCAGGCCAGTTTTGATCAAGATCGATGCACTGTGGCTTTAACCCAGCGTAAGCGGCGCAGCAAAAATAGACTCGGCGCCAAAACGATCGCAGCACTGACGCTTCTGCTCTGCTCCTGCTACGCGCTGCCGCGCCGTCCCTGCGTGCGGTGTGAATGCTCTAATCTGTTAACATGGGCGCCGAAAAAAATACGCGCTGCTTACGCCCTGCTTACGCTTGCAGTGTGAAACCGGCGTAAGGAAGGGGAGGGGGAACTCAACTGTTTCTAAATGCATTTTTTGCGGGGTTTTTTTCTACTTACACGAGTAGGTATACATACATATATTTTTCACAATAGAGAGTGCGATTTTTTTTTTATAATTTTTTTAGAGGGGGGGGGGGGGGGGCAACCCTCGGATGGGGGGGGACATGTCCCCCCGTCCCCCCCGGGATTTACGCCCATGAATGAGAGTCACTTGAATGAACCATGTGTTCAAACGAATCAAATGAACAATACGATTCAGTAAATAATTTCAGTGTCTTGCCGCCACCTGCTGGCAGATCCTTTCAGTTATTGAAATCTTAAATACTTGTGTATTCCAAATTTTATTTTAAAAACACTAATCTCAACATGAATTTATAGATTTAATTGCACTCATGGCACCTCTGAGCCTCATTTTCATGGACGACACTATAAAAATGAAGACAGAAATCTTGCTGATCATTATTACTTGCTGAACTATTACTAGCACTACCTCATAGGGGTTTCAGTTCAATGAAGCAAATTGACTTGACTGGAGAAGCCACATCTCAGTGGCTCTTATTCATCAGCATTGAAGGGCCTGAGTTGGACCGTTTCAATGGCCAGAAGAAGGTAGTTGAAAGGTGGCAGCAATGGCTCTGAGAGTGTCGCTCTAGAACAGAGACAATATTTGTGATCTTCTGATCAAGACCAGGAACATAATACCGTGATATTATACCGGCACCGTTCAAAAGATGAAAAATACCGTGATATTAATTTTAGGTCATATCGCCCACCCCTAGCAGAAACTATTTAAACTATTTGTAAACTTTGTGTTATGTTCAGCTATTTATTTTAATTGCTAACTTTAAAATATTTTTGAAAATTTTGGATCATCAGTCATCAAAGCTAGGTAACTATTGGTCACAGACATGTAGATTTACTTTAAATTTCACCAAGCTGATTAAACACTAAAAACTCCAACAGATCATATTTTCATGTCATTTTAGGTCTTATGTTGACATTACAAAGTGGTTATAAGCGTGTGAGTTGTTCACTTACTTTTTTTTTAATTAGTCTTCATATTAAGACCATTATATTGTTCATTCAGTCTGATTCACGAACACGGAACGCACACAAACACAAGAGGGATTTACTGCATGAACCAATCACAGCCAAACATATTCATATCAAATCATATCGCGATGGAGCCATTGCCTCCTCTCATGTGACTTTTTCCCCATTAATTCTCAATTACTTCCCACCAAACCCACTGCACACTTCAGGAGGTCTGTTAAAATGCAGACTTGTGTTATTTTTGTATTACACTTTTTTTTTTCTCATCCAATTTTTTGAGGAGGCACTGCCTCCTTTGCCTCCTCAGAGAAAACTCCCCTGGTATATATCTTTGTACACATATTTGCTTCCATATATTTACATTTATATATTTGCAGCCAGAAGCTGTGCTTCACATTGTGTACTGTTCCATAATATTAATCATATTCATAATTTGCATGTAACAAATATTCCTTATGATGTTTTTTTCCTTCTGAAAAGGGACACAAATTAGACCTCACTATTAATAGACAGTATTTATAAAAACAGTTTTCAATGCTCCAAAAAAACTAGATGTGAAATTGCCTTTAGAGAACTCACTTTATCTTAAAGTCATCAGCAGCCAGTTTAGAGTTGTCGATCTGCAGGAGGATTTTGCCGTTGGTGACAGTAGCGTCTTTCATCTATAATGAAGAGCATTGACAAAGAAAACTATAAATGTAGATCACAGCAGACTATTTCTGTCAAAAATATCTTACATTTTGCTGCTAAGATCAAAAATCTGAATGTGCCACGTTTATTAGAATCATTTTTGCTATTTATTTTAAAAATTGCCACCATTAATTGTCTGTTTGTACCTTTTCCTGAAGGCATTCAATGGTTTTGAAGTAGCAGCTGTAGTCCCTCTGGCAGATCAGCCCCTTTTTTTCATAGTACTCCCGGATCTGCTTCTCCAGAGTAGCATTGGCAGCCTCCAAATAGTGCACCTTATCCAGATAGGATGCCAGACGGTCATTCAGGTCTTGCATGGTGGCCTTCTCACTCTTCTGGAAGTAGTCATAATCCTTTTCATAACACCCTGCAGCCATGATTCTTGCGCCAAATCTTCCACAGTGTCCTCCATCAATTCTGAGTGGTGGACATGGGGAGCAATTATTCGCGCGATAGGAGCAGGTAGAGATGCGGGTCTTATTTCCAATACCACTGACACTGTAGGCTTTGGGTGTAACTGAACCACACCTACGAGGACCGATTATGGACTTTGAAGTTGTGGAGAAGGAGCAGAGGGAAGACTTGGGGCTGGACAAGGAGCAGGGGCTGGGGCAGGTTTTAGGACAGGTGAAAGAGCTGGGTTTAGGGCAGGTCTCAGAGTAGGTCTTGGGGAAGCTGAAGGAGCTGGGTTTGGTGCAGGTCTCAGAGCAGGTCTCAGGGAAGCTGAAGGAGCTGGGTTTGGTGCAGGTCTCAGGGAAGCTGAAGGAGCTGGGTTTGGTGCAGGTCTCAGAGCAGGTCTCAGGGAAGCTGAAGGAGCTGGGTTTGGTGCAGGTCTCAGGGAAGCTGAAGGAGCTGGGTTTGGTGCAGGTCTCAGAGCAGGTCTCAGGGAAGCTGAAGGAGCTGGGTTTGGTGCAGGTCTCAGGGAAGCTGAAGGAGCTGGGTTTGGTGCAGGTCGCGTTTTGGATGCCTGACATGGTGGATGGCTGCAGAGATGGATGAATGCGAAAGAGGACGATACAAAAAGTGTCTAGAATTTTCCTGAAGAGTGTGGTGCCTTTGAGGCCAGTTCTGTCATCTTATATAGTTGGAGTTTGAGGGCGTTTTCTACAATTTGACAAAGAGAGTGTGTTTGTGTGTGTCACCACTAAAAGTATTATAAATCAAGGGCCAGAGTATTTAACCCTTATGAGGAAGCTGCAAAGGAATTCATGCGTGTGTGTATATATATTTCTGAATAGATGTCGGTGCCTAACTGGACAAGGCAGTATGAATAAATTTAGACTTAATGAAGACAGCACAAATTGCAATATTCGGGTGGAGTTTCAATTATACATGTGACTCAAAGGTCTGAATAGATGAAATCAGTGGCGGTTCTACACGGAGGCCAAGGGAGGCCCGTGCCCCTGTAGACATGTCCTTGGCCACCCCTGTGGCCCCCCGTACTGACCAAATAAAATAAAATAAATTAATTATGGTTTTACACACGAGCGCCAAAAGCGGAACTAATGCGACGCATCGTTCTACTTAAATGGGTAAATTAGAGCGGCGCACACAAACACTGCAGCAACAATTAGAACTACTCTTGGATACATAGACATATATAGAGAGTAGACGCCCCATCGACCGATACTCCCTACTGGCGCTGACGAGACGTGGGGCCGCCATCTTGGACCGGTCACCCGCTCCACTCAGTGTAATCTGTTTGGCAGCTGTAATGAACTGTCAACTCATTTAATAAATCATACCTCACGGAATACCGAACTGATTTTCACGCGTTTTTTTTTTTTTTTGCTGCAAAGGTCATAAATAGCTGTGATTCATGACAAATGGTTTGGCGTGTTTTAATATTTATAGTGAACTTAACAGTAATATAATGAATATCTCCGTTCTTGTGATAGTATTGGGTCTTTTAAGAGGGTCTAAAGACAACATGGACTTAAGCACTTCTAATGCGTTAAGGTTTGTATAGTTTTATTCTATTTTCATTTGGCTGTTTATTAATTTGGCATTGTTGTTCATTACTGATATTCTCCTTAATGTAGTCTTACCATGCTGTTAATATATTTTGTTGTGATGGGGAAATAAAGCTTTTCGAAGCACTGTGGTTTTCCCCTCAACTGTATTGTAAAATTACTCGAAGCTTTTCAACACGTTGCACACTAATGGCATCTTGTGGTCAAAGGTGGGAAAAGTTGCCTTTGCGTCCCAGATCTCAAAGCGATTTTGGACAGTTTCATCAAATACATCAATTTGTGCTACGAAAACTGTCAGAAATAAAAAAAAAATAAATGTCATTTTACTTGAATTAATCTGTAAATAAACTTTTTTATAAAATTCTAAAAGTATAAGCATGGATTATGTAGGCATATATGTTCAAAGTGAATTAACTGTTAAGTTGACTAATATTATTATTACTTAGAAGTGCTTGTGAAGCAAGGATAACTACAAAATAACATACACAAAACTACACATGTACATATTTATTCGTATTATGATTTATTCTTAACAAAAAGCGAATGACACTTGAAACGCGTTATTTGAATCAGAATATGAAGCAGTCACGTGGTTATGGTAAAACGAATCAATAGGCTCTATGCACGCGTACTTCCGCGTTTGACGCAAGGCTGCTATTCCGTTTCCGGTTGGAGAGGTTTGAAGCGGAGAAAAACGCGATTATGGCAGAGTCGACGAATTTTACTCGGTGTTTGCAAGAGTTGCCCAAATGTACAATCACTGATGTGCAGTACAACGCCACAGAGCAAACTTGAGAAAGGTTTCAAGTTTTATGTGTCTTCGTATCTGTGCAATTATGAAGGTAAATTCGGCTAACCTGAACCGCCTGAACTGAACTGCTATTATTTTTTTACGATTCGTCCAGCAGCAGGCGTGTTTGTAATTTTGTCTGAAAGTGTCAGGTAAAATCAGGGCCACAAATGAGATCTCAGTGAACGCTCACTGCTACCGCTCTATGAGGAAAGCAGAGACTCCACACCAACTGAGAGTAGAGTAGCTTAAAAGTGACGTTCAAAGTTCTGTTGGACATGTTCAGTCCAGTTCAGTTTTTACTTTTCTAACGTTACCACTGTTCAGCTTGGATAACCACAGCTGTTATCTTAGCTAGTATGGATGATTATTGTACAAAATAATAAGAATAAAAAAGGTAATGCAGTTCTACGACAGATGAATAGCACTGCATTATCACTGCTAATTATAGCTGAAACAGTGGTAATGGAGATACAAGGCGGCAAAGTTGGTTTTATAATCACACATTCTTTAGGAAACGCGTGGAAACTTAGAAAAGTGTTAAATTTAGCAGATGCTGTACACTGCGGCACACAGCAGTGGTGGCTAGAGGGGCTGTCCTCCCGTCTTTGAAAAGATACTTTCATACGTTTAGATGTCATTTTATATGTTTATTTAATATAATAAAGCAAATAAGCATCAACAATATGAGTGGAGTCTGTTTTTGTGACTAACGTTACCGTAGTATAGAAGACAATACAAGTTATTAGAAAAAATAGTACACAACACTCTACAATCGCGCCGGAACGGAAGTAATCCAGCATCCTTATATTCCACCGGAAGTACGTCATTCACCGCCGTGCATACAGCCTATTGCTTAAACTCCGGTACAGTGCTTCACTGTGAGATGTTTCGTTTTTTTGATACAAGCTTCGGTGTTAAACGTCACATCACTAATATTTTGCTTGAATTGGCATTGTTTATTATTGCTGTTTTCCCTCATTTTTATTGTTTATTTCATTATGCTATTGACTGAATTGACGTTGTTCATTTTTGCTATTCTCCTTATTAGCTATAATCTGACATCTCAATCTGTTCCCTGTTAAATTTAAGTATTATATTGTGTATTTATGTCACTTTGGACAAAAGCGCAACCATAACCATATGAGGTGTAGGCTATGATAGGAATTTTGCAAACCACACACTATAAATATGATAGAGAAGCAGAAACAGATAGCGACGATAAAGGTATTTTAATGAGTTGAAGAAATATTACATTAGAGTCTACTTGGAGTGTTTCATTCTCTCTCGCTCACACACATATAACACACACACACACACACACACACACACACACCTATCCTACACAGTGTTCAGGCATGTTCTCTCACTTCTGCTGCTGCTACGCGATGTAATGAATTCCAGAGTATGCCCGGTCCAAGATGGCGGCCGCATTTCTCGTTTCCAGCAGCCAATGTGGCGTCTATCTCTATTATGTCTATGCTTGGATAGAGGAGCTACGATTTATTTCTCCTGTTGCAAGAGTCGAAAGTAAGCAAAACAATTTCATTTCGTGAGTGACTTGTTGTTCTTGCACATAACCGTGTTACTTTTGTTTTTCACACTGATAATTAAATCAAGTTTGTAAATGGCTTTGTAAAATCTTTGTTAACGTTAGTTAATAAAAATATACAGCTGTTCATTGTTCAGGGTGGCCGCGGATCCTTAAAAAGTCTTAAATTCCGTTGTCCTAAAATAAGGCCTTTAAATGTCTTAATTTGTCTTAAATCTAAATCCAAGGGTCTTAATTTTTTTACACTTTGAAAAGGAAAAGTTTATCGTTTTGAGGAGAATCTCCTGCGCAGGTTCTAAATCTGTTCTGTTGCTAGACACGCGCTTGCTTGACAACGCCTCAGTGTTGCCAGATTTAGCGGGTTTCCGCCCAACTACACGCATTTGAATCGCAGATTATGTGTTAAATTTAACCATCATAGAGTAAAAGTTTATAATTAGCACATGTTTTTACGTTGCCGCACACAACTGGCGCGAGCACGCGCAGAGAGAGAGAGAGAGGAGAGAGAGGCGCGCGGCGCGATTCACACAGATTGATTCCTCTTTAACTGCTATTTGAACGGAAACGTACATACCAAGTCATGTCTTGATACCCGTTTTGGTATTCTGTTTAACAGTCGTTTATGTCTTCAGTGAACCGAAACAGCTGAGAAAGAGATGCGTGCCAGTATTCGGTTTGGGCATTTGGCCTTAAAGAGACAGCGTCCTATAAATACCTGCAGTGAGAAACACTAGTTATTTTACAATTAATTATTAAATTTCCCCTCCTGAATACTAGTGTTATTGATTTTATTACTAACTTTATGTTGTATTCATTTACACTTGTCATTTGTGTAATTGTTCTTGTTTTGTTACTGAACTTTAGTTCAGATAGTAGTTTTTGCTGTGGATGAGAAGTAGCCTACCTAAAGTAAGCATTCAGTAATTAGGAAAAAACAAACTTTTTTTTTTTTTTTTTTTTTTTTTGCTGATCCGAAGAATGATCCGATCCATGACTCAAAATCCGTGTTTGTTACACTGTTACATTGGCTTCAAAGTGTGTGAGAGCCTTGACTTTGTCATGGAATAGAAAATAATTTCTTCTTCTGGAATAGTGTTTTCTGTTGAATATTCCCAAGAATAATCAGTTAAATAAAATAATAATTTAAAATATCTTCATAGTTTTGTGCTAGACTTTTGCGGGACTTTCAATTTTGTCTTAAATTTTGTTTGAAAATGGTATTAAAAAGTCTTAAAATGTCTTAAATTTTACTTGGTCAAACCTGTAGACACCCTGTTGTTAGTTCATGATCAAGTGCCGGTTTAGTTCTGCAGAAACTCTACACCTCTGAGAACTCTCTCATTAAAACAAAGAAAGTGTAGACATGATGTAAATAAGAGATTAATTGTACTGTGTAAATGTGATTTCATTACCTTTTATTAACTTTGAGAGATTGCGATGAACTACAGTAATGTATGAGTGACAGCTTTCCAGTGATTGTAAGGGGAGCGCGCACTTTTAAGACTATAATTAATTCAGAATTTGAATTCATTTATTCATGGATTCACTCTCTGATAACGCAACATCGCCATTGCTATCGTGCAGCACATAGGCTACTACATCAGTTACACAAACTAAGAGAAGGTAAAGCAGGTGCTTACTCATCAAAATATGTCTAAACAGCCGCACTGCACGTGTCGACACGCGCCCGTGAGTAAACATTATTTTTTCTTTCACCATGCAGCAAACGTAAAAAATAATTAAACCGTTTAACTTATAGTACTTCTTACTGTCGATTAACAGTGAACGGTCAATATGAGCATCCCTAAAATGTTTGTATGATTTTAAAGTAAAATAAAGTTTATAATCTTTAAATATCACTTGTTGTCATTTTTTAATGTGCCCCTCTGGTTAAACACTGGCCCCTTCTTGGCCCCCCTAGTCAAATTTGTCTAGAACCGCCACTGGATGAAATGCCTTCACAACAAAGACAGACTTAAACATGACATCAAAGAGGCCTATTAAACAATTTGATGATAAAATAAGTTAATTTTGAAATTGCTTTTATTTTTGTCTTGGACCCAAAATATAAAACAGTCAACACAAAAAAAGTCAGAAAAAGTCAGTTAATGTTTGTGACTGTGACAGGGTATTTTGGCAATGCTAGATGCTCATAAGGCTTGCCATGCCCGCAAGATGCTATAACACTGAGGGAAGTCTTAAACTGGAAAGTAGTGCAAATAAAATTTCCATTTCATTTTTATTTGACTGTGACAATGCTTTTTTATACTATGAAATATATCTGAGAATTTACTTTCTTAGAGTAACCAACAGGAATTATTTTATGAGCCTCTGTTCACTAACTTTAAATGTATATTTGCAAAAGTTTGATCTTTCTTTCCTATTTCTGTAATGAGTTCATGATTTTAAAAGGTCAGTGAAACCTGAATATATTACACATGACTAAATAATATATAATGATGATTCATTGTGCAGACATTGGGCCTGTCCAGTCAACAGATTTAAAATGTTTAAACATTAAACTGGTCATGGAATGTAGACACTGAAAATGAACAGAAATATCACATATCGTCCAGAGAGAGGCGATATAGTATCAACCATTTGACACAACATATATATTTTTTTCTTTTTATTTATTTATTTTATTTAACACATATTACTCACAGGTGATACATAAAACATAGATATTGTTTAAAAGAACAATATGTGACTTGGGTTGACGCAAAGCAATAAAGCATAGGGCTATACACAACCAGAATACAAAGTATAGTGACATTCTACTAAAATAACTTAGGCCAAATATAATAAATAAATAAATAGAACGACATACAGTGGTGTCCCTTATGTTAACAAAAGTGCAACGCCACGAATGCCACTACTGAAAAGAAAAAAAAAGTTACAAATTTGGAAGTGGCAATGCCATTATCTGGAGTTGAAGAGTAAGGTTTCTCCTCTAATTCTTGCAGTCTCCGGACTTTTTAAGCAACGGTAAACTTTCGTCACTACAACAGAAGGCCCGCCTCTCCATTCATTCGATTGGACAATGGAAAAGAACGCGAATGACGTTGGTTTTTCCGCTCAGAGTTGATTTTTTTTTTCAACTTCAGGTGCTCAGAGCGCTCCTGCAAAAACGCGAGGCGCAGCAGGCGGCGAAAACGCGAGGCGCCGGGGGCGCATAAACAGCGTGCAGAACTCTCACTGCCAACAGAAAACCATTCAAAAGAGGCGCCTCCAACTGCAAAAACGCGTTCGGTGTGACCGCGGCCTAACGGTGCGTTCACACTACAGCGTCAAATCCACGCTCAGTGCCGCTGGCAACGCCACAACGCCACTGCTTTGGGGAGTGTCAAATTTAGAGCAGAGCACGCCTATGGAAAAACAATGTTTACACCCTGTTTGCGTTGTTTAACGGTGGTTCGCAAACTAAACTGTGGCATAATGAAAACATGCAAAGTACATTTACTTTTGCGTGACTTTTTCAATAATATGTGATTTCAGCAGTAATCCACCAGTTTCGGAAACATGCGTCATAGTCTTTCCTTGCCTACTTCTCACAGCGATTGGTTGTCGCCCGGCGTTTTGCGCTCGAGATTTGCATAAAGTTGAGGAATGTCCAACCTTTTGACGCTCTCAGCTGCTCTCAACGCCTTCTCCGCGCCGCTTCCAATCCCAAAATGCACCACGCGACCCTTTACGCTCTAGTGATGGGAAGTTCGGATCATTTTACCGACTCGGATCTTTGAGTCTCGTTCAGCAAAATGAACGAATCTTTTTTCGAGTCATTTCGTTCATTTTGCCAAAATATAATTAAAAAGCTACGTTTTACTTCCATAACACATGTATGCTCATATTATATAACGTTGATCACACTACAAACAAGACAAAACTATAAGCTATTAGAAACAAAAGATTGATGCATTGTTTACCTGGGTCTTCATGATTAGCTCCCTCACTTCTATCTATCCAGGTTCGAGTCGTTCGTTCATTACGTGACAACCCCATATAAGCTTAACTGACGCTGTCTGAGCCGGAAAGAGAATTGATTAGTTCATCTCTCGAGTCTTCGGGTCCGAGTCATTCGTTCATCACGTGACAACCCCATACGCTTAACCTATGCTGCTGGAGCCGGAAACAGAATTGATTAGTTCATCTATCGAGTCTTCGGGTCCGAGTCGTTCGTTCATCACGTGACAACCCCATACGCTTAACCTATGCTGCTGGAGCCGGAAACAGAATTGATTAGTTCATCTCTCGAGTCTTCGGGTCGGTAAAGTCTAGAAGGGATACAGCTATGGCTACTGGGCATGCGCACATCAGTCTAACGTTATTTTTGTCACACTGTACAACAATAAAAAAAATTTTGTATTATAGTAAGGGCTAAGTTTAGGGTTGGGGTAGGTGTAGACGTTAATAAAATACAATCTAATAGGTAGAACAATTAATTTCATTGTTAGTTTCCGGTCTAAGCTGTATACCCTCTAGCCACAACCCTTCGGGTCCGAGTCGTTCGTTCATCACGTGACAACCCCATACGCTTAACCTATGCTGCTGGAGCCGGAAACAGAATTGATTAGTTCATCTATCGAGTCTTCGGGTCCGAGTCGTTCGTTCATCACGTGACAACCCCATACGTTTAACCTATGCTGCTGGAGCCGGAAACAGAATTGATTAGTTCATCTCTCGAGTCTTCGGGTTTGAGTCCTTCGTTCATAGTTGCGCAATTGAGCATGCGCGACTGAACGAATCACTCCCCGAGACGACTCGTTCTTCTCGAGTCACATAAAGATTCGTTCAAAATGAACGAATCGTTCAAGAACGACCCATCACTATTACGCTCAACTTCAGCATGAATGAATTGAAAACGCTCGCTTCGCCCCGCTCGCTACGTGCCAGTGTGAACGCACCGTAAGAGTGAAAGCATTCTTAATCATATAATTGATCTCTAAATGTTTGACTGTTAGTTCACTTGCAGACAGAAATGTAAAAGTCTGAGTCTCGCTGTATCGCTCAGACTGCACTGCAGTGTCTATTCGCAGGCGCGATCCCACTACTGATCGACACGGGGGCTTTGACCTGCTCCGTCTCCGACCTGGGCCGGTTCACCTCTCCTTAGACGACCTGGTGGTCCCGAGCTCCCCCAGGAGCACCATATCGATACCGAACTTAGTGCGGACACCGATCAACATAGTCCACTGCAGCCCAGAACCCCTGAGCCCAAGCGTTCCGCCAGCCTCAGCCTCCCAGTAGCTTGGATTACAGGCGCGCGCCACTGCACCCGACGAGAACCGCGAGGATTAGCACTGATACTGAATCTAGTGCTCACTGCGCCCTCTAGTGTATTATGTTCTGGCATTGTATTGAATTATATGCACTTTTCTCTACTGTTGGGTTTCTCTGCATTGCTTTGTAAGAAAAATAATTCTTAAAAATCTTTGTTTATAAATTACATAAATTGTCTGTTTACTGCTGACTTGAAAATGCTTTACAAGAATATCAGACTTCAGTAATCAGCAATTATGGTTATGCCTCTGCCTATGCTGGATGTTTACAATAGATATGGTGAAGAGAAGAAGAGTGTCCTTAACAAATTGTCCCAGTCTTAAGTAGCACATAAATATACATTGTATGGGTCAAAATGATCGATTTTTCTTTTATGCCAAACCACAATTAGGATATTAAGTAAAGATCATGTTCTATGAATATATTTGGTAAATTTCTTAGCTAAATATATCAAAACTTATTTTTTGATTAGTCATATGCATTGCTTCATTTGGACAATTTTCCCAGTATTTCCCAGCACCTTTCGATTCTAGATTTTCAAATAGGTGTATCTCAGCCAAATATTGTCTTATCCTAAAAAAACCATACATCAATGGACAGCTTATTTATTCAGTTAAAGATGGTGATGTGCCGCCTGAAAACATTTGAGAACCAGGTGTAAGGCATGCATGAGTAAAAGCAATATAGCTAGACTACTTATTAAACGGTTTATGTCAATTCACAGTTTGTGCGACACTTGTATGGTAAAATGTATGAATGTATAGTAAAATTTCAGTTGTTAGTACATCCTGTCCATTTTAGTACGTATTCATATTTCTGTAAATTTGCCAGCTTTCAACACATGAAACTGCTTACACTTAAAATAAATAGAAAATGCAGTGAATGAATGGAAATCTATGGGAAAAACTGTGTAGACCTGTTTCCTCTCCCATTGTGATGGAAGCAAAACGTAAGTAAACATGAAAAACAATAGCGAAACAGACACCAAAATATTAGGACCAACTTTATTGGGGAATGGACATAAAGCAGTGAATGGTAAAAAAAAAAAAAAAACTCTTAAAACTCCACTTTAACTAGGACGCTTCATTGCCTTCATTGTTTACACAGCCCACCTGCAGGGTAGCACCTAGAAATGAAAAAAGAAAATATGAATATTAAAAAAATTATATACATAAAACCTATATGTAAACCTACTATCTGTGACCCTCTTATAAATGAAAAGAGGCACTTACTTCATGTCCTGCTTTTCCAGGAGGCACCTGTAGGTGGCGATCTCTTGCTCCAGACGGCTCTTGACGTCCAGCAGTTCCGCATAGTCTCTGCCCTGCTGCTCAATGCCAGTGCGCACCTGACAAAGCTCTGCCTCATATGTGTTGATATGCGTCTGGTAGCCTGCTAGCATATTGCTGTACCTAGCCTCTGTTTCTGACAGTGAGCACTCCAGTGCTCCTTTCTGTGTGGATAAAGAGAACAGTTACTGAACAGAATGACCCAAAATCAGGTTTAGGTTTTCCTCAGCTAACAGCGAGCTAAAAATTCCTCTTATATAAAAATCAAGGTTAAAAACTTCTGCCCTAAGTTAGGAGTGATATGATACTGATTCAATTCCACTGTTTTCTTTGCCTTAGTTTAGTTTTGGATGTCAAGGATTAACACACACATATATGACAAAATATTTTGAGCTATTTTTATTCTGTCTGTCACATCCTGTGTTTCCTGTATCTCACCATGCTGATTTGAGACTGTAGCTCGATCTCCAGGCACTGCAAGGTACGCCGCAAATCTGAGATCTGTGACCTAGAGGTTTCTAAGCACTCTGTTTTGGTGGCAGCATCTTTACACAGGTCAGCCATCTTAAAGAGAGTCACAAAAACACATGTCATGAGAGGCATTTAACTCATGAGTCACAGTATTAATACCACTCCAAGCTGTAATGTGAATGAAAGAGACAGAAGTCTCACCTTCTCCTGGAACCAGCACTCCTGTTCTCTGCAGTGTTGGTCTATGATGGTCTCGTAATGACAACGGATTTCGTCCAAAACCTTTTTCAGGTCTTGCTGAGGAGCAGCATCCACTTCCACACACACTTTTGAGTCTGTCAACTGGCACAGTAGTGCTGCCACAACCTATAAACACATATTGTTATGGCATAAGAAATGATTGGCTTTATTTATCTTCATTCAAAACATAAAAAATGATTTTGCTACACACCTCCTGGTGAGTTTTCTTCAAATACACAAGGTCCTCTTGCAGAGTGCAGTTCTGTGCCTCCAGGTCGGTTTTTGCTTGGCATGTTTTATTAAGTATGCAACGCAGGTTATCAATGTCAGCCTTCACACACTGCCGTATCGCCGCCTCATTCTGATACCTGATTTGTGGAAAGGTCAGAGGGGAATAAAATTAACAAAATCATGATTAAACATGACTATGATCTATGTAGTGAAATGCTACACAGACCATAGGTGCCTTTAGCTTATTTTAATTAAATGTAAATTCATGTCCAAGTCACATTTTCTTGGTTAAATAAACAGTACTTACACTATCAGAAAAAGAAGAAAAAAATCTATGTTATATTTTTATTTAAAAATGTAATTAATATTCTATTTAATAAAGCCAAGCATTAATCTTATCAAGTTAGTGTTTTTAAACATTTCACATTTATTCCAGAGTAATAACCTAAGGCAGTAACAATTTAAACTATTTTATTCGTGAATTTATGTTCATTTATTTTTTTCAATTATTAACTTTAAACTTTTTAAACATCATCAGTCATCAAAGCTAGATAATGATCACAGACACGAATATTTACTTTAAATTTCACCAAGTTGATTACTCACTAAAATCTCCAACAGATCATATTTTCATGTCATTTTAGGTCTTATGTTGACATTACAAAGTGGTTATATTTAAGTGTGTGAGTTGCTCACTTATGCTTTTTAATTAGTCTTCCAATTAAATCCATTATATTGTTCATTCAGTCTGATTCACGAATACAGAAGGTGCATGAACACAAGAGGCAGGATTTACTGCATGAACCAATCACAGCCGAACATAACCAGTCATATAAATCATATCGCGATGGAGCCATCCTCTCACGTGACTTTTCCCCTTTAGTTCCTAATAACTAACCACCAAACTTACTGCACGCTTCAGGAGGCAGACTCTGTTTTATACAGTGTTTCTTTAGAAAATGTTATATTTTGTAATGTTTACCTTGTGTTATTTTTGTACTACACTTTTTCTCATTCAAGAGATGGAAACTCCCCTGGTATATATCTATGTACATTTGCTTCCATATATTTGCGTTTATATATTTGCAGCTAGAAGCTGTGCTTAACTTTGATGGACTACTGTTCCATAATATTAATCATATTCATAATTTGTCTGTAACAAATTAATATATATATTTTTTTTCAAATTAGACCTCACTATTAATAGACAATATTTTAGGTTTTAGGTTTTAATATTTTAGGTTGTTAACCCAACTGTATAAAAACAACTTACAATGCTCCAAAAAACTAGATGTGAAATTGCCTTTAGAGAACTCACTTTATCTTAAAGTCATCAGCAGCCAGTTTAGAGTTGTCGATCTGCAGGAGGATTTTGCCGTTGGTGACAGTAGCATCTTTCATCTACAATGAAGAGCATTGACAAAGAAAACTATAAATGTAGATCAGTATTTATGTTAAAAATTGCCACCATTAATTGTCTGTTTGTACCTTTTCCTGGAGGCATTCAATGGTTTTGAAGTAGCAGCTGTAGTCCCTCTGGCAGATCAGCCCCTTATTTTCATAGTACTCCCGGATCTGCTTCTCCAGAGTAGCATTGGCAGCCTCCAAATAGTGCACCTTATCCAGATAGGATGCCAGACGGTCATTCAGGTCTTGCATGGTGGCCTTCTCGCTCTTCTGGAAGTAGTCATAATCCTTTCCATAACACCCTCCAGCCATGATTCTTGCGCCAAATCTTCCACAGTGTCCTCCATCAATTCTGAGTGGTGGACATGGGGAGCAATTATTCGCGCGATAGGAGCAGGTAGAGATGCGGGTCTTATTTCCAGTACCACTGATACTGTAGGCTTTAGGTGTAACTGAACCACACCTACGAGGACCGATTATGAACTTTGAAGTTGTGGAGATGGAGCAGAGAGAGGACTTGGGGCTGGACAAGGAGCAGGGTTTGGAGCAGGTTTCAGGACAGGTGAAGGAGCTGGGTTTGGAGCAGGTTTCAGGACAGGTGAAGGAGCTGGGTTTGGAGCAGGTTTCAGGACAGGTGAAGGAGCTTGGTTTGGAGCAGGTTTCAGGACTGGTGAAGGAGCTTGGTTTGGAGCAGGTTTCAGGACAGGTGAAGGAGCTGGGTTTGGAGCAGGTTTCAGGACAGGTGAAGGAGCTGGGTTTGGAACAGGTCTCTGGGTAGCTTATCAAGCAAGTGTCAGAGGAAGTCTTCAGACAGGTCTTGGGGCAGGACTCAGGGAAGCTGAAGGAGCTGGGTTTGGTGCAGGTCTCAGAGCAGGTCTTGGGTAAGCTGAAAGAGCTGGGTTTGGTGCAGGTCTCAGAGCAGGTCTTGGGGAAGCTGAAAGAGCTGGGTTTGGTGCAGGTCTCAGAGCAGGTCTCAGGGAAGCTGAAGGAGCTGGGTTTGGTGCAGGTTGCAGAGGTCTCTGGGAAGGAGAACGAGCAGGATTCTGAGCCGGTTTGGATGCCTGACATGGTGGGTGGTAAGATGCAGAGATGGATGAACGCAAAAGAATACAAAAAATTCTAGAATTGTCCTGAAGAGTATATGGTGCCTTTGAAGCCAGCTCTGTCATCTTATATAGTTCGAGCTTGAGGGTGGTTTCTAGAATATGACAAAGAGAGTGCATTTGTGTGTGTCACCACTAATAGTATTGTATCTTATGAGGAAGCTGCAAAGGAATTTATGTGTGTGTGTGTATATTTTTAAATAGATGTCAGTGCCTAACTGGACAAGGCAGACAATTATGAGTAAGTTTAGACGTATTGAAGGCAGCTCAAAT
This sequence comes from Garra rufa, assembly GCF_049309525.1. Lineage (NCBI taxonomy): Eukaryota > Metazoa > Chordata > Actinopteri > Cypriniformes > Cyprinidae > Garra > Garra rufa. Next base: position 36,699,067 of record NC_133380.1, on the reverse strand, counting down.
TGCAATATTCGGGTGGAGTTTCAATTATGCACGTGACTCAAAGGTATGAATAGATGTAATGCCTTCACAACAAAGACAGACTCAAACACAACATCAGAGAGGCCTATTAAACAGTTTGAAGATAAAATAAGTTAATTTTGAAATTACTGCTTTTATTTTTCTTTTGGACCCAAAACATAAAACAGACACACACACACACAAAAAAAGTCAGAAAATGAGGTTAAAGTTTGTGGTTTAACCTGCTCTGTTTAGAGTCTTTCAAGTTTCTTGATTCTTTTTCCAAAGATTTCCACTCAGATTTAAATTGATAATTTCAACATATGAAATATAAAGGCCTATGGTGAACTTTAAAACATAAATCATCTGTTATACTTATCAAAATAGACTTTATTCATAGATGTAAATACTTAATAATATACTTAAAATGTTTATTTTTTTAGTCTTTCTGTTTTTCTAAACATGCAAAAACAACACAATGTATTTGATTGTACAGGTATGCAGATGGCATGTCTTATGCAAGTTAAAATAAATAATAAAACTTTGCAGTCCCAGTGTTACATGTCATTAAACTCTATTTTTGTAAATTTTGTTAAATTCTCTGAAATATACACTACTGTTCAAAAGTTTGGGGTCAGGAAGACTTGAAATAGTCTTTAAAGAAGACTCTTATGCTCATCAACGCTGCATTTATTTGATTAAAAATACAGAAAAAAAACAGTAGTATTGCAAAATGTTTTTACAATATAAAATAATGTTTTTTATTTTAACATATTTTAAAAAATAATTTATTCCTGTGACGAAAAGCTGAATTTGTATCAGTCTTAAGTGTCACATGATCCTTCAGAAATCATTCTAATATGCTGATTTATTATTAGAATGATCAATGTTGGATAATATCAACAGTTGTGCTGCCAAATATTTTTTGGAACCTGTGATTTTTTTTTTTTCAGGATTCTTTCATGAATAACAAGTTTAAAAAGTACAGTGTTTATTCAAAATATAATTTTTTTTATAACAATGTAAATTATTTATTTTTAACTTTTAAAAAACTTTTAATTATTAACTTAATACATCCTTGGTGAATGAAAGTATTCATGTCTTAAAAAAAAAAAAAAGAAACAATTTGGATTTGCTTAAAGCACTATTTTCTTCAAGTCAGATGTACTAAGACTTATGCAGGAAAGAAAAATACCTAGAACGTGTGTCCAGCTTGACAAATCAAGTATTTGGTTAATAGTAATTGCAATTGGTCAAACTGTTAATGACTAATACAATCATTTAGCTGTTTTAAAGAAAGGCACGAAAGCAATGGAGTAATACTTTGTCTTAATGGAATCATAATTGTCCGTGCAATAATCATAATTTTTCAAATAACTTTGTGCAAGAGTAAGATCCGATTAGGAGCTTGACTCATCTGTGGTGATGCATGTTTCTTGTGATCACATAAAAAGCCTATGACAAAGGCAAATACATTTCTGGTCAATCTGTCACAGTCTTTAGGGATGAATGTCATTTTGTTAGCTATTATTTGAATATGCTCATATTTTCTCAGTTTCAATCCTGCAAACTAATCCTCTCAGTTTTCCGAGTCTCAGATCCTCTCAGTTTTTCTGGGCAAGCCAGGTTCAAAAACACACGGTCAAGCCAGAAATGCGCCATTATTTTACTTCAGAGGCCAATAAAAACCCATTTCTAATAATAAACAACAGTCGGTTCTTATACGGGACATCTCATACTCAGAGGCGGACAGTAGTGGAGTATTTTTACTCTGCCTTAAAAGTACTTTTCAAGTGTCTTTACTAAATCAGAGTGTTTCTATGTTGCATATTAAATGTCATTTAATACTTAATTATATTAGAAATCCAGTATTTTTTATACTTTTACTCAAGTAAAAAGATTTACTTGAGTACAAGAAAGTACTACATTTTTATTGTGCTTAAGTATTAAAGGTAAAAAAACAACAACTTTTATTTATGAATGATACAGAATGATAAAGACATTCATAATGTTACAAAAGATTTCTATTTCAGATAAATGCTGTTCTTCTGAACTTTCTGTTCATCAAAGAAACCTGAAACGGTACTTGGCTTTTTTCAATATAATATTAATAACACAGCAGCAAATCAGAATATTTGAATGATTTCTAAAGGATGTGACTAGACTAATGACTCTAAAAATTCAGCTTTGAAGCCACAGGAATAAATTACATTTTAAAATACATTCAAATAGAAAAATGTTATTTTAAATAGTAAAAATATTTCAAAATTGTATTGTTTTTTTTCCTGTACATTGAATCAAATAAATGCAGGCTTGGTGAGCAGAAAAGTTCTTTAAAAACATTAAAAGTCTTACTGTTCAAAAACCTTTGACTGATAGTGTGCATACCTCATATTAAACCTTTTTACAGTGTTTTGGAAAAATGTTATTTCTTTTCAAAGTTTTCCTCATTCTGATATGTAGAAAAAAACAACAACAATGGCCAGTTCTCATAGGGGATGTCCAAAAATATACATACACTGATATGAAACTATTTTATTGTAGCTTTTTAAAGATGTGTGGCATTATTACACTTTAGAGGCTTATCCATTTCTAATAAGTGAAAGAAATGGTCAGTTCTTATACGGGACATCCCATACTATATATACACCTCATATGAAAATATTTTTATTTTTAACATCCGAAGGACCTTTCTGTTTCACAAAAGGTTATTTGTGATGAAAGGTTCTTCAGATTATAAAAGGGTAAGAAAGAGATGGTTCTTTAAAGAACCTTTGACTGAATGTTTTTTTGTGGAACCAAAAATGTTTTTTTTTTCTATGGCATCGCTGTAAAGAACCTTTTAAAGCACCTTTATTTTTAAGAGTGTATAGCTCTCATAAGCTAAAAATGTTATGGGAAAAAAAATCTGGAGGGAAAAAAAATAATAATAATAATCTCTAGTGTACCATATTTCATTTTAATCACCATATCAACAACTGCTTTATTCAAGGTTGCCAGAAGTATTTTTTATTATTCACCAGTTCCAACTGCTTGTAGTGGTCCTCAATCTCCACAGAGGCTCTCTAGTAAGGTGCAATCATTTCATAAATTGAACAAATCCAGTCCTTGATCTGTGCATACTGGAGCTTCTCTCAGTTTCAGTACAGTCAGAGGTGCCACAGTGACATCTATGTGTCTTTTTGTGTTTCTACATTAGAGTTTAGCTCCAACCCAAATTAAACACCTAAACCAGCTGATCCAGGTCTTACTAGGCATGCTAGAACTTTCCAGGCAGGTGTGTTGAGGCAAGTTGGGGGTAAGCTGCAGGACACCAGCCCTCCAGGGCCGAGTTTAGAGGCTCCTGCTTTAAATATATGTGTGTGTGTATATGTTTACCCATTTGTGTGTTTCTGAGCAAATGTTCTTATGTCTTTGTTGCTGCTGCTGTATGTTGTTATAATGTAGGATACGAGTTTGTCATTCTTTGATCTCCTTCATCAGTTTCAGCTTTTCACGCTCTGCCTCTTTCCAGAATTTCCTTTCTGTTGGACTGCGTGCCACCACATAGTCTCAAACAGTGTCTTCAACCTCAAATGTTTTATAAAAAGGGAGAAACAAGAAAATGCGTAACATTACTATACATTATATTTTAGGTATTAAAACAGGTGGAACCTGTACAGTATAAAATTACTTAATATATGTAGTCAGATATTTTCTTGTTACTCCATCTTTCTCAAAACTGAAAACTAAAGCACAACAGAATAAGACTGACCCAACGTCCATTTCTCATTTGGAATTGCAGTTATTTTGGCAGCCATATGCAATGCCCTTCAGGCAGCTATTTTAAGCCATTCAAGTAGAGCTTGAATGGGGAAGGACTGCAAAGTGAAGTTTTAATAACATTTTCTAAACTGGAAATAAAGTCTAACCATTTAAAAAAAAATGTGCTACTTCAGCTTAAATTATGCAAAAATCTAGAAAAAAACAAACAAAGATGTGATTGGCTATTGTAAGGTGCCTCTGTTAACAAGGCAATTAGCTTGTTTAACTGCCAAGGTACAGCTTTCTACTTTCTCTCATTCACATGTGTACGAGCAGACCATCTCTGCACTATCCGCTCTCTAGTTCAGATAACTCTGGCCACTTTCTAAGTGTGGAAATCTCACTCTTCAGCCAAATAAGGCAGGTGAGTCCAGGGAAACAGCCTGACAGTTCCCTCTCCCCCTCTCCCTCCCCAACTCTCCCCTTTCCAGACACAATATTAGACTAGCAAATATACTAATAGTATATATCCTTCCAGACATCTTTGCAGTAATCTCCATGTGTTTTTGTGCCAGCAGGGCTTTACTGTGCCCTTAGCTTCTTAAAATTCTTTTCCTTCTCTTTGATTTTATCTTCCTCTTCTTTTGTTCCTTGTATGGCACGTAACCATCTGGCCTCATTTTCCTTAAAGGAGAAATAAAAAGGGTTTACCAATGACTGTTCTTTGGTAAATAACTGTTCTTTGTGGCAAATAAGGTTCTTCAGATTATAAAAAGGTAAGCAAGAAGTGGTTCTTTAAAGAACCCTTGACTGAATGGTTCTTTGTGGAATCAAAAATGGTTCTTATATGGCATTGCTGTGAACAACTATTTGAAGGACCTTTATTTTTAAGAGTGTACCAGTCAAAAGTTCATGATGCCATAGAAGAACCTTTTTGTCTAAATGGTTCCATAAAGAACCTTTAACATCTGAAGAACATTGCTGTGTCACAAACTGTTCTTTGTGGCAAATAAGGTTCTTCAGATTATAAAAAGGTAAGCAAGAAGTGGTTCTTTAAAGAACCCTTGACTGAATGGTTCTTTGTGGAATCAAAACTGGTTCTTATATGGCATTGCTGTGAACAACTATTTGAAATACCTTTATTTTTAAGAAAAGTTTATGGACAGTAAGATTTTTTTTAATGTTTTTTAAGGAAGTATCTTCTCCTAAACAGGCCTGCAACTATTTGATTCAAAGTACAGCAAAACAGTAAAATTCTTAAATATTTTTTACTATTTAAAATTAAAATTTAATTTAGTCCTGTGATCAAAGCTGAATTTTCAGCATCAATACTCATCATTACTCATAATCATTCTAATAAGCTGATTTGCTGTTCCTGTGATTTCAAAGCTGAATTTTTTAGCACCATTACTCAAGCCACATTATCCTTCAGAAATCTTTCTAATTCTCTGAATTGTTTCTTGAACAGCAAATCAGCAAATCAGAATGATTATGAGTAATGATGCTGAAAATTCAGCTTTGATCACAGGATTAAATTACATTTTACAATATTTATTAAGCAGAAAGCAGTTTTTTAAATTACTGTAAATAAAAATTGTAAATAATAAAAATATTTCACAATACGATGCTGTATTTTGGATCAAATAAATGCAGGCTTGCTGACCAAAAGCTTCTGACTGGTAGTGTAGTTCACTCTGAACCATCTTCATCCGCCCAACAAAGCTTGGACTACACTTTCTCTGAAACTCTGAAATCAGTGGACATAACGGCTGCACACGTTGAGGTGTAATATAGCCTATATGTTTGCTACTTACGATGGGAGTTCTTCTTTAAAAATGGACAGACAGTATTCATCCCAATTTATTTATTTTTTCTGGTAGGCTTTACTACATAGTCATCAGTACGGGGCTCCATACTATGGAAGCATATGTGTAGCAATATTCAATTTGCAATGCAATATGCAAAATGGCAATACAATATTCAAAATGACAATGCAATATTCAAAATGACAATGCAATATTCAAAAAGGCAATGTAATTCTGTATTTAAATTTACATTTTCAATGAAATTGAAAATTAAATTATATTATTTACATTTGCCATTTCCAACAGTAGTCTTAAGTTGTAAAGTGCATACTATTTTAATGCTTTAGAAGTAGCAAAATGAAAATGAAAATGTAGCAAATTGATTTGATATGTGTAACGTGTCCAAGCAGAAACAGTAGCAAAATTATCATTTAAATGTTATTTGTCCTAAATGCATTTAGACTAACAGTAAGGACACTTACGATTGCATTTTCATCATGACGCCGTGGGATATTTGTAGCAAAATTCAATGCGGCTTTGAAAATGCATTCCGAGCTGACCACGCCCACCCTACGTCAATCATTGCGTCAAGGCGGGGATTGGCGGAAGCGCGTTACGTTTAGATCGTTTGAAACATGGCGGCTGGAGATCTGATAAGATCGAGATCGTTGTATTCATTGGCAGATGAAGTGGAGCGTGAACAGAGAAATAATGTTTCAGAAGATTTGTACGTGTATGTAGGTGACAGGACAAGATCAGTATTGAAGCATCTTGCAGAATTGTCGACCTTAACAGGCCTCGACACTCGTTTGGCTGCTGAGATCGATTATCTTCGTCGCAATCAAGGACATATATATATATATTCGTGCTATACATTTATTTTGCTTCCGACGCCCATGATATATATACATATATTTATATTAATACATGTACAGTACAAATGATCAAATGATGTACAAAATATAATCAGAAACATTAAAATCATACTTTTTGGTCTGGATGGAAAATAGCAATAAATAAATATTGAAAAAAAAAATTGTGTGTGTGTGTGTGTGTGTGTATATAATATATAGGCATATATATATATATATATAAAACACAAATTTATTCACATTAAAATCAATGTTCAAGTAAAAAAAGTAATTTATTCCTGTGATTTTAAAGCTGAAATTGTAGCATCATTACTCCAGTCTTCAGTGGTCCTTCAGAACTCATTTTAATATTCTGATCTGCTGCTCAAAAAAACATTTATTATTATGTTGAAAACAGCTGAGTAGTTTTTTTTTTTCAGGTTTCTTTGATAAATAGAAAGTTCATACGGACAACATTTATTTTTAAATAGAAATCTTTTGTAACATTGTAAATGTTGCTATCATCAATTTTGATAAAAAAAAAACCACACACACACAACTCCAAGCTTTTGAATGGTATATGTTACAAAAAACTTTATTTCAGATAAAGGCTTTATTTCATTTGATAATTTGTATAGTACATTTATTAATATATATAAATACATATATAAAAAAATTAGTGTGTGTGTACATATATATATGCACACACACACACACACACACACACACACACACACACACACACACACACAGGGTGCGATTTCTGGTCCATGCATCCCTGACCTGAATTATTTTTATCCACGGTGGGGATAAAACGTCCCGCGAAGTCGCTCCTACGTCCTGATCTAAATCAAATTATTCACGATATTAAAGTCCTCTGAATCAAATGATTCGTCATACGGATTTTGAAGTTGAAAGTTCTGAATCAAATGATTCCCGAGCCGATTGGAGCGCTTCGAAACAGTGAATCTTTTTGCGACGCAGTGGTTTACTGTGATTCGGAGTTTCCAAAAAGCTCCGTTGATACTTTGCTCACCTTCTCTATAAAATGTATTCGTTGTTTGAAAATAAATCATTACTATTAATAGACCTAACTTACCCTGTTTTTATTAAATTGTGATCACATAAACAGCTTCCGTAGTATTAAAAACATTTCATGACTTGACACTGGTTCTTGTCTAAAAAGAGGGGTATATAATGCACGTTGTTAACAGATTTTTAAACAGTTAACAGACTGTTTTTAAAAGAAAAAACAGTTTTCAAAAGCACCCCCCCCCCCCCTCTTTTCCGCAAATCGCACCCTGTATATATATATGCGTGTGTGTATATCAAAGTAAAAAAACATTCTGACAGCGTCTTTACATCCATTTTGACCGCTCTCAGCACGTAAG
>NC_133380.1:36593264-36690779 GCF_049309525.1 Garra rufa | reverse complement strand
AGTGGCGCGCGCCTGTAATCCAAGCTACTGGGAGGCTGAGGCTGGCGGATCGCTTGAGCTCAGGGGTTCTGGGCTGCAGTGGACTATGTCGATCGGGTGTCCGCACTAAGTTCGGTATCGATATGGTGCTCCTGGGGGAGCTCGGGACCACCAGGTCGTCTAAGGAGGGGTGAACCGGCCCAGGTCGGAGACGGAGCAGGTCAAAGCCCCCGTGTCGATCAGTAGTGGGAACGCGCCTGTGAATAGACACTGCAGTGCAGCCTGAGCGATACAGCGAGACTCAGTCTTTTACGTTTCTGTCCGCCCAGCGTCATATAACTTAATTATTCATAGAGTTTAAATTCAGCTGCATATTTATTCAACCTAGGCTATTTAAGACTCAAAAGGGTTCCAGGCGCAATGTTCTTGACAAAATATTTGCGTTGTCACTATAGTTAAAGGGATAGTTCACCTAAAAATGTATTTTTATTTTAAAAACAACAACAAAACAACTATAACTGAGTTAAATTATAATCTCAGATTGTGTTTTATCAATGATTTGTGAGCCTGGACCACAAAACCAGTCTTAAATAGCACAAGTATATTTGTAGTATTAGCCAGAAAGACATGGGTAAAAATGATCGATTTTTCTTTTTAATGCCAACAATTACTAGGATATCAAATTAAGATCATGAAGATGTTTTGTTAATTTTCTACCATAAATATATAAAAAATCTTAATTTCAATATTTAGATTTTTTTGCTCCCTCAGATTTCTGATTTTCAAATATTTATATCTTGACCAAATATTGCCATATAGCAAACAATACATCAATAGAAATCTTATTTATTAGCTTTCAGTAATTTCGAAAAATTGACACTTATGGTCAAACTTAATTGACATGGTTTTGTGGTCCAGTGTCACTTTAATGGATTCTATTGACTAAATTAAAGTCCTGCAAGGTCATGACTCTCATACTCAGAAAATTTAATAGTTATTAAAGATCTCAATGGTTGTTAAAGAATTAATATGCAGTGAGTCAATCCAGAGTTTAATCAGACACCTTCAACATTTCTCACATTATCACAGTTTATTGCTGTAGTTTAGAAAATGGTAATAAAATATGAAAAGAACTCAAGAGTTAAACTGTGTCAGAACAAATTCATCTTGATGATGTCAGATAACTTTGATAGAAACGTATGTAACAAAATATGGTGAGGTCAAAGTGTCAAATCAAACTTTTAGTCCTAAATTTTCATCAGTTTACTGATAGTCCACTGTTTGAAGTCTGTCACATGTCACAATTTATTCTGCTATCCTCAATTACAAAAAAAAAAATCAAAACTTATATCTGGTGTCTGAATATTTTTTGGTTTCACTGTACACATCAACACAGTCAAAATTCACTTCCTGTTTTAATAAGAAATGCAACAAGTCAGAAAAGAAAACGTCTTCTCAAATGGTCTTTATTGGTGAATTATTAAACAGTCACTACAGAGTGTTTAACACAATTGCACTCAGGGACGTGCACAGACATTTTGAGGGGCAGGGGCTCAAGTGAAATAAAGGGCACTTCTCATAATTACGTATTTTTTTTTCTTTTTTAAAACAAAAAAGTATATATATTAACGCAACACTGACTTCCTTTAAAAAAAATAATTTAAAAAGTTAATTTTATCTTCCTCAAACTCATGCAATTGTTTAATTTTCAAAAGATGTCTACAAAATAATCAGTTCACACAGAAACCATGGTCTCCTTAGTATTCACTAGGTTTATAGAGCAGCAAAGGAAACCATTCCACAATCTGCATGTTTTGAAAACATTTTCTATGCTACCAGTTTAAAGTATATATTTAGATTAGAATAACCAAAATAACTGCATCAAGCAGAGGGGTGTGTTTTACTAATAATTTGTTTATTTTTTGCACAAGGCACTACATCATTTTAATTATGTTGGTGTTATCAGAACACATAACACTTTTAAATCAACACAAATATTCACGCTAAACTGAAGAGGGTTGTTGCTGGTATTTTGTTAACTTTACTGAAAAAAATCACTGCAAAAATGATTGAAAAAATACAAAAATACAGCAACTTAATAAAATTATTACAAAAAAAGGTCTTCTACTTCAAAATAAAATCTGTTACTTCCATTCCCTGGTTGTCTCTCCTTCCTCCCTTACAGAGGCAAACTTCTGGGGGCCATGTCCCTGTAGATGTTTATTACTTCACTGTGGTTTACAGGAATGTCTTTCTCAATAGCCAGGAGGAGGAGATCAGAAAGCCTCTCTTCAGTGCATAGGCTTCTGAGTGTGTCTTTAACCAGTTTGAGCTTGGAAAATGACCTCTCCACTGTTGCTGTTGACACTGGAATTGTTGCATAAGTTCTTATCATTTCCACCAGTGTTGGAAAGATATCCTGTCCACTGTTGTCTCTCAGTGTTTTGAACATCTCTTTCATGGTGGATGTGTTTGGGAAAGATGCATGAAAAACCCTGAGCTCTGTTTTCAACTTCTGCTCCTCTCCTCCATAGAATTCACACAGTGTGTGAATGGCCTCAAGAGAGCCAGGGCCCACTGCATCTTTGCCTATCCAGTTGTTGGCCTTTGTCAAACTGTGGAGTGCGTTCAGTATTTTACTGGACTGTGTCTCACCTTCTCCCCCAAATCTTTTTTGTAGTTCTTGAGAAAGAACATCTAAGAATGAATAGTACACCTTTACTCTGTAGTAGTCTTCTACTGACTGGAAGGAGTGGCTCTCTGTGGCTGCACCAGTACTTTGGCTGTACTTTGCAGGCACCCTCCTCTGTCTTTGCTGTCCCGGGGGCTCTTTGGGAATGCTGATCCCAGCGGCTTCTGCCTTTTCGGTGGCACTCTTAAACAGTTTTCCAAACTGTTCTTCTGTCCTGAGGTTGGACATGGTGTCCTTCACTCCATCAACAACTGTATATGCTGTGGACAGATCAATATCACAGTTCTGTAGAGCATCAGAGGCAAGAGCAGTGACTTCAAAGACAGGAGTGGCGATCTCAAGGCAGAGCAAAAACGTCTATGGCTTTAAAGGTTGTATCAGCGATTTCTAGGCTGAAAAACAAAGTGTCAATTTCAGCTGACCTTTCATCACGATCCGCTCGCTGCCTGCCCCATAAATTGTCTGTGAAAAAACCGCGTCTCTCTGGTCAGCCTAGGGTCCGAGATATGCCAAAAAAACAATCGGCACTACCAATCTTTCCACACATAAACAAACATTGTTCCAACCAATCAGCGTCAGGGGTTTGGTGTTGTGGACTTTCCTACTGGTGCAGGGATGTGAGGGAGGCGGAGCGAAAGTCCACAACACCAAACCCCTGACGCTGATTGGTAGGAACAATGTTTGTTTATGTGTGGAAAGGTTGGTAGTGCCGATTGTTTTTTTGGCATATCTCGGACCCTAGGCTGACCAGAGAGACGCGGTTTTTTCACAGACAATTTATGGGGCAGGCAGCGAGCGGATCGTGAAGAAAGGTCAGCTGAAATTGACACTTTATGTTTTAGGCTAGAAATCGCTGATACAACCTTTAAGGTACATCCTGGCGTCTCCAGCAGCAGTATCTGGAGGCTCCTGCTCTGTAATGTCAGTGAGGACCTTGACCACAGAGCTCATCACTTTAAGGAGGGCCTTCAGGGCTTTTTCTCTGCATGCCCAAGGTGTGTCAGAGAGTTTCTGCAGTTTGATTACACGCTCTCCAGGGTGCAGGGCCTTTTGGCATTTCACAAATGCAGTGTGTCTTTTCGTAGAGCTGGTGAGAAATACATAGAGCTTCTGTACCAGGTTAAAAAAGGTAATGAAATGGAGGCTTGATTTTGCAGCTTCAACTAAGACCAGATTTAAGCAGTGGGCTTGATAGTGCACATACAGAGCCTTGTCATTGTGTGGCAGTATACTTGACTGCAGTCCTCTATATTGACCACTTATATTGGCAGCGCCATCATAGCCTTGACCACGCATGTTTTGAATCTGTAGGCCGTTTGTTATTTAGTAAGTCAAGAACTGTTTTCTCCATTTCCTCACCTGTTGTTTTTGACACATTGCAGACCTGGACGAAGCGCTCCTTGACTTCCATTTGATACACATAACGCACAACAAGAGAGACCTGCTCGCAATGAGATACATCAGTGGTTTCATCTATAAGTACTGAATATATATTGGCCTCCTCTATCTCTTTCCATATCTCTCTTTTTGTGAATGTGGCCAGGGCTTTGATGAGAACATTTTGTGTTCTGTTTGAGAGGAGTGAAACTTGACACCTCTTCTTACCCATTTTGTAGTCTTTGACATTATCCAAATGTAGTCTGAGTACACTGTCATACTGGCTAAACATTTTAACAAGTTCAAGGAAGTTGCCCTGGTTTGAGCTTGTGGCAGACTCATCATCACCCCTGAAAGCCTTCCCCTGCCGTGCAAGATATAAAGTTATGTCAATTAATCGGGTCAAAAATTCTCTGTTTCTTTGTTTGTCTCTCTCTCTTTTTGCCTTGTCTTGAGCATATGATACATCAAAAGCTGCTTGTAAAGCACTATTTTTATACGTGTTCCATCGCACCATGCTTGTTAAGTGAGCCTCTGAGTCTGCATGCTCTTGCATTTTTTCAAGTGCCCTTTTCCAGTTGTCAACACCAGCCACTCTCCACGTACTCTTCGTGTACTTTTGTTCATTAAGAAAAAGCCGACAGCTAAAGCAGTACATACTATCCTTGTCAGGTGAATACTCCAACCATGGCCTATTTTCATACCATGTCTTCTGAAATGATCGGCCTTCAGTATTTTTGGGGAATCTGAGAACAGGTTGGCATGGTCCTCTATCAACACACATTTTCACATAACTTGCAATACACTGGAGATCAAAAGCTTTGTTGTGTGCAGGATCTGTTGGATACTTTAAGGATGTAATTTTTGATATGGCCCCTTCTACACTACCAACAGTTTCCTCAACCTCATCATCTTCTATTGCTTCCTCAAACTCAACATTATCCACCGTTTCCCCCTCTATAGTCTCTTCCTCTTCACCACAGACATTGATTTCCTGATCATCTTTGTAATCTGTGTCAGTCGTTGCTTCTATAACCTCCTTTTGAATTTCAGTTGTCGTTTTAGAGATTTCAACTGCTCTCTCAGGTCTAACACTTTCAAAATCTGAGTTATCTGTTCTCTCTTGGGTTTTGCTTCTGGTAACTGGTTGTAACCATGTATTTAGCGATTTGCTACTCTTGGCTGTTTCCTGGCGCTCCTTCTCCTTCCTTTTCTGTATCCTCTCTTTTTTTGGCATTATGCTGCCTGCCTGCCTGGCCCTGCACTGCAAGCATGATTAAAATTAATTGTTTAAATACTTTTTGTTTCACAAGCAAAATAACTTTTTAGCTTCACACAAACAAGCATCAGAATACTGCCTTAATGTTTTAATCAAATACATTAATATTATTATTGCTATGCATTTACACATACACAATAACTGATGGTGACTGACATGGACTTAGTTTCACATTTGAGGGAGGACTGTATCACCATCATTAAATAAAACCTTCAAAATCCACATTTAGATGGACTTTGTTTAAAACCTACTACACTCTAAAACATGTTGTGGCTTAGTAAATATTAGAGAAATATTTAACTTTATTGACGTAATAAAATCTCTGAAAATCTTACTTGATTGTTTGAATTAAACTTACCAAAATAATTGAGAAAAATTCAATAAAAGCCAATGTCATGTATGTATTTGTGGTTGTATGGAATACTATTTTATAATGGTTTAGAGGAAATTAAAAAAAAGTTAAATTACTCATAAATAAAAAAGTTCATTCATAAATATTGTTATTTTTAATGTTTAATGTTAACTTATTTCTACTCAGTTTTATTGATTAATGTACCAGATGCAGTTACTCAGATTTACTACATCTGTCTATCCTCCATCTATTTGCATCTGTAGATTTCTTCTAAATTCACCAATTTATGCGGGAGTGGGGGGGGGGGGGGGGTGGATTTTGCTTCAGAACTCCTGACCTGATATTTAGATATACTATTCTTCAATAAATATATTTGTTTGACAGGGTCAGGGAAGCTGTGCGCAAACAGGAATATCTTTTTTTTTTTTCAAAAAAAAAAAAAAAAAAAAAAAAAAGCACCCCAGAAAAAAAGGGCACTTTCTCTCCAGGAATAAAAAGGGCAGGTGCTCAAGCCCCCTTTGATGTCTATGTGTGCACGTGCCTGATCACAGTTATGTCACTCAGTCTGAACTCAACTCCACTAAGCATTCTATGCCTGTAATAAGTTAGACTCTACTCTTATGTGACATTATTTACCAGAAATTACATCATTCAGGTCTCTTTAATAGGGGTGCAGAAAATGGTTAGTAGTATCCTACTTTTAAAAAAGTGTGAAAATAGTCATGGATTCAGCACCAAAATCATGATAACACATATTTGTGTTATAAATAGAATTTTTATGTCCACTTAAATTTGACAAGCATCCTACATCACAAACTGTTCCCACATTAGCAGCAGAAAGACAATGTTGGGCATGCATATGTTGACCCAGAAATAAGGCAACAATACGAGAGAGAAACAAAACCCAAAATTTGTATTGAGGGCAATCTATCTCTTCAAATGTGTTACAGACTTCAACCCCATCACACCTTGTCAACTTAATATTTTTGGAAAAATATAGGGAAGACAATTAAGAATAAACTATGTGAATTACTATTTAACATGTTAAGGACTAAAACAATAAAATTGTAATTTTAGTTAAACTACTACATTAAAAATATTTTTTATTTTTTGGTACTTTTAGCTTAAGTCCTGTAAAAATGTGAAAATGTTACATTTGTTATCATTAAATTGTTATCGGGGGCATATGAGCAACAGATATATGTTTGTTTTATAACAAGTTTTGTGTAAAATCCTTTTTAAACCAATCCCATTTACTGTCTAAATCTGGAAGAAAAAAAGGAGATAGGAAAATATGATTTTTTTGGAGGTTTGATGTGTGCATAATTATGTGATGTATTTAGAAAATGAATTTTGAAATATTACTGAATCACAGACAGGAATGACCCAATTATCTTTGAGACCCTAGCTTTTAAATACAGTTCACCAAAAACTCATCTATGAAACAGTAAACTATTGCAAATATAGCAAACAATAATAAAACAGTAATCAAAACAACAATTCATTATAAAAAAAAATAGGCTATGACTACAAAAACACATTACAAAAAAAAAATAATAATAAAAATGAGGACTATATATGAACAAATGTATAAAACTATTCGGCAAATGTGTTTAACATGTTATAACTTTCAAATTTTTAATTCAAATGTTATTTTATTTTAATAAAGCGAGAGCAGCGAGTATCAGCACTGATACTGAATATAGTGCTCACTGCGCCCTCTAGTGTAGCAAAGCAGAACACTAGACTGCTATTAGCTTCTGAGCAGAGTGAACTTTTTTTTTAAATATTTCTGCTATATTTTGCTTTGTATAATCAGGGTGGTCATTAAAAAACATCAACAACAACAACAAAAATAAGGAGCTTGCTGTTTCTAGTTTTGGACCGGTGGAACCCCCCCACCCCCAAGTTCATTAAGGTTCATAAAATTAACTTGAGACTGAGTACCCCTCAGTTCGAATAGCCTACTGTTTGAGAATAAACACAAAAGACTGAGTCTCGCTGTATCACTCAGGCTGCACTGTAGAGTCTATTCACAGGCGCGATCCCACTACTGATCGACATGAAGGCTTTGACCTGCTCCGTCTCCGACCTGGGCCGGTTCACCCCTCCTTAGACGACCTGGTGGTCCTGAGCTCCCCCAGGAGCACCATATCGATACCGAACTTAGTGCGGAGACCCGATCGACATAGTCCACTGCAGCCCAGCCAGAACCCCTGAGCTCAAGCGATCCGCCAGCCTCAGCCTCCCAGTAGCTTGGATTACAGGCGCGCGCCACTGCACCCGACGAGAACTGCGAGGATCAGCACTGATACTGAATCTAGTGCTCACTGCGCCCTCTAGTGAAGATTTATTGACGGCTATTCAAAAGTAGTTATGTATTCTGACAAAAACCTTTTAAAGACCATTTTTAACATATGAAAGTGGGTACATAACAGCAGACGCTATGTGTGTGTCTGGAGAATAATTCATATTCATATAGCTAGGCTAACCCTCATATGTAATAGACATATATACATCCAGCAAACAGGTCATAGTTTTATTCAGGCATAATACACTGGGCAATGTCTTTTAATTATACCATAGGACAGAGTGATTATAGAAATATAGAACACAGAATTGAACACTTTTGCAGATTAGTCTAAGATTTTTATTTATTTTTTTGATAAAAGTAGGCCTCGTGCAAAAGAGCAAATCATGCATATGCTTACAAAACCATATTCTCTTTTATATTTGTCTGATGCTAAGTTTTGTGCTCTTAACACCACGTATTGGCCTTGGAGTAGTTTCCAAAAGGCAGTCAGTTCAGAGGCAGACGAGGCTCTTTTTGCCACTTTTGACCTGTTATTTTGCCCAGAATCGTCCCACAGTCATATTTGGATTTCAGCCCTCTTTGTAGAGCTGTTTTAAATTGCGACTTGTGGTTCACGTTTATATTCAAGAAAAATAAAAGATTTTCCCCCAAAAACTGCACGCAAAAGTCTGAGTCTCGCTGTATCGTTCAGGCTGCACTGCAGTGTCTACTCACAGGCGCGATCCCACTACTGATCGACACGGGGGCTTTGACCTGCTCCGTGTCCGACCTGGGCCGGTTCACCCCTCCTTAGACGACCTGGTGGTCCCGAGCTCCCCCAGGAGCACCATATCGATACCGAACTTAGTGCGGACACCCGATCGCCATAGTCCACTGCAGCCCAGAACCCCTGAGCTCAAGCGATCCGCCAGCCTCAGCCTCCCAGTAGCTTGGATTACAGGCGCGCGCCACTGCACCCGACGAGAGCTACGAGGATCAGCACTGATACTGAATCTAGTACTCTAGCGCCCTCTAGAGTTTTTTTAAATCAGAATTTTAACACAGCAAAGACACAAACGTTATAAAATAGCAGAGACATTGCCCAAAACGGCTTGTATGGCAAGCCGTTTTAGCCTAAAACATACTTAGCGTTACTCGTCGTAATTGCATTTTTACTAGTAACAATTGAATTAGAGAGCTCTATAATTAAATTTTTACTAGTAACAATGCCAATTAGAGAGCTCTCTAATTACATTCTTACTAGAAACAATTCCACTTAGAGAGCTCTACAAATTAATTTTTACATGTCTCCATTGACCTCCATTCATTTTTAATTACAGAGATCTACAATTGAATTATTCACAAAATAGTCATAAAAAATGCTACTGTCGAAAGAAGCCTAGACCTAGCTAGCATGTTAGCTTAGCATAGCATCAAAACACATCAGTTTCTAGATTAATAACATTTCCGCTTTAAACTCACCAGTTTATAGCGTCAAACACGTCACGTTAGTCAAAGCATTTTTTTTTTCACGTTGAGCTACAGCGATAGCTGGATACCCATTTTATGAATTTTCTGGAATGACATAAGTTGTATTATTTCTATGAGGCATATTTGAAGGTTTTGCACCATATATCTATGGTTAAGCGTGGGAGCAGCCATTTGTAAATGTTATGGGTCTGGCTTCCGGTCTCATCCACATCAAGCTATTTTTAGCTGTTCAAAACAGCTCGTTTTGCTGCTTGATATTGCAAATTGTTGTGTTTTACTTCTTTTATAGTCATATTTATATAAGTTTGTTTAAATTAAATATGATTCATATTTTATACTTTATACTTATCGTTTATAACTTAGTGACTGTGTTAGGTTCTAAGATAAACACTTATTCATTATTAGTGAATTAGGTATACCTAACAGTCATTAAGGTGACCATGTTCTGAAAATGAAAACCGGTGACAATATATATTTTGTCTGTATTTGTTTTATTTTTTCTATAATTTAAAAAATAGCCATATAATTAAGTCATTCCTTTGATTCAGTATCAGTCCTCCAAAATTTCTAAAGTGGTGGTTCACCAAAACTAAATGTTCAAAGCTTTTCACAATACTTTGGTATGCCCATTATAATGAATAAAAACAATTATTGCATTTTAATATTTTTAGCATAAAATAATGTCCTATACATGTCTTAAACCAAGCATTTTGTCATGTTCCTGAGGCACTTCACTGAGTTTGTACTTAGAAAATTATGAACAAAATGTGCATATTGACTGATTTTTGATCACAGTTATGTCACTCAGTCTGAACTCAACTCCACTAAGCATTCTATGCCTGTAATAAGTTAGACTCTACTCTTATGTGACATTATTTACCAGAAATTACATCATTCAGGTCTCTTTAATAGGGGTGCAGAAAATGGTTAGTAGTATCCTACTTTTAAAAAAGTGTGAAAATAGTCATGGATTCAGCACCAAAATCATGATAACTCATATTTGTGTTATAAATAGAATTTTTATGTCCACTTAAATTTGACAAGCATCCTACATCACAAACTGTTCCCACATTAGCAGCAGAAAGACAATGTTGGGCATGCATATGTTGACCCAGAAATAAGGCAACAATACGAGAGAGAAACAAAACCAAAAATTTGTATTGAGGGCAATCTATCTCTTCAAATGTGTTACAGACTTCAACCCCATCACACCTTGTCAACTTAATATTTTTGGAAAAATATAGGGAAGACAATTAAGAATAAACTATGTGAATTACTATTTAACATGTTAAGGACTAAAACAATAAAATTGTAATTTTAGTTAAACTACTAGATTAAAAATATTTTTTTTATTTTTTGGTACTTTTAGCTTCAGTCCTGTAAAAATGTGAAAATGTTACATTTGTTATCATTAAATTGTTATCGGGGGCATATGAGCAACAGGTATATGTTTGTTTTATAACAAATTTTGTGTAAAATCCTTTTTAAACCAATCCCATTTACTGTCTAAATCTGGAAGAAAAAAAGGATATAGGAAAATATGATTTTTTTTGGAGGTTTGATGTGTGCATAATTATGTGATGTATTTAGAAAATGAATTTTGAAATATTACTGAATCACAGACAGGAATGACCCAATTATCTTTGAGACCCTAGCTTTTAAATACAGTTCACCAAAAACTCATCTATGAAACAGTAAACTATTGCAAATATAGCAAACAATAATAAAACAGTAATCAAAACAACATTTCATTATAAAAAAAAAAATAGGCTATGACTACAAAAACACATTACAAAAAAAAAAATAATAATAAAAATGAGGACTATATATGAACAAATGTATAAAACTATTCGGCAAATGTGTTTAACATGTTATAACTTTCAAATTTTTAATTCAAATGTTATTTTATTTTAATAAAGCGAGAGCAGCGAGTATCAGCACTGATACTGAATATAGTGCTCACTGCGCCCTCTAGTGTAGCAAAGCAGAACACTAGACTGCTATTAGCTTCTGAGCAGAGTGAACTTTTTTTTTTTTAATATTTCTGCTATATTTTGCTTTGTATAATCAGGGTGGTCATTAAAAAACATCAACAACAACAACAAAAATAAGGAGCTTGCTGTTTCTAGTTTTGGACCGGTGGAACCCCCCCACCCCCAAGTTCATTAAGGTTCATAAAATTAACTTGAGACTGAGTACCCCTCAGTTCGAATAGCCTACTGTTTGAGAATAAACACAAAAGACTGAGTCTCGCTGTATCACTCAGGCTGCACTGTAGAGTCTATTCACAGGTCCCACTACTGATCGACATGGAGGCTTTGACCTGCTCCGTCTCCGACCTGGGCCGGTTCACCCCTCCTTAGACGACCTGGTGGTCCCGAGCTCCCCCAGGAGCACCATATCGATACCGAACTTAGTGCGGACACCCGATCGACATAGTCCACTGCAGCCCAGAACCCCTGAGCTCAAGCGATCCGCCAGCCTCAGCCTCCCAGTAGCTTGGATAACAGGCGCGCGCCACTGCACCCGACGAGAACTGCGAGGATCAGCACTGATACTGAATCTAGTGCTCACTGCGCCCTCTAGTGAAGATTTATTGACGGCTATTCAAAAGTATTTATGTATTCTGACAAAAACCTTTTAAAGACCATTTTTAACATATGAAAGTGGGTACATAACAGCAGACTCTATGTGTGTGTCTGGAGAATAATTCATATTCATATAGCTAGGCTAACCCTCATATGTAATAGACATATATACATCCAGCAAACAGGTCATAGTTTTATTCAGGCATAATACACTGGGCAATGTCTTTTAATTATACCATAGGACAGAGTGATTATAGAAATATAGAACACAGAATTGAACACTTTTGCAGATTAGTCTAAGATTTTTATTTATTTTTTTGATAAAAGTAGGCCTCGTGCAAAAGAGCAAATCATGCATATGCTTACAAAACCATATTCTCTTTTATATTTGTCTGATGCTAAGTTTTGTGCTCTTAACACCACGTATTGGCCTTGGAGTAGTTTCCAAAAGGCAGTCAGTTCAGAGGCAGACGAGGCTCTTTTTGCCACTTTTGACCTGTTATTTTGCCCAGAATCGTCCCACAGTCATATTTGGATTTCAGCCCTCTTTGTAGAGCTGTTTTAAATTGCGACTTGTGGTTCACGTTTATATTCAAGAAAAATAAAAGATTTTCCCCCAAAAACTGCACGCAAAAGTCTGAGTCTCGCTGTATCGTTCAGGCTGCACTGCAGGGTCTACTCACAGGCGCGATCCCACTACTGATCGACACGGGGGCTTTGACCTGCTCCGTGTCCGACCTGGGCCGGTTCACCCCTCCTTAGACGACCTGGTGGTCCCGAGCTCCCCCAGGAGCACCATATCGATAACGAACTTAGTGCGGACACCCGATCGACATAGTCCACTGCAGCCCAGAACCCCGCTCAAGCGATCCGCCAGCCTCAGCCTCCCAGTAGCTTGGATTACAGGCGCGCGCCACTGCACCCGACGAGAACTACGAGGATCAGCACTGATACTGAATCTAGTACTCTAGCGCCCTCTAGAGTTTTTTTTAAATCAGAATTTTAACACAGCAAAGACACAAACGTTATAAAATAGCAGACATTGCCCAAAACGGCTTGTATGGCAAGCCGTTTTAGCCTAAAACATACTTAGCGTTACTTGTCGTAATTGCATTTTTACTAGTAACAATTGAATTAGAGAGCTCTATAATTAAATTTTTTCTAGTAACAATGCCAATTAGAGAGCTCTCTAATTACATTCTTACTAGAAACAATTCCACTTAGAGAGCTCTACAAATTAATTTTTACATGTCTCCATTGACCTTCATTCATTTTTAATTACAGAGATCTACAATTGAATTATTCACAAAATAGTCATAAAAAATGCTACTGTCGAAAGAAGCCTAGACCTAGCTAGCATGTTAGCTTAGCATAGCATCAAAACACATCAGTTTCTAGATTAATAACATTTCCGCTTTAAACTCACCAGTTTATAGCGTCAAACACGTCACGTTAGTCAAAGCATTTTTTTTCACGTTGAGGTACAGCGATAGCTGGATACCCATTTTATGAATTTTCTGGAATGACATATAAGTTGTATTATTTCTATGAGGCATATTTGAAGGTTTTGCACCATATATCTATGGTTAAGCGTGGGAGCAGCCATTTGTAAATGTTATGGGTCTGGCTTCCGGTCTCATCCACATCAAGCTATTTTTAGCTGTTCAAAACAGCTCGTTTTGCTGCTTGATATTGCAAATTGTTGTGTTTTACTTCTTTTATAGTCATATTTATATAAGTTTGTTTAAATTAAATATGATTCATATTTTATACTTTATACTTATCGTTTATAACTTAGTGACTGTGTTAGGTTCTAAGATAAACACTTATTCATTATTAGTGAATTAGGTATACCTAACAGTCATTAAGGTGACCATGTTCTGAAAATGAAAACCGGTGACAATATATATTTTGTCTGTATTTGTTTTATTTTTTCTATAATTTAAAAAATAGCCATATAATTAAGTCATTCCTTTGATTCAGTATCAGTCCTCCAAAATTTCTAAAGTGGTGGTTCACCAAAACTAAATGTTCAAAGCTTTTCACAATACTTTGGTATGCCCATTATAATGAATAAAAACAATTATTGCATTTTAATATTTTTAGCATAAAATAATGTCCTATACATGTCTTAAACCAAGCATTTTGTCATGTTCCTGAGGCACTTCACTGAGTTTGTACTTAGAAAATTATGAACAAAATGTGCATATTGACTGATTTTTGATCACAGTTATGTCACTCAGTCTGAACTCAACTCCACTAAGCATTCTATGCCTGTAATAAGTTAGACTCTACTCTTATGTGACATTATTTACCAGAAATTACATCATTCAGGTCTCTTTAATAGGGGTGCAGAAAATGGTTAGTAGTATCCTACTTTTAAAAAAGTGTGAAAATAGTCATGGATTCAGCACCAAAATCATGATAACTCATATTTGTGTTATAAATAGAATTTTTATGTCCACTTAAATTTGACAAGCATCCTACATCACAAACTGTTCCCACATTAGCAGCAGAAAGACAATGTTGGGCATGCATATGTTGACCCAGAAATAAGGCAACAATACGAGAGAGAAACAAAACCAAAAATTTGTATTGAGGGCAATCTATCTCTTCAAATGTGTTACAGACTTCAACCCCATCACACCTTGTCAACTTAATTTTTTTGGAAAAATATAGGGAAGACAATTAAGAATAAACTATGTGAATTACTATTTAACATGTTAAGGACTAAAACAATAAAATTGTAATTTTAGTTAAACTACTAGATTAAAAATATTTTTTTTATTTTTTGGTACTTTTAGCTTCAGTCCTGTAAAAATGTGAAAATGTTACATTTGTTATCATTAAATTGTTATCGGGGGCATATGAGCAACAGGTATATGTTTGTTTTATAACAAATTTTGTGTAAAATCCTTTTTAAACCAATCCCATTTACTGTCTAAATCTGGAAGAAAAAAAGGATATAGGAAAATATGATTTTTTTTGGAGGTTTGATGTGTGCATAATTATGTGATGTATTTAGAAAATGAATTTTGAAATATTACTGAATCACAGACAGGAATGACCCAATTATCTTTGAGACCCTAGCTTTTAAATACAGTTCACCAAAAACTCATCTATGAAACAGTAAACTATTGCAAATATAGCAAACAATAATAAAACAGTAATCAAAACAACATTTCATTATAAAAAAAAAAATAGGCTATGACTACAAAAACACATTACAAAAAAAAAAATAATAATAAAAATGAGGACTATATATGAACAAATGTATAAAACTATTCGGCAAATGTGTTTAACATGTTATAACTTTCAAATTTTTAATTCAAATGTTATTTTATTTTAATAAAGCGAGAGCAGCGAGTATCAGCACTGATACTGAATATAGTGCTCACTGCGCCCTCTAGTGTAGCAAAGCAGAACACTAGACTGCTATTAGCTTCTGAGCAGAGTGAACTTTTTTTTTTTTAATATTTCTGCTATATTTTGCTTTGTATAATCAGGGTGGTCATTAAAAAACATCAACAACAACAACAAAAATAAGGAGCTTGCTGTTTCTAGTTTTGGACCGGTGGAACCCCCCCACCCCCAAGTTCATTAAGGTTCATAAAATTAACTTGAGACTGAGTACCCCTCAGTTCGAATAGCCTACTGTTTGAGAATAAACACAAAAGACTGAGTCTCGCTGTATCACTCAGGCTGCACTGTAGAGTCTATTCACAGGTCCCACTACTGATCGACATGGAGGCTTTGACCTGCTCCGTCTCCGACCTGGGCCGGTTCACCCCTCCTTAGACGACCTGGTGGTCCCGAGCTCCCCCAGGAGCACCATATCGATACCGAACTTAGTGCGGACACCCGATCGACATAGTCCACTGCAGCCCAGAACCCCTGAGCTCAAGCGATCCGCCAGCCTCAGCCTCCCAGTAGCTTGGATAACAGGCGCGCGCCACTGCACCCGACGAGAACTGCGAGGATCAGCACTGATACTGAATCTAGTGCTCACTGCGCCCTCTAGTGAAGATTTATTGACGGCTATTCAAAAGTATTTATGTATTCTGACAAAAACCTTTTAAAGACCATTTTTAACATATGAAAGTGGGTACATAACAGCAGACTCTATGTGTGTGTCTGGAGAATAATTCATATTCATATAGCTAGGCTAACCCTCATATGTAATAGACATATATACATCCAGCAAACAGGTCATAGTTTTATTCAGGCATAATACACTGGGCAATGTCTTTTAATTATACCATAGGACAGAGTGATTATAGAAATATAGAACACAGAATTGAACACTTTTGCAGATTAGTCTAAGATTTTTATTTATTTTTTTGATAAAAGTAGGCCTCGTGCAAAAGAGCAAATCATGCATATGCTTACAAAACCATATTCTCTTTTATATTTGTCTGATGCTAAGTTTTGTGCTCTTAACACCACGTATTGGCCTTGGAGTAGTTTCCAAAAGGCAGTCAGTTCAGAGGCAGACGAGGCTCTTTTTGCCACTTTTGACCTGTTATTTTGCCCAGAATCGTCCCACAGTCATATTTGGATTTCAGCCCTCTTTGTAGAGCTGTTTTAAATTGCGACTTGTGGTTCACGTTTATATTCAAGAAAAATAAAAGATTTTCCCCCAAAAACTGCACGCAAAAGTCTGAGTCTCGCTGTATCGTTCAGGCTGCACTGCAGGGTCTACTCACAGGCGCGATCCCACTACTGATCGACACGGGGGCTTTGACCTGCTCCGTGTCCGACCTGGGCCGGTTCACCCCTCCTTAGACGACCTGGTGGTCCCGAGCTCCCCCAGGAGCACCATATCGATAACGAACTTAGTGCGGACACCCGATCGACATAGTCCACTGCAGCCCAGAACCCCGCTCAAGCGATCCGCCAGCCTCAGCCTCCCAGTAGCTTGGATTACAGGCGCGCGCCACTGCACCCGACGAGAACTACGAGGATCAGCACTGATACTGAATCTAGTACTCTAGCGCCCTCTAGAGTTTTTTTTAAATCAGAATTTTAACACAGCAAAGACACAAACGTTATAAAATAGCAGACATTGCCCAAAACGGCTTGTATGGCAAGCCGTTTTAGCCTAAAACATACTTAGCGTTACTTGTCGTAATTGCATTTTTACTAGTAACAATTGAATTAGAGAGCTCTATAATTAAATTTTTTCTAGTAACAATGCCAATTAGAGAGCTCTCTAATTACATTCTTACTAGAAACAATTCCACTTAGAGAGCTCTACAAATTAATTTTTACATGTCTCCATTGACCTTCATTCATTTTTAATTACAGAGATCTACAATTGAATTATTCACAAAATAGTCATAAAAAATGCTACTGTCGAAAGAAGCCTAGACCTAGCTAGCATGTTAGCTTAGCATAGCATCAAAACACATCAGTTTCTAGATTAATAACATTTCCGCTTTAAACTCACCAGTTTATAGCGTCAAACACGTCACGTTAGTCAAAGCATTTTTTTTCACGTTGAGGTACAGCGATAGCTGGATACCCATTTTATGAATTTTCTGGAATGACATATAAGTTGTATTATTTCTATGAGGCATATTTGAAGGTTTTGCACCATATATCTATGGTTAAGCGTGGGAGCAGCCATTTGTAAATGTTATGGGTCTGGCTTCCGGTCTCATCCACATCAAGCTATTTTTAGCTGTTCAAAACAGCTCGTTTTGCTGCTTGATATTGCAAATTGTTGTGTTTTACTTCTTTTATAGTCATATTTATATAAGTTTGTTTAAATTAAATATGATTCATATTTTATACTTTATACTTATCGTTTATAACTTAGTGACTGTGTTAGGTTCTAAGATAAACACTTATTCATTATTAGTGAATTAGGTATACCTAACAGTCATTAAGGTGACCATGTTCTGAAAATGAAAACCGGTGACAATATATATTTTGTCTGTATTTGTTTTATTTTTTCTATAATTTAAAAAATAGCCATATAATTAAGTCATTCCTTTGATTCAGTATCAGTCCTCCAAAATTTCTAAAGTGGTGGTTCACCAAAACTAAATGTTCAAAGCTTTTCACAATACTTTGGTATGCCCATTATAATGAATAAAAACAATTATTGCATTTTAATATTTTTAGCATAAAATAATGTCCTATACATGTCTTAAACCAAGCATTTTGTCATGTTCCTGAGGCACTTCACTGAGTTTGTACTTAGAAAATTATGAACAAAATGTGCATATTGACTGATTTTTGATCACAGTTATGTCACTCAGTCTGAACTCAACTCCACTAAGCATTCTATGCCTGTAATAAGTTAGACTCTACTCTTATGTGACATTATTTACCAGAAATTACATCATTCAGGTCTCTTTAATAGGGGTGCAGAAAATGGTTAGTAGTATCCTACTTTTAAAAAAGTGTGAAAATAGTCATGGATTCAGCACCAAAATCATGATAACTCATATTTGTGTTATAAATAGAATTTTTATGTCCACTTAAATTTGACAAGCATCCTACATCACAAACTGTTCCCACATTAGCAGCAGAAAGACAATGTTGGGCATGCATATGTTGACCCAGAAATAAGGCAACAATACGAGAGAGAAACAAAACCAAAAATTTGTATTGAGGGCAATCTATCTCTTCAAATGTGTTACAGACTTCAACCCCATCACACCTTGTCAACTTAATTTTTTTGGAAAAATATAGGGAAGACAATTAAGAATAAACTATGTGAATTACTATTTAACATGTTAAGGACTAAAACAATAAAATTGTAATTTTAGTTAAACTACTAGATTAAAAATATTTTTTTTATTTTTTGGTACTTTTAGCTTCAGTCCTGTAAAAATGTGAAAATGTTACATTTGTTATCATTAAATTGTTATCGGGGGCATATGAGCAACAGGTATATGTTTGTTTTATAACAAATTTTGTGTAAAATCCTTTTTAAACCAATCCCATTTACTGTCTAAATCTGGAAGAAAAAAAGGATATAGGAAAATATGATTTTTTTTGGAGGTTTGATGTGTGCATAATTATGTGATGTATTTAGAAAATGAATTTTGAAATATTACTGAATCACAGACAGGAATGACCCAATTATCTTTGAGACCCTAGCTTTTAAATACAGTTCACCAAAAACTCATCTATGAAACAGTAAACTATTGCAAATATAGCAAACAATAATAAAACAGTAATCAAAACAACATTTCATTATAAAAAAAAAAATAGGCTATGACTACAAAAACACATTACAAAAAAAAAAATAATAATAAAAATGAGGACTATATATGAACAAATGTATAAAACTATTCGGCAAATGTGTTTAACATGTTATAACTTTCAAATTTTTAATTCAAATGTTATTTTATTTTAATAAAGCGAGAGCAGCGAGTATCAGCACTGATACTGAATATAGTGCTCACTGCGCCCTCTAGTGTAGCAAAGCAGAACACTAGACTGCTATTAGCTTCTGAGCAGAGTGAACTTTTTTTTTTTTTTTAATATTTCTGCTATATTTTGCTTTGTATAATCAGGGTGGTCATTAAAAAACATCAACAACAACAACAAAAATAAGGAGCTTGCTGTTTCTAGTTTTGGACCGGTGGAATCCCCCCACCCCCAAGTTCATTAAGGTTCATAAAATTAACTTGAGACTGAGTACCCCTCAGTTCGAATAGCCTACTGTTTGAGAATAAACACAAAAGACTGAGTCTCGCTGTATCACTCAGGCTGCACTGTAGAGTCTATTCACAGGCGCGATCCCACTACTGATCGACATGGAGGCTTTGACCTGCTCCGTCTCCGACCTGGGCCGGTTCACCCCTCCTTAGACGACCTGGTGGTCCCGAGCTCCCCCAGGAGCACCATATCGATACCGAACTTAGTGCGGACACCCGATCGACATAGTCCACTGCAGCCCAGAACCCCTGAGCTCAAGCGATCCGCCAGCCTCAGCCTCCCAGTAGCTTGGATTACAGGCGCGCGCCACTGCACCCGACGAGAACTGAGACTATCAGCACTGATACTGAATCTAGTGCTCACTGCGCCCTCTAGTGAAGATTTATTGACGGCTATTCAAAAGTATTTATGTATTCTGACAAAAGCCTTTTAAAGACCATTTTTAACATATGAAAGTGGGTACATAACAGCAGACTCTATGTGTGTGTCTGGAGAATAATTCATATTCATAAAGCTAGGCTAACCCTCATATGTAATAGACATATATACATCCAGCAAACAGGTCATAGTTTTATTCAGGCATAACACACTGGGCAATGTCTTTTAATTATACCATAGGACAGAGTGATTATAGAAATATAGAACACAGAATTGAACACTTTTGCAGATTAGTCTAAGATTTTTATTTATTTTTTTGATAAAAGTAGGCCTCGTGCAAAAGAGCAAATCATGCATATGCTTACAAAACCATATTCTCTTTTATATTTGTCTGATGCTAAGTTTTGTGCTCTTAACACCACGTATTGGCCTTGGAGTAGTTTCCAAAAGGCAGTCAGTTCAGAGGCAGACGAGGCTCTTTTTGCCACTTTTGACCTGTTATTTTGCCCAGAATCGTCCCACAGTCATATTTGGATTTCAGCCCTCTTTGTAGAGCTGTTTTAAATTGCGACTTGTGGTTCACGTTTATATTCAAGAAAAATAAAAGATTTTCCCCCAAAAACTGCACGCAAAAGTCTGAGTCTCGCTGTATCGTTCAGGCTGCACTGCAGGGTCTACTCACAGGCGCGATCCCACTACTGATCGACACGGGGGCTTTGACCTGCTCCGTGTCCGACCTGGGCCGGTTCACCCCTCCTTAGACGACCTGGTGGTCCCGAGCTCCCCCAGGAGCACCATATCGATACCGAACTTAGTGCGGACACCCGATCGACATAGTCCACTGCAGCCCAGAACCCCTGAGCTCAAGCGATCCGCCAGCCTCAGCCTCCCAGTAGCTTGGATTACAGGCGCGCGCCACTGCACCCGACGAGAACTACGAGGATCAGCACTGATACTGAATCTAGTACTCTAGCGCCCTCTAGAGTTTTTTTTAAATCAGAATTTTAACACAGCAAAGACACAAACGTTATAAAATAGCAGAGACATTGCCCAAAACGGCTTGTATGGCAGGCCGTTTTAGCCTAAAACATACTTAGCGTTACTCGTCGTAATTGCATTTTTACTAGTAACAATTGAATTAGAGAGCTCTATAATTAAATTTTTACTAGTAACAATGCCAATTAGAGAGCTCTCTAATTACATTCTTACTAGAAACAATTCCACTTAGAGAGCTCTACAAATTAATTTTTACATGTCTCCATTGACCTCCATTCATTTTTAATTACAGAGATCTACAATTGAATTATTCACAAAATAGTCATAAAAAATGCTACTGTCGAAAGAAGCCTAGACCTAGCTAGCATGTTAGCTTAGCATAGCATCAAAACACATCAGTTTCTAGATTAATAACATTTCCGCTTTAAACTCACCAGTTTATAGCGTCAAACACGTCACGTTAGTCAAAGCATTTTTTTTTTCACGTTGAGCTACAGCGATAGCTGGATACCCATTTTATGAATTTTCTGGAATGACATAAGTTGTATTATTTCTATGAGGCATATTTGAAGGTTTTGCACCATATATCTATGGTTAAGCGTGGGAGCAGCCATTTGTAAATGTTATGGGTCTGGCTTCCGGTCTCATCCACATCAAGCTATTTTTAGCTGTTCAAAACAGCTCGTTTTGCTGCTTGATATTGCAAATTGTTGTGTTTTACTTCTTTTATAGTCATATTTATATAAGTTTGTTTAAATTAAATATGATTCATATTTTATACTTTATACTTATCGTTTATAACTTAGTGACTGTGTTAGGTTCTAAGATAAACACTTATTCATTATTAGTGAATTAGGTATACCTAACAGTCATTAAGGTGACCATGTTCTGAAAATGAAAACCGGTGACAATATATATTTTGTCTGTATTTGTTTTATTTTTTCTATAATTTAAAAAATAGCCATATAATTAAGTCATTCCTTTGATTCAGTATCAGTCCTCCAAAATTTCTAAAGTGGTGGTTCACCAAAACTAAATGTTCAAAGCTTTTCACAATACTTTGGTATGCCCATTATAATGAATAAAAACAATTATTGCATTTTAATATTTTTAGCATAAAATAATGTCCTATACATGTCTTAAACCAAGCATTTTGTCATGTTCCTGAGGCACTTCACTGAGTTTGTACTTAGAAAATTATGAACAAAATGTGCATATTGACTGATTTTTGATCACAGTTATGTCACTCAGTCTGAACTCAACTCCACTAAGCATTCTATGCCTGTAATAAGTTAGACTCTACTCTTATGTGACATTATTTACCAGAAATTACATCATTCAGGTCTCTTTAATAGGGGTGCAGAAAATGGTTAGTAGTATCCTACTTTTAAAAAAGTGTGAAAATAGTCATGGATTCAGCACCAAAATCATGATAACTCATATTTGTGTTATAAATAGAATTTTTATGTCCACTTAAATTTGACAAGCATCCTACATCACAAACTGTTCCCACATTAGCAGCAGAAAGACAATGTTGGGCATGCATATGTTGACCCAGAAATAAGGCAACAATACGAGAGAGAAACAAAACCAAAAATTTGTATTGAGGGCAATCTATCTCTTCAAATGTGTTACAGACTTCAACCCCATCACACCTTGTCAACTTAATTTTTTTGGAAAAATATAGGGAAGACAATTAAGAATAAACTATGTGAATTACTATTTAACATGTTAAGGACTAAAACAATAAAATTGTAATTTTAGTTAAACTACTACATTAAAAATATTTTTTTTATTTTTTGGTACTTTTAGCTTCAGTCCTGTAAAAATGTGAAAATGTTACATTTGTTATCATTAAATTGTTATCGGGGGCATATGAGCAACAGGTATATGTTTGTTTTATAACAAATTTTGTGTAAAATCCTTTTTAAACCAATCCCATTTACTGTCTAAATCTGGAAGAAAAAAAGGATATAGGAAAATATGATTTTTTTTGGAGGTTTGATGTGTGCATAATTATGTGATGTATTTAGAAAATGAATTTTGAAATATTACTGAATCACAGACAGGAATGACCCAATTATCTTTGAGACCCTAGCTTTTAAATACAGTTCACCAAAAACTCATCTATGAAACAGTAAACTATTGCAAATATAGCAAACAATAATAAAACAGTAATCAAAACAACATTTCATTATAAAAAAAAAAATAGGCTATGACTACAAAAACACATTACAAAAAAAAAAAATAATAATAAAAATGAGGACTATATATGAACAAATGTATAAAACTATTCGGCAAATGTGTTTAACATGTTATAACTTTCAAATTTTTAATTCAAATGTTATTTTATTTTAATAAAGCGAGAGCAGCGAGTATCAGCACTGATACTGCGCCCTCTAGTGTAGTGCTCACTGCGCCCTCTAGTGTAGCAAAGCAGAACACTAGACTGCTATTAGCTTCTGAGCAGAGTGAACTTTTTTTTTTTTTAATATTTCTGCTATATTTTGCTTTGTATAATCAGGGTGGTCATTAAAAAACATCAACAACAACAACAAAAATAAGGAGCTTGCTGTTTCTAGTTTTGGACCGGTGGAATCCCCCCACCCCCAAGTTCATTAAGGTTCATAAAATTAACTTGAGACTGAGTACCCCTCAGTTCGAATAGCCTACTGTTTGAGAATAAACACAAAAGACTGAGTCTCGCTGTATCACTCAGGCTGCACTGTAGAGTCTATTCACAGGCGCGATCCCACTACTGATCGACATGGAGGCTTTGACCTGCTCCGTCTCCGACCTGGGCCGGTTCACCCCTCCTTAGACGACCTGGTGGTCCCGAGCTCCCCCAGGAGCACCATATCAATACCGAACTTAGTGCGGACACCCGATCGACATAGTCCACTGCAGCCCAGAACCCCTGAGCTCAAGCGATCCGCCAGCCTCAGCCTCCCAGTAGCTTGGATAACAGGCGCGCGCCACTGCACCCGACGAGAACTGCAAGGATCAGCACTGATACTGAATCTAGTGCTCACTGCGCCCTCTAGTGAAGATTTATTGACGGCTATTCAAAAGTATTTATGTATTCTGACAAAAACCTTTTAAAGACCATTTTTAACATATGAAAGTGGGTACATAACAGCAGACGCTATGTGTGTGTCTGGAGAATAATTCATATTCATATAGCTAGGCTAACCCTCATATGTAATAGACATATATACATCCAGCAAACAGGTCATAGTTTTATTCAGGCATAATACACTGGGCAATGTCTTTTAATTATACCATAGGACAGAGTGATTATAGAAATATAGAACACAGAATTGAACACTTTTGCAGATTAGTCTAAGATTTTTATTTATTTTTTTGATAAAAGTAGGCCTCGTGCAAAAGAGCAAATCATGCATATGCTTACAAAACCATATTCTCTTTTATATTTGTCTGATGCTAAGTTTTGTGCTCTTAACACCACGTATTGGCCTTGGAGTAGTTTCCAAAAGGCAGTCAGTTCAGAGGCAGACGAGGCTCTTTTTGCCACTTTTGACCTGTTATTTTGCCCAGAATCGTCCCACAGTCATATTTGGATTTCAGCCCTCTTTGTAGAGCTGTTTTAAATTGCGACTTGTGGTTCACGTTTATATTCAAGAAAAATAAAAGATTTTCCCCCAAAAACTGCACGCAAAAGTCTGAGTCTCGCTGTATCGTTCAGGCTGCACTGCAGTGTCTACTCACAGGCGCGATCCCACTACTGATCGACACGGGGGCTTTGACCTGCTCCGTGTCCGACCTGGGCCGGTTCACCCCTCCTTAGACGACCTGGTGGTCCCGAGCTCCCCCAGGAGCACCATATCGATAACGAACTTAGTGCGGACACCCGATCGACATAGTCCACTGCAGCCCAGAACCCCTGAGCTCAAGCGATCCGCCAGCCTCAGCCTCCCAGTAGCTTGGATTACAGGCGCGCGCCACTGCACCCGACGAGAACTACGAGGATCAGCACTGATACTGAATCTAGTAGAGCCCTGCATTTGAGCCCGAGCCCGTCGAGGCCCGACTTTTTTTTGCCCCTAGGGCCGGGCTTCGGGCCAATTTTCACGTCATAACTTGCACGCATATCGGGCTTCGGGCCTGCTTTAGAAAAAAACTTTAAAAAAAAAAAAGTTTAATGAGATTTAATGCGTGCGTCCCCGGAAGCGCCAGTGATGCCTAACTCGCGCATAGCAGAGTATGAGCGGAGCGCGGAGTGGAGCGTGTGATTTTGAATGGAGGAAGGAGCGGATTTTTTTAAAAGTCGGAGCGTCATGGTTTTCACTCTCTTCAAGAGCGCTCCACCACCGCTCCATCATGAGTACAATTCATGCCAATGGTCCATAATATAACTGCACATTAAGCAGGAAATCATATGTTAAACATGTTTAGCTAGAGATGGATCACTCAAATCAGAAATAATGTGATCTGTAGGTAAAATAACTGACGAAAACGTATTATTTTCATTACAAACTTTGCACTGGATAAAGCAGCAATACTCTTTTAATGCTGACAATTATTAGCTGTGGTCGGAACAAATATTGCACACTATGTTTGAAACTCTCCTGTTATTTTATTTTATTATATTTTATGAACAGGACTGTTACATTTCAAACATTCTTTTTTTTATTTTTTTGACGCGGAGCGGTGTTTCTGATATCAGTGAGCTATTATTAAATGCAAGGAGCGCGGGGGGAAATTGTTGCCGCTCCACTCCGCTTACATACTTTGCGCAGCACAGAGATTTTCAGCCACGTGGTAAAGTTGTGTTTTTGAAGTTTTCTATATTATTATTATTTATTCTTTATATATTTGTTCATTATTCGTTTACTTTACCACTGCGACTTTGTATGTTCCGGTTTTGCGCAGCAGAGCTGCCTGCCCTGTTCGAAATGCCTTTGTTCTGAGATGGTGATAATAAACTTTAAATCTAACATTGTGATATATTGATGTTTGTTTTATATCTGTGGATTGCATTGTAGACTAGTCAAGTGTTGATTTGATATATAGGTTAAATTGAGTAAACTCACTGTGGACCACATACCGCTTGGATATCGATGTCACTTAAAAAACTGAAACTTACATTTAAAAAACAAACAAAAAACTCCAAACATTTCTCTAAATTGTTCTGATAAAAAAAACGAAACGAAAAAACATAAACTTTCTATTAAATACGAATCTGGTCTATTTTAATGGCTGTAACAGTATAAGCTGTTTGGCGGAAAAAAAGACGGGCTTCGGGTCGGACTCGGGCCAAAATTTTTGATAAGCTGTCGGACACGGGCCGGGCTACAGCCTGTGCGTTTCGGGCCAGGGCCGGGCTAGGGCTTAGATTTAAGGCCCGTGCAGGGCTCTAGAATCTAGTACTCTAGCGCCCTCTAGAGTTTTTTTTAAATCAGAATTTTAACACAGCAAAGACACAAACGTTATAAAATAGCAGAGACATTGCCCAAAACGGCTTGTATGGCAAGCCGTTTTAGCCTAAAACATACTTAGCGTTACTCGTCGTAATTGCATTTTTACTAGTAACAATTGAATTAGAGAGCTCTATAATTAAATTTTTACTAGTAACAATGCCAATTAGAGAGCTCTCTAATTACATTCTTACTAGAAACAATTCCACTTAGAGAGCTCTACAAATTAATTTTTACATGTCTCCATTGACCTCCATTCATTTTTAATTACAGAGATCTACAATTGAATTATTCACAAAATAGTCATAAAAAATGCTACTGTCGAAAGAAGCCTAGACCTAGCTAGCATGTTAGCTTAGCATAGCATCAAAACACATCAGTTTCTAGATTAATAACATTTCCGCTTTAAACTCACCAGTTTATAGCGTCAAACACGTCACGTTAGTCAAAGCATTTTTTTTTCACGTTGAGCTACAGCGAAAGCTGGATACCCATTTTATGAATTTTCTGGAATGACATAAGTTGTATTATTTCTATGA
Source organism: Garra rufa (assembly GCF_049309525.1). Lineage (NCBI taxonomy): Eukaryota > Metazoa > Chordata > Actinopteri > Cypriniformes > Cyprinidae > Garra > Garra rufa. Next base: position 36,663,700 of record NC_133380.1, on the reverse strand, counting down.
GGCATATTTGAAGGTTTTGCACCATATATCTATGGTTAAGCGTGGGAGCAGCCATTTGTAAATGTTATGGGTCTGGCTTCCGGTCTCATCCACATCAAGCTATTTTTAGCTGTTCAAAACAGCTCGTTTTGCTGCTTGATATTGCAAATTGTTGTGTTTTACTTCTTTTATAGTCATATTTATATAAGTTTGTTTAAATTAAATATGATTCATATTTTATACTTTATACTTATCGTTTATAACTTAGTGACTGTGTTAGGTTCTAAGATAAACACTTATTCATTATTAGTGAATTAGGTATACCTAACAGTCATTAAGGTGACCATGTTCTGAAAATGAAAACCGGTGACAATATATATTTTGTCTGTATTTGTTTTATTTTTTCTATAATTTAAAAAATAGCCATATAATTAAGTCATTCCTTTGATTCAGTATCAGTCCTCCAAAATTTCTAAAGTGGTGGTTCACCAAAACTAAATGTTCAAAGCTTTTCACAATACTTTGGTATGCCCATTATAATGAATAAAAACAATTATTGCATTTTAATATTTTTAGCATAAAATAATGTCCTATACATGTCTTAAACCAAGCATTTTGTCATGTTCCTGAGGCACTTCACTGAGTTTGTACTTAGAAAATTATGAACAAAATGTGCATATTGACTGATTTTTGATCACAGTTATGTCACTCAGTCTGAACTCAACTCCACTAAGCATTCTATGCCTGTAATAAGTTAGACTCTACTCTTATGTGACATTATTTACCAGAAATTACATCATTCAGGTCTCTTTAATAGGGGTGCAGAAAATGGTTAGTAGTATCCTACTTTTAAAAAAGTGTGAAAATAGTCATGGATTCAGCACCAAAATCATGATAACTCATATTTGTGTTATAAATAGAATTTTTATGTCCACTTAAATTTGACAAGCATCCTACATCACAAACTGTTCCCACATTAGCAGCAGAAAGACAATGTTGGGCATGCATATGTTGACCCAGAAATAAGGCAACAATACGAGAGAGAAACAAAACCCAAAATTTGTATTGAGGGCAATCTATCTCTTCAAATGTGTTACAGACTTCAACCCCATCACACCTTGTCAACTTAATTTTTTTGGAAAAATATAGGGAAGACAATTAAGAATAAACTATGTGAATTACTATTTAACATGTTAAGGACTAAAACAATAAAATTGTAATTTTAGTTAAACTACTACATTAAAAATATTTTTTTTATTTTTTGGTACTTTTAGCTTCAGTCCTGTAAAAATGTGAAAATGTTACATTTGTTATCATTAAATTGTTATCGGGGGCATATGAGCAACAGGTATATGTTTGTTTTATAACAAATTTTGTGTAAAATCCTTTTTAAACCAATCCCATTTACTGTCTAAATCTGGAAGAAAAAAAGGATATAGGAAAATATGATTTTTTTTGGAGGTTTGATGTGTGCATAATTATGTGATGTATTTAGAAAATGAATTTTGAAATATTACTGAATCACAGACAGGAATGACCCAATTATCTTTGAGACCCTAGCTTTTAAATACAGTTCACCAAAAACTCATCTATGAAACAGTAAACTATTGCAAATATAGCAAACAATAATAAAACAGTAATCAAAACAACATTTCATTATAAAAAAAAAATAGGCTATGACTACAAAAACACATTACAAAAAAAAAATAATAATAATAAAAATGAGGACTATATATGAACAAATGTATAAAACTATTCGGCAAATGTGTTTAACATGTTATAACTTTCAAATTTTTAATTCAAATGTTATTTTATTTTAATAAAGCGAGAGCAGCGAGTATCAGCACTGATACTGAATATAGTGCTCACTGCGCCCTCTAACCCCCCCACCCCCAAGTTCATTAAGGTTCATAAAATTAACTTGAGACTGAGTACCCCTCAGTTCGAATAGCCTACTGTTTGAGAATAAACACAAAAGACTGAGTCTCGCTGTATCACTCAGGCTGCACTGTAGAGTCTATTCACAGGCGCGATCCCACTACTGATCGACATGAAGGCTTTGACCTGCTCCGTCTCCGACCTGGGCCGGTTCACCCCTCCTTAGACGACCTGGTGGTCCCGAGCTCCCCCAGGAGCACCATATCGATACCGAACTTAGTGCGGACACCCGATCGACATAGTCCACTGCAGCCCAGAACCCCTGAGCTCAAGCGATCCGCCAGCCTCAGCCTCCCAGTAGCTTGGATAACAGGCGCGCGCCACTGCACCCGACGAGAACTGCGAGGATTCAGCACTGATACTGAATCTAGTGCTCACTGCGCCCTCTAGTGAAGATTTATTGACGGCTATTCAAAAGTAGTTATGTATTCTGACAAAAACCTTTTAAAGACCATATTTAACATATGAAAGTGGGTACATAACAGCAGACGCTATGTGTGTGTCTGGAGAATAATTCATATTCATATAGCTAGGCTAACCCTCATATGTAATAGACATATATATACATCCAGCAAACAGGTCATAGTTTTATTCAGGCATAATACACTGGGCAATGTCTTTTAATTATACCATAGGACAGAGTGATTATAGAAATATAGAACACAGAATTGAACACTTTTGCAGATTAGTCTAAGATTTATTTTTTTGATAATCTGTGTAAAGTAGGCCTCGTGCAAAAGAGCAAATCATGCATATGCTTACAAAACCATATTCTTTTTTATTTGTCTGATGCTAAATTTTGTGCTCTTAACACCACTTATTGGCCTTGGAGTAGTTTCCAAAAAGCAGTCAGTTCAGAGGCAGACGAGGCTCTTTTTGCCACTTTTGACCTGTTATTTTGCCCAGTATCGTCCCACAGTCATATTTGGATTATTGTAGGATTACAAATTTAAGAAATGTTGATCCTATGTTCTGACATAGCATCACAGGAAAATCTAAAGTGAAGTATATTCTATTTAGCTTCTAAAGGTACAGATGATGACATTCTAAGAAGATCAAATAAGGCAGCCCAGGTGTCTGAGACATTAACCTTTTGTTCTCAAGCTACAGCGATGCCTTTGTCTCTATGATAATGTGAAGGTATGGGCAATCCTGTCAGACTGATTGGATTAGCACCTATGCCTTTGAATGACACTGTTATGATAATGAGATCAGGGCTGGGGAACTCTGGTAACGGGCTGATTCCTGTACTGCATTTGCATGCTTTGTTTAGATTGACTCCACCTCTATGTAATCCTCCCCCTGGAAAGGTATATAAACTGTAATGTATATGCCTTAGTAGACGACTTTTGATGACTGCAGCGAACGAACAGCTAGGATCTCAATAAAGAGAAACTTCTGCTTCAAGATATCCAAAACGTCTCCTGGTCTCTGAGAAAAGTTCACAACAGTTTTGGTGCCGTGACCCGGATAGAGTTCCAGCTTCTTCACCTGAATCCAGATTGAAACAGCAAGCTCAACAGAAGATCTGCTTTCAAGACTGCATCTTTTGGAATCCAGAGCGAAACTTCCAGCTGAACAAAGATTTCCATGAATCTTCCTTTACAACCAAGGGTTGGTGAGTGCTACTCTATTCAAAAGAACCGCTAAAGACCAGTACATATAGTTATCCTCTGCGCCGTCAGAGAAGAGTTAACAGACAGCTGTAGGGTTTAGTTAACTAAGTTATCCTCTAAAGGTGTTCTTTTAGAGATGAAAAGTTACCCTCTGTTAATTCAGGGAAATTTAGCATTACGTGCTAAAGTTGTTTATCCTCTGTTCACTCAGGGAAGATTAACATTACGTGTTAATATTTTGTTATCCTCTGTTTTTTCAGGGAAGGTTAACTACAGCTATTACAGTTTAGTTAACTAAGTTACCCTCTAAAGTTGTTCTTTTAGAGAAGAGTTGTTTATCCTCTGTTCACCCAGGGAAGTTTAGCATTACGTGCTAATATCTGTTATCCTCTGTTTTAAGCAGGGAAGTTTAGCATTAAAGTGCTAAAATTTGTTATCCTCTGTTTTGATAGAGAAGTTTAGCATAAAGTGCTAGTAGTTTGTGTTGTCCTCTGTTAATTCAGGGAAGGTTAACAATAGTTGATCTGTGTTAACAAGCGTACCCTCTGTTGATCAGAGAAGTTTTAGTGTTGTGATTGCGTGGTAGCAAAGAAACTTGGAAAATGGTTAGAAAGAATGCTAGGCTAATTCCAACCACAGAGAAAGGTGGACTAGCTACGCCATTATGGACAGACGATGAGTTTAAATCATTGTTAGGAGAGCATATGGACTCAATAGTGACTGAGTCAGTAAAATTTAATTTGACAAAGAAATTTGGTATTGATCCAGATAAAGTTTGGTCAATTGAAGAATGCAAAAAGGTACTCGGAACATGTATCCGAAAGAAAAACCTAAAAGGCATTATCTGCTGCCACAGAGAATTTACACTATCATTAGCACAAGAACAAGCTGAAAGAAAAAAACCAACAGCTGCACACTAGATTGTCCCGTTTCACTAAAAAGGTGGGCTATAACCAGGCCTCAACCAAAAGTGATTCAAAAGACCAACAGTCAGATGAAAGCTATCCTGACTTACAGTCTTCATGTAGACCAGAAGACAGTGGCAATACTGTAACAATGGAGAAAGATGCAGTGAATTCAGTGAAGGTATGTGGTGCTAGGAGAAGATCTCAGGGAATTGAGAGAATTGAAAGTGTTCCTCCCAACTCTTCTGTTGTCCCAGTACAAATGGTTGCCAAAGCACTAAGACCTAAAGACATAGAGAGATTGTCCCAGAGCTTACCTTCAGCACGCACACATTTTTCAGAATTTAGAAGAACATTGAACAGCAAAATGCGTCTTTATGACATGTCGTTAGCAGAAGTCACACAGCTGATGTCACAAATTCTAACTGAATCTGAATTCAACAGTTTTGAGTCTGCTGTTACTTCTGAACTGCAACATGCCAATAAAGGCGATTTGAGAGAAGGTGTTTTAAAAATTCTAAAGAATATCATAGGACCCAAAACAGACTGGTCCAGAATCACTAACTGTGTGCAAAAGAAGGATGAAACTGAGCTGTGGGTCTCCCCTCAGCCTCCTGAGGTCGCCGTTCACACTGCACTTCTGATAACATTCACCTGTCCTTGTCGTTAACACTGATTACTCACATCTGTTCACTATTATCCGGTCTTTAAATACTCTCACATTTCTCTCCTGCTTCATGTCTGCATTGTCTTTTGTCCTCAATGTTATTTTGTGTTCCTGCTCCAGCTCTAGACCTTGTTCTCTGTTTTGTTCAGTTTATGTTTAAGTTTGTGTTTAGTTTGCCGTGTTGGCTTTGTTTGCTTTGTTTATTGTTTTATTATTAAATTCATTACTCTCCTGCATTTGGACCCAGACCTCCCTTTGTCTCACGTGACAGAATGCAGACATCACCTATGGGTCCAGCGGGGAGTAATTTTTTTTTTCTCACTGAGGAGGCGGCGGCTTTTGAGGCGGCGTCGGCCGCTCGATTCGAGGAGGTGATATACCTCCAACTGGCCGAGATGGAAGCATGCAGGGCTGAAACGACGCGACTGCGTTCCCGCTTCGCGGTTGGAGCGGAATGGCTTTTCGGTGGGAAGGCGGAAGGGTCCGTTGTCTCCGCTCCTGTGACCGCACCTTCTGTTCCGGACGCGGCGGTAACCGCGCTCTCTGTTCCGGACGCGGCGGTGACCGCGCTCTCTGTTCCGGACGCGGCGGAGACCGTGCTCTCTGTTCCGGATGCGGCGGTGACCGCGCTCTCTGTTCCGGACGCGCCGGCGTCCGCTATCTCCGTGCCTGACGCGGCGGCGTCCGCTATCTCCCTTCCTGACGCGGCGGCGTCCGCTATCTCCGTGCCTGACGCGGCGGCGTCCGCTATCTCCGTGCCTGACGCGGCGGCGTCCGCTATCTCCCTTCCTGACGCGGCGGCGTCCGCTATCTCCGTGCCTGACGCGGCGGCGTCCGCTATCTCCGTGCCTGATGCGGCGGCGTCCGCTATCTCCCTTCCTGACGCGGCGGCGTCCGCTATCTCCGTGCCTGACGCGGCGGCGTCCGCTATCTCTGTGCCTGACGCGGCGGCGTCCGCTATCTCCCTTCCTGACGCGGCGGCGTCCGCTATCTCCCTTCCTGACGCAGCGGCGTCCGATGTCTCCGTGCCTGACGCGGCGGCGTCCGCTATCTCCGTGCCTGACGCGGCGGCGTCCGCTATCTCCCTTCCTGACGCGGCGGCGTCCGCTATCTCCCTTCCTGACGCGGCGGCGTCCGCTATCTCCGTGCCTGACGCGGCGGCGTCCGCTATCTCCGTGCCTGATGCGGCGGCGTCCGCTATCTCCCTTCCTGACGCGGCGGCGTCCGCTATCTCCGTGCCTGACGCGGCGGCGTCCGCTATCTCTGTGCCTGACGCGGCGGCGTCCGCTATCTCCCTTCCTGACACGGCGGCGTCCGATGTCTCCGTGCCTGACGCGGCGGCGTCCGCTATCTCCGTGCCTGACGTGGCGACGTCCGCTATCTCCGTGCCTGACGCGGCGGTGTCCGCTATTGGGCCTGACGCGCCGTTACACGGGCCTGGCCCGCCATCCCTCCCCCTGACTTGCCTTCCTCCGTGCCTCCTCCCTCCAGACTTAGGGAACGTCTGGGAGCCGTTCCGTGGGGAGGGGGTACTGTCATGATCGGAGCTGTGGGTCTCCCCTCAGCCTCCTGAGGTCGCCGTTCACACTGCACTTCTGATAACATTCACCTGTCCTTGTCGATAACACTGATTACTCACATCTGTTCACTATTATCCGGTCTTTAAATACTCTCACATTTCTCTCCTGCTTCATGTCTGCATTGTCTTTTGTCCTCAATGTTATTTTGTGTTCCTGCTCCAGCTCTAGACCTTGTTCTCTGTTTTGTTCAGATTATGTTTAAGTTTATGTTTAGTTTGCTGTGTTGGCTTTGTTTGCTTTGTTTATTGTTTTATTATTAAATTCATTACTCTCCTGCATTTGGACCCAGACCTCCCTTTGTCTCACGTGACAGTAAGTGAGTACACTGAAAGGTTTTGTCAGTCAGCTGCAGCATACAGTGGAATAGCTGACACTCCAGAGAAGGTGCTAGATGATAAAGGACCACTAGCTCGTACATGGTTTGATGGCCTTTCAATTGAATATAGAAATGCACTGCCTTTCTTAGATCTCACATGGTCCAATAGAACCCTGCAAAGCAACTTGGACAGGTTAGCTACTTGGGAAAGAAACTCTGATGTTAAAGCCAGAGTAAAGATTGCAGCAGCTTCCTTTAAGTTGAAAACAGAGAACCGACAGGAAAGTAAATGTCCTAAGAGAGAGGGTAGTTGTCATTACTGCGGTAAACCTGGACACTTGATGAAAGAATGCAGGAAAAACAAAAAATACGTAAAAGAAATGAACAATGTAAATCAGCTTTTACACAGTCTGCTAGCAATGCTAAAACAGCACCTCCCCACTACACCAAACTCACTGGGCAGCTTGCTGAGGTGCTAACCGTTAAGGCTGTGAATTCTTAATTACCCCAGTAATCTACAACAAAGATGAAAGACTCTTTGTTAACAGAACAAAGGGAAGTTGAATATCACTCCCCCCAAACTTGGGGACACTTGGTTAACAACACTCACAGCCATACCAGAATATTTTATTCAGTAACCCATCCTCTGTTATGATGTCTACCAGGACTGATGTTTAATTAGAGGACTGAAATGTAGTGATTGCATTGTTTTGGAAATACATGTATTTTTGTTCTGCATTAGGAACTTATGTCTCACACTATACAGTGTGCACAACTCCTAAAGGGACAGATTAGGACACACAAACCAGTGAGGAGCCCAGGAAAGAACCGAAGTGCAATAGGCCTCGGGGGCCAATCCTGCGGTGAACATTTCCTCATAGGTTTTTCCCCTTTAGTACTTTCAATCCCCACCTCACTGGTCTATTAGGTGTCAAATTAAGATAAGGTTAAGAAAGAAAAAAAACACTATACGATCACTAGAATTTTAATGTAATAAATAAAACCACTATACGATCGACAGAAGTCTAAAAATGTCTATGCATGAATACTGCTGGTCTGCTGTTTCTTTGTTTTCTTGTGTTTCAGGTGTGTATGCCAAGTCATCTTCATAAGAGAAACCCTGGTGTGAAGCATCACTTCAGACATCCATGAACAAGCTTCATGAGGACAAAGAGTCATCTGAGTGAATCTACGTGGGAAACGGACTACAGAAAACAGACAGCTTCACAGCTATTCAGGCGCCATAGACTTCAAGACTTCCACTCTTACGCTACATGATTTTCTGTGACATCATGTAGTTTGTACGACATTTCACCATCCCTTGTCGTATGTGTCAACAGTTATGGTTCTGAAAAGAACTATTACACCTACGTAAATCTAGGACAAGACACAGAATAAGTTGTATGTGCCTGTAACTTTTTCAAGTTACATGACTGCAAGATGGGGCTTATGTTAACCAACGTAGGCTATAGAATGGACTTATGAAAACGCAGAGAATCACATGAGAGAACTTCAGTCATCCATCAACATGATCAAGATTGCCATTCTAGTAATCACCATGCAACAGAATCCAACAAGACATTCTTGATCTTTCAGCAAAATTACACCAGATGACTGAAAATAGTTCTTCATGGTTTGGAAACTTGTTAGGGAAACCCTGGCTGTGGATCAAGGAAATAGCAGTTCTGCTTTTGATTCTCCTACTGGTGTACTATCTATGCGTCCACAGTATCAAGTGTTTCATTCAGCAAATGACCCACGACCATCACAAGGAAATTACTGGTCCAACCAGAAAAGACTATTACCCGTAAGAACTTAATGGGCCCTAGCTGCATGTTGGTTTCTGTGTCAACATGCCATTACAAACAATCACCACAGAGCAAGTACTATGTGCCTGTAACAATCAAAGGTTACAAGAACGAACTTTTAAATGTTTAAATTTGTATTATGTGAGAGTTGTTAGAACTCTAAAAGAGGGGATTGTAGGATTACAAATTTATAAAAGGTTAAACATAGATTCCAATATAACTGCCTAAACAGAAAAGTAATGCATATTGTGATTTCTAAGAGCAGACAAACCAGACCCTGAGACAGGAACCTTATGTCTTTAAGCAGTTCCTGAACATCTGGCAGGTTTCTCTTATTAAGTGTGAAATCTAAGCTCAAAGTACAACTGTGTCCTTTTGTTTATTCCCTTTGCATTTGAATGCTAAATAGATCAAAGCCGGGAAAATCCTACTAGGCTGACTATCTGTACTGCATTTGCATGCTTTGTTTAGATTGACTCCACCTCTATGTTTTCCTCTCCCCCTGGAAAGGTATATAAACTGTAATGTATATGCCTTAGTAGACGACTTTTGATGACTGCAGCGAACGAACAGCTAGGATCTCAATAAAGAGAAACTTCTGCTTCAAGATACCCAAAAACGTCTCCTGGTCTCTGAGAAAAGTTCACAACAGCACCGTGCAACACCTGTGATAAACTTGTTAGTGCCAAAGGAGGATGTACAATAAACATGACACAAACACCTTCACCTGCTGCATGGGATACAAATTAACAAGTGTACTGTGTTTGACGTGTTGCGTCGCTCTCCTGCTCCCATTGCTTCCTCCATTTCAGACAGTCAATCATCAGCCAGCAACTCCTCGTTGGAAACGTAATCAGGTACATGAAAATGATGATTGTCTTTGGTTAGGGCAGAAGTCAGCTGGGAGTTTCGATGTGATGCCAAGTTATAGGCATGGGCTCAGCTTCTGTTTTGCACAAATTATACAAGAGCGTATGGAGATCAGTCAAATATTACAGAGGATATTGTAAATCATCATCGTTCCAAGAGTTCAGGACCTTGTGACTGTACAGGAAGCTAAGAAATTGAAGGATTTAAAAAAAAAAAAAAAAACTTAATTTAGACTACCTTTAATCTGGCAATCAGGTAAATCCATCTTTTATTCTGACAGTTTTATCTCAAGAAAATACAGTAAATTTGTCTACAGGTAATCAGGTAACTTTGTCTTTTATTCCACATTTTGAACTGGGCTGCCAACACATTTATTAGTGAAAGAGCAGAATCTCTGCCCCCCTAAATAACATTTTGTCTGATCTATAAACTAATTGATACAATCTAACACCTTCCCCATGTCACGCGGGTGTGCAGGACGAGACGAGACGAGACGATAGACGAGATTAACAATCAACAGTAAATTTAATAGAATTCTCCAAGATGAACAAGGCAGGAACAGGCAGGAACACAGAGGGCTTTCACACACATCCAGATAACGTTAAAGACCGACAAAAGACTAAACTCAAAGACAGACTTATAAAGGGTAACTCATTATCAAACACAGGTGACACAGATGACTAATAATTACAAGGACAGGTGCAACAGATGACGGTGACGAGGGCTAAACCAAATGACAACAGAATGGCAGGGGAAGACAATGGGTGAAACCAATGACAGACAGGGTTGTGACATCACGCCCCCCTCCGGAAAGGCGCGTCCTCGCGCCGTGGAAAAAACGAGAGGGGCGAAAAAACAGAGTACATAAGGGAGGAGGCTTGGGCGGAGGACGGTACTCCTGGAGGGGGACAACAAACAAAGTCATGAGAGTCCAGGGGGGCGACGAAGGTGGGAGGAGCCAGGGGGGAAACAGGAGGGACCTGAAGCAGGAAGAACTGACCCAGACCACAGCCATGATGACGGCCCACTGTGGAGCCGACGGAGGGAGGAACCATGGTGGAGGAAGGCGTGCCGACTCCATGGGGCCGACCGACAGAGGCGGAGCAGATGGCGGAGGAGCCCGAGGCGGAGACGGAGAGCCGATGATCCGGGGTGACGCCGAGGATCCGGAGGGCCAAGGTGGAACAGGCTCTGGCGCCCGAGGCGGAGGCGGAGTCCCGGAGATCCGCGGCGGAGCCGGAGCGACAGAGGATGGAGGCTGTGCCCGCAGGAAGGAGGAGTCCCAAGGAGCCGGTGGGACGGCGCGACGAGGCACAGCCGGAGGAGCAGAGTCCTGAGGAGCCGATGGGGTGACGACTGACCAGGGCGGAGCCGGAAAGACGATGGAGCCCGGTGGAGCTGGTGGATCGACGGGCGACGGTGGAGAGGAGGGCGTCGAGAGCCGTGGTGGAACCGCGGGGTCGAAGGGCCGAGGCGGAGTCCAGGACTCGGAGGCTGGAGGCAGAGCTGAGGAATCCTCCAGCCGAGACGCCGATGGAAGCTGGCAGTCCCGCGGCGAGCCCACTGCACAGGTGGATGACTGAGGGTGAGCAGGGGGACTGACAGGTGATAGCGGAGATTCTGGAAGACTGGGCGAAATCAGCGATGACTCTGGACGGCTGGACGGGACCAGCGGAGATTCAGGACGGCTGGACGGGACCAGCGGAGATTCAGGATGGCTGGACGGGACCAGCGAAGACTCAGGATGGCTGGACGGGACCAGCGGAGACTCAGGCATAGGCAGAAGAGGGCGGGTGGGTGGGAAGTTCAGGCAGGCCAGTGGTTCTGTGGAAAAGTCTATTAAGTCCCCAGAGTGTTGCTCATTCTCACCCCCAGTGGTGGTGCAGTGGGCAGGGCTCTCTGTAGCCCTCTCTTGCTCCACGTCGTACTCCACCGTCGCGGATGTAGCAGTCGGCTCTCGCACCTGGTCCGATGGGTCCGGCTCTGGCTCTGTCGCTCTCGGCTCGGGCTCTCCATCGTCGGTGGGCTCGGGCTGCAACTCCGCTTGTCGGGGTGATGTTGGGCTGGGTTCTGGGTCTGGAGTGGGGCTGGTGTCATCCTTCGCGGTCAACGAAGCTCTGCTGGACACCAGCACCCACTCGATGTAGTCGGCGAGGCTCTCTCGAGGACCCTCCCCGGACAGCTGCCTCTGGATGTTATCATTAAGTCCCACGCGGTAGAACGTGCATAGGCAACTGTCCGGGTAGTGCGTAAACGGGGCGAGGAATATAAAGTCTCTGGTGTGGTCCTCGAGAGAGCGGTTCCCCTGCTTCAGGAGGAGGATGAGGACGGCGGGATCATTCATGACGGGGAAAAAAAAATAAACTAAACACTGATACAAAAAAAACGGAAAATAAACGCAGGGGAAGACGCCGTGAATTTTTTTGGGTCGGTCTTTCTGTCACGCGGGTGTGCAGGACGAGACGAGACGAGACGATAGACGAGATTAACAATCAACAGTAAATTTAATAGAATTCTCCAAGATGAACAAGGCAGGAACAGGCAGGAACACAGAGGGCTTTCACACACATCCAGATAACGTTAAAGACCGACAAAAGACTAAACTCAAAGACAGACTTATAAAGGGTAACTCATTATCAAACACAGGTGACACAGATGACTAATAATTACAAGGACAGGTGCAACAGATGACGGTGACGAGGGCTAAACCAAATGACAACAGAATGGCAGGGGAAGACAATGGGTGAAACCAATGACAGACAGGGTTGTGACACCCCACAACAATTGCAATTGTTTTTACATACCTTCATCCAGTGTGCTTGACACAATCAAATCACCTGTTAAGGATACAGTGACATAGTTAGTAACTGACCACTAAAACTGTAAGACTCCAAATGCAGCAGATTTCTAATAAAATAATATGCATGGATATTTCAAATATATATTACTATATAAACCAAGTGAATATCCAAGTTTAACATAAACTCAAATTGGAAATATGTAGGAGCATAAGTAGTTATGTGTGTGTTGCCAAACTAAGGGAAACGAACAAAAGACAACAACAAACTTCCTGCGCTTATTTCACGGTGAACTAAAAGAAAACCTTTTTTAAATATAGAAAATTAGATAAGAGTCTAGAGTCTAAATGTCAATCAAATCCTGCGGGAGCTGGCACTGCGGTGCTGGGAAGAGGTGCTTCTGCAGAAGCGGGCTCTGCTGCGGCAGAGAAGGGTTGTAAATATGGGCTCCAGCGGGAGTGAACACTGCGGCGGCAGTGTGAGGGAAAGGTGGATGGGTGGGCGGGGAAGGGGGGCTAGGGCTCCTGCGGGTGTCTGGGCGGGTGGGGTGGGTTTTTTGTATACCTTTAATAAGTAGGGCTGTCTGGGAATTGGAAATTTGGGTGGAAGGTGAGCCGTATAGAAGTTTGTGGAAGAATTGAATGCCGCTAAGGGATCCTTTAATGGAGCTGACTTGGAGGGTTTTTTTTTTTGTTTTTTTTTTTGATGGCGTTAAGATAGGAGATGAAGGAGAAGTCGGGGAACGATAGCTTGTGAGCCGCCTGAAATGTTTTGAAACATCTCCACGCTGTTAGGTAGGACTGGAGGGTTCTGGGGGAAACGGCTCGGAGAATGGAATTGAGGGAAGCTTCGAGGAGGGGTCTCAGGGGGTGGTTTATGGGAATATCAGCTCTGAATAGGGAGGTACTGGGGTCGGGAGTGGGCCCGCCTCCGGCGCCAAGGATCTGAATTTCTGGAAGGAAAAAAGGAGAAGAGAGTTAACTATTGATTTCTAGACCCAGGAATGTGTTTTGCGGTCATAATGAATTGGTCGCAAGCCGAAATCCAAATCGGGCGTCTTAACAAAGGCATTAGAGTGGGGGAATGGGAGCGGCCTTTGTTGACGCGGTGCACGGTAGCTTCGTTGTCGCAATAGACAAGGATGCTAGTGACGGGCCATTCTTTACCCTATAGAAAAGCTGCAATGACTGAAGGGTATAGCTCAAAATAGTGCTGAGGATGATAGCTGATGTGGAAATCTGGCAGCTGGGGGGGGCGGGGGTTATGTGGATGCGAACCAGCGGTCTTGGAAAACACCTCCGAAACCGATGGAGGGGGTGACATCTGTAAGCGGTTGGATATCAGTTGGGGAAGAAATCAGGTTTTTATATAAGGATTATCCGTTCCATTGTTCAAGGAAGGATATCCACAGACTGAGTTAGTTGCGGCATGGGTCGGTTAGGGATATTTGGTTCTCTAGGGCGTGGGCGGAGGATGTGAGAAAGGGTAGATGGAAGATGAAGGGGGCGGCCTTGAGGGATGATGTGCATTGTAAAATTTAAATGGCCTAAAAGCTTGCGCTTGGAACGGTTGGATTAGTTAAGAGTGAGGAAGTCCCCAGAATCGTTCTATCAATTTTCTCTTTGGGTCTGCTGAAAGGCTTTTGGGTAGTCAAAAATGTGCGGCTGGGGAGGAGTCGGGGGGCAAGATGATCAGAAAGTCGTTTAGGATATGAACCGGAAACTGTATGTCATGATTGTTGGAGAGGATCCAGCAAATTGCCTCTGATAACATGTTAAAAAATTATGGGCTGCTTCTGCAGCCGAAGTGAGGCAGTGAAGTAATATTATTCTGCCAGCAGACACTGAATAGGTGACAAAAAATCTGGGTGGATGGGTATGACTTTGGGGTAGAGGCAATGTCGACTTTGGCCAGCCAAGCACAGTGACTTTTTTTTTTTTTTAAGAAATTATATTATATTAGGAAATTCACTGATTCAGGTTAGGCAAAGGCAGATTGGAGCAGATAAGGCTTCAAAAGGAATAATATTGTATAATTAGAACATGTGTTTTGGAAATAACACGTAGTTTTTGTAAAATCAACGAAATGAATGAAATGACTCGAAAAAGCATTCGTTCATTTGCTGAACGAGCCACAAAGATCCGAGTCGGTAAAAATGATTCGAAATCACGCTAGACGTAATCTCTGTAATGGACGAAAGAGGGGAGGAATGGCGGGCGCTGGGGCTTGCGCAATAAGTGGAGGGATGTTTGTTCGCGTTGGTTTTGGATGGCGGCGCTGCCGGCCATGGGAAGGAAAGGGGAGTGTGCTGAGGCATGGGCTGTGAATGGGACTTTTGCAGACTGCGGCGGTAAACTCACGCTACCGCGGCGGCTTGAACAAGCTGCTGGGTTGTGATCGAAGCCGTGAGCGGCGGGCTGGCGTTCGCTTTGGTAGATCAGCGCGGGATGTTTGCGCTGGGGCTGGCGAGTGCTTTCCGCAGACCTGCGCGGTCCATTTCGCTGTTGCTGGAGCGGATGATAAGGCTGAGGCGTCGGGAGACGCCGGGGAAGGTGCCGGTGATGGCGTGGGGAGAAGGCCTGCGGCCCCGTGGTGCAGCCGCGGGCTCGGTTGTAGGATCCTGCGGGGCGGTGGTGGCTTGAGTTGCGGCTAGGGTTGCTACGGGATCTCGTGCCGCTTCAAAAGCGTTATCCTCTGGATAAAAGGTGATCTCGGACATGTTCTCGGTGGTTGGATGTGCCAAAGTGTTGACGAGACAAGAGATGGTGAAGGTAGGAATGTTGTGATATTTATAGGGATTTCCTGGGTTGATTGGATATGGAGAATGATTGCTGAGGGTGAGTCCACATCTTTGCAATTTCTCGAGGTGCTGGTGGAGAACGACAGACTGGAAGCTCAAAGAAAGGTGGTTGTATAAAAATAGCCTAACTTATAACTACATTTCAGCTGTTCCAGTTTAAAAGAGTGTAGTGTTTTTGAGCCCTGTCTTATGTGTGTGGTGTCAGGAGTTGCAGATGAGGCGGGAGCGCTGGACAGAAAGAAAAGCAGATCTTCAAAAAAAGCAAGAGGAACTCAGGCAACATGAACTAGAAAATGCTGAGAAGATACAAGTAAGTCAACATTCTGAAACAACTACATGGATATGAATGGATAATGTGCAAACATACATTGGTAAACCCTTTTTTGCCTATTTTTCCCTTTAAGGAAAATGAGGCCATACGGTTAAGGGCCATAAAAAAAATAAACGAAGAGAAAGATAAAATCAAAGAGCTAAAAAAAGACAATGAAAAGCTAAGAGAACGGCTTGAAGCCCTGCTGGCAAAAAAAAAACTACTGGACCAGCGCAAACTACAGGGCAAACACCAGGAGACCACCGCAAAGGTAGGTGGTCTGGAAAGGTAGTCATATACTATTATAGTATATATTGGAAAGGGGAGAGAGACTGAAACTACTCAGAGAAACTGTCAGGCTGTTTCCCTGGACTCACCTGCCTCATGTGGCTGAAGAGTGAGACGTTCCACACTTAGAAAGTGGCCAGAGTTATCTGAACTAGAGAGTGGATAGTGCAGAGATGGTCTGCTCGTACAGTGAATGAGATTTACAATAGCCAAACACATCTTTATTTTAGCTAGATTTCTGCATAACCTGAGCTGAAGTAGCACAATATTTCATGAAATGGTTAGATTTTATTTTTAAATTTAGAAAATGTCATTAAAACTTCACTTTGCAGTCCTTCCCCATTTAAGCTCATGAAGTAAGCAGTTCAGAAGATCTTGGTTGTGTCATACTCGCTGTTAGAAATGATTCTTATCTGATTTTATATCGTTCATCTGTTGTAATTGCAAATGAGAAATGGACACCGGGTCAGTCTTATTTTGTTGTGTTTCGATTTTCAGTTTTGAGACAGATGGAGTAACAAGAAAATATCTGAATAAATATTAATATAGAGTTATTTTTGAAGTTTGAAGAAAAATGAATGCAAATACTGTAATACCTAAAATGTACTGTATAGTAATGTTACACATTTTCTTGTTTCCCCCTTTTTCATAAAACATTTGAGGTTGAAGACACTGGTCGAGACAGTGACTGCGGTGACGCGCAGTCCATCAGAAAGGAAATTCTGGAAAGGCAGGAACAATTTGAGCATGAACAGCAGGAACTGATCCAGGAGGGCTTAAAAAAACTTTGGACTCTTATCCACCATTCTCACAACACACTGCAGGAGAAACAGAGAGAGCTTGAGAAAAGACGCTTAGAAACACGCAAATGGGTAAAAGCATACACACACATACATTTAGAGCAGGGGTCTCTAAACTCGGCCCTGGAGGCAGCTAACAAATTTTTGTTCTGGGAACGTTTTGATAACGTTATTTGGAATGTTACAAAAACGTGGAAATGTCCAGTTTGTTTAACGTTACTAGAACGTGATTTAATGGTTAGCATAACGTTTCTACAACGTTCTTGCAACCTAAATTTCACTAAAAATGTAACGTTCTATTAACGTTTATTTGGGACATTCCAAAAACGTTAAAATGTCCAGTTTGCTTAAAGTTACTAGAACGTTATTTTATGGTTAGCATAACGTTCCTACAACGTTCTAGCAACCTAAATTTCATTAAAAATATAACGTTCTATGAACGTTTATTTGGAACATTCCAAGAACGTTAAAATGTCCAGTTTGCTTAACGTTACTAGAACGTTATTTTATGGTTAGCATAACGTTCCTACAACGTTCTTGCAACCTAAATTTCACTAAAAATTTAACGTTCTATTAACGTTTATTTGGAACATTCCAAAAACGTTAAAATGTCCAGTTTGCTTAACGTTACTAGAACGTTATTTTATGGTTAGCATAACGTTCCTACAACGTTCTAGCAACCTAAATTTCATAAAAAATATAACGTTCTATGAACGTTTATTTGGAACATTCCAAGAACATTAAAATGTCCAGTTTGCTTAACGTTACTAGAACGTTATTTTATGGTTAGCATAACGTTCCTACAACGTTCTAGCAACCTAAATTTCATTAAAAATATAACGTTCTATGAACGTTTATTTGGAACATTGCAAGAACGTTAAAATGTCCAGTTTGCTTAACGTTACTAGAACGTTATTTTATGGTTAGCATAACGTTCCTACAACGTTCTAGCAACCTAAATTTCATTAAAAATATAACGTTCTATGAACGTTTATTTGGAACATTGCAAGAACCTTAAAATGTCCAGTTTGCTTAACGTTACTAGAACGTTATTTTATGGTTAGCATAACGTTCCTACAACGTTCTAGCAACCTAAATTTCATTAAAACTATAACGTTCTATGAACGTTTATTTGGAACATTCCAAGAACGTTAAAATGTCCAGTTTGCTTAACATTACTAGAACGTTATTTTACTGTTAGCATAACATTCCTACATTACTTCAACCTACATTTTATTAAAAATACAAAGTTCTAAAAACAATTATTTGGAACTTCACAAAGTACAGTTTAATAAAATGTTATTTTAAGATTAGCAGTGTTGCAACATCATCTTTCAACATCATTATTAGAACACTCCAGATACAAGCACATTGCATGCATTTCAGGTATTTAAATTATTAAAGATGCACACTTTCAAAATAACTCATTAACAGATTGAACAGATCAGTGAAAATTGCAGATCATGTAAAAAAAAAAATTACATTTAGTTTAATATTCATGACAAGGACAACTTCACAGGTAAATGTAAACTATCATATTAACATTTAATCAGTGAGAACTTCTGAATTGTGTGTGGGTTCTGAAAAACTAGTACTGCAGGAACTGTGGTCCATGGCCTGTCTCTTCACACTCTATCTGTAAAGTAAACAGATTGGCTGATGTTACAAACTGTGTTATTACAAAATGCTTATGAAGTAATTAGTGTGGCTATGCAAAACAATTTATTAGGATCTGTGCTGCAAGTTCTACAAAAATTAAATCACTCAAAAGTCAAAACCAGTTTACAAAAAAAGTTATACAATAGGATGGTTCCTATTGTAAAAGAGTACACCCCAAAATGAAAACTCAGAAAATAAGGTAAATGCTGTAGATGCCAAACTCATTTGAGTTTATACTCATTTGACTTGGCATACACTACTTTTTAAAACAGCAGCATTAAGAAAAACATCTTCTGAAGCATCATGAAATTATATATATAAAAAAATAAGCATTCAAATAATACATTTTCATCACATCATTTTTAAAAACTATATTTAAGTCATCTTAAATCAGGGGTGGGGAATGCTGGAGGGCCACTCTCCTGCAGAGTTTAGCTCCAATCCTAATCAAACACACTTAAAAAAGCTAATCAAGGTCTTCAGAATTACTAGGGCTACAGTCAGGTGAGGTGTGTTTTTTTTCTCTCTAAGTTTGGAGCTAAACTCTGCAGGAGTGTGGCCCTCCAGGATCAACGTTCCCCATCCCTAACTTAAACTAACAATTTATTCATCTTGATTTGTATACACATGCACACGACTGAAATATAGTCATAATAGGGTAGTTAAGTCAAATGCAGTTTCCATTTTACACCAATCTTAAACAGGAAAAAACACTCAAAATATTAACTTTTAGAAGTTATTAATAAAGTTAACAAATAACAAATGTTGCCTTGTAACATGTAATTGGCTGATAAACTATCACATGACCTCAATCAGGGTAGCAAATTCAGAGATAAAACATTTGAAAATTAAAAAAAGAAAAAAAAAATGCTACATGGATTAATTAATTAATTAATTTATTTATTTTTATCTCCAGGGTCAAAAAGAAAAGAGGAAAAAAAGGAAGGGGAAGTTATTCATAAGTTGTTAGGTTATCCTTTAAATTGTACCAGTATTCTGAAACAAGACATAACAGATAATATAAGTAGTTATAAAACTACAATACAAAGTTATTTACACAATTACAAATGAAAACACATTATAAATGGCATTTATTATAAATGACAAATAATTATCTAGCCAAAATGAATTTACTTAAAACAAGTGAAACATACATCTCTCATTGAGCACAAATACATATGTTTTAATATTTGCGATGTAACACTAGTTTGCTAAACTATTATTTATTATGTAGGCAAGGCTTTATAGTTCACTCATGTTCCAGTATTATTGTAAAACATTATCTTTCACATGCACAAAAATGTATTGGCAAATGCAGTGAGTCGGTGCTCACACGTACAGACATAGATTGTACAACTGTCCGTTAAAATGAAACAATGCCTGAAAGTATCAAGTATACCTAATAAGACCTTAATGATAATGTGTTATTTAAACAAAACATTTTGTGTTGAACCATTTATATTATTAGTTGTGTCATGATTCTGGGGTGTGACTCACCCTTGACTCCCGATGGGGAGCATACTTCAAGGTGTCTGCAATGAACTCTTCTAATACCTTAACTGGCACTTTTGGCAAGCCTCTAAAAAAGGACGTTTGGCATAATTTAAGAAACATGTAAGTAACAAGTATTTTCTTTTAAAAGTGACATTTCTTAATGAAGTCGTGGTTTAGTAAAAACTTCACAAATTTGCGGAAAAATTATGTGGACCTCAAAGAAAAATATCTATTTCATGACCCCCTTTCTATGAAGCCCCTATTTATAATACATTATAAGGGTATTTATAAGGCATTTATAATGAATGCATAACGCATTGTAAAAAAAAAAAACACCTTATAATATGTTATATCATCTCATGAATAATCAAAAACAATTGTAATACATTATAATATTTGAGTATTTGAGGTTATAACTTTTACGATTATGATTATTTATAACACACAATGGACATCATATTAAATCTACTTAATTTATAATGGACTATATCATATTACATTTATTTTTTACATTATATTACATTTTATTTTGATGGTCCCCTTAGTCTTATTAACTATAAGCTGAAACTTTCCAACTGCATGTCAACTAACAATTAGAGTATTAGTAGACTTAGGCTAAGGTTGGGCTATAGGTAGAAGGTTCACGTACTTGCAAAGTTACTTATAATATAATAGTTTACCTTTTGGAGAAACATTAAAATACAGTGTTAGCATATATTTAGTATACTACTAATAATGATTACTGCTAGCTGACATGGAGTTGCAGAGTTACTTATCAAAAGCTGTCTAAAAGGTACCATCAAAATAATCAAACTGATAATACAAATGTGTCATTACACATTTATCTGATCTGATGCCTGATCTTAGGGTTTTTTGGGAAATATTATTATAATTACTTATAAGTGGTCTTTGTATGCTTTAAGTAAAGTGACATGAGCAAAATGGCAAGATATGAGACTTATAATACATTATAACTATGAGCAGGTAATCATACTCTTAAAAGCTATAACCACAAATAAGTAAAAATTATAATCTTATGAATACTCATGAGATGATATAACATTATAAGGTTTTTTAAAATGCATTATGCATTCATTATAATGCCTTAAGAATAACATTATAATTTGTTATAAATACGGGCTTCGTTGAAATACTGAAATATTTCTTAAAACATGAGGTGATGCTTGGTCTGAGTAATGTCTTTGTGTCAATTCTGTCAGTTAGAAATGTAATACTTACGAATGATCACGCCGCAATGTCCAGCTCTTCCCCCGTTCCTTCCTTTAATGCGGTACTGACACTGTTCCAACTGTTCGCAACAACATCCGGATGGCATCTCAGGTGTTTTGCCTCCAAGGAGGCTTAGGTGATAAACCTACAAAAATATAATATAATGTATATACAGTGGTGGCCAAATTATTAGAACACAAGTATTTTCAGCAGATAATTGATTTTAATTTGGTTTTAAGTCAGTAATTTCTATTTTTTGCTGTAGTGTGTCCGTTGGAAATATCGGTTTACATTAGTAATTGTAATAGTCCAGTGAGTCTGACAAAAGTCAGTGCTCCACACAAAGATCTGATCTCATCATCATTGGGTCTGTCTGACTGACAAAAAGAAACAAAACAAACTGAGACAGACTAAATCCAGAACTGGATTCTGAAGAATCCTACCTGCAAAGCTACCTGGAAAACTAGACAAGTGCACCTAGGGCAAAAGCTGCTTTAAAATCAAAGGATAGTCACACCAAATGTTGATTAAATTTAGTTAATAGAAGTTCATTGATAAAGAAGATCTATTTATGACATTATTTTTGACAGCATCCTCATTTTACAACATTTTCACACAAGTGTCTAAAACTTTTAACAGTACTGTACCTTTGCAGATAGGTCTCTTGAAGCATCTTAAAGACTTTGCCGCAGATCTTCTGGATTTAATCTGTCTCCGTTCGTTCTGTTTCTTCATGTCATTCCAGACAAACTGGATGATGATGAGATCAGATCTGTGTCTGTGGAGCAAACAAAAATCTCATTGGACTTTTACAATTAATGGAAAATTAATGTTTGGAAATGTAAACTGATATTTCAAGCGGACACAGATAGAAATAACTGATTTAAAACCATCATTTGGTTTCATCTGGTTACAACTATTCTAGTAATGTTGGCCACCACTTTATAATGTATAGCAGTTATAACACAAGATTGTTGTACAGTAACAGATGAGCGACAGCTTTAGTGATTATAAAGGAAGTGTTCTCACTGTCTAGGCTATAAGAATTTGAATAAATGCATTCATAGATTCGCTCTCAAAATTACAGTGATTGACATAACCATAACAATTAACAAAATTTAGACACACAAAAGAAATACATTTAAATGGAAAAAACGTTTACATATGTAATTTTAATCATCAAAGATGAGTTTCAAGTAATAGAATTGGTGACTGCAAGGAAACTAACATTTAGACAGAAGCAGGATTATTATGCTGCTGTCACTAAAACCTAAAGCACAGATAACTGACAAACTTTGGTTTTCAACAACTGTTTAGGTAAGACAAACCTGACTTAATTTACATGATTACACTATTAATGAGCCTTTTAATACAATTTTGAGTGTATTTAAATGGAATAACTGAACCACAAAAGAGATAACATTTTGGTTGCACGTTTTAAGGCCTGTGTCGTTCACTAAGACCTTTATTAAAAATTATTAGATTGAATAATTATGCCTATTTTTAGCATCATGCAAGTCCTGCTCCTAATTATATTAAGGCATGCATATATTTTCAAAATGAACTGAACTTACCGGTAACCGACCAAACTCCCGCAAAGGACCCTCTCAGGAAAGCAGTGTCCACAACCAGTTTAGTGTTAGGACGACACTACTGGGCGGGAACATTAGAAATCAATTGGAACATACAAAATTATAATTTGCAAGATTAAAAATGTCTTAAAATTAATTAAAATATATTTTTTACCTCAAAACAATCCCTCAGTATTACACCAATTTATTGTCAATACTATAGTAATACTATAATACTAAAAAAATTGGTCAGATATACATTATATGGTGACTAAATATGCTATTTTAAATAATGGTAATTAAACAAAGCTAACACTTAACATTAAATACGAAAATAAATCACTGGCACTTACCGTTTCTTGTGATGTGTGTGTTCAAAGTTGTTTTGTGCGTCCGTGAATGACGACGATCAAATGCTGACTTTCATCACAATTTAAATACACACAATAAATCGACTATGTTGCACAGACACAGACATCATTCAAGAATCACCCCATAACTGATTGAAGTCATTGAACCGCGAATGAATGACCCTCACAAAATGGCGACCAGCTAAAGACTTGTTTCATGCTCATCACGCGTGTCCGTAAAGACGAATTAGTCCCGCCTTCTAAATGAATGAGCCAGTCGTTAATTAGGAAACTCATCACGTCACTGCAGCGGCCGTTAGAAGCTCCGGTTCCTATACGCCTTATTCAGCCCGCTGCCATTTTGAATCGAAAACGAGGCTGTGAGGGATAGCAGTCCAGCAGCGGCCACTGTGGCGCATTGTTGCGTACCGGGATGTAGATCGTATAGCCGTAAAATAATAGGTCATTTCACATTTTTCCACAGGAAAAAGAGCTCCAGAAAACGTGGATTGATCGACAGGACATATAACCTCACTTTCAGGTAACAATATTGCATTTAAGAAAATGACTGTGGAAACTAGCCGGTTGGCTAATTGCTAATTTATAATGCGAGCATGTTTATCTTCCTTTAAACGTTTACGCAGAGCTAACATGTTATGTACTACTACAACAACTAAACTAAATATCTCCATTTTGTATAGATTACAAAGAACACAAAAGTGCTCAACATTTTACTCAGGATTGTTTTTCAAAAACACTCACTGGAATTAGGACGCTTGAGGAGGGTTCAGCTCCGTCTGTGTTTACCTGGACTCTAAGACCTCACGAAAAGAAAACCTTGCGATTGTAAATGAAAAAGATATTCTTTTTAAATGATGTTTTAAAGATTAACATGTTTAATAGTTTGTGTTAAGAGCCTGCAGTTAGATCGTAAGCCTCTTTCAGACAACATGTTAAGTCATACAAAAAACAGTGGGTTGAAAGTTTATTTTTATGCAAAGCGATCAAAAGATAACATTTATTTATTAGTTTGCCATGTAGTGTTTGATGTCAACCCCTTTTAAAATCGCAAAATGATATTCAGAACATTATTTTTTTGTTTCTGTCTTGCTTTAGACAAGGAAAATGTCATGTTTATCGTAATTTCATAATAAAGGTCGGGAAGACGCTTATGACCTAGCTGCAGGCTCTTAACACAAACCATTAAGCATTTTAATCTATATAACATCATTTGAAAAACTCTGTGTAAGCGTTTAAAGGAAGATAAACATGCTCCCATTAGAAATTAGCAGTCTTTCCACAGTCATTTTCTCAAAAAAATGCAATATTGTTACCTGAAAGTTAGGTTATATGTCCTGTCGAACAATCCACGTTTTCTGGAGCTCTTTGTCCTGTGGAAAAATGTGAAATAACCTATTATTTTACGGCTATACGATCTACATCCCGGTACGCAACAATGCGCCACAGTGGGCGCTGCTGGACTACTATCCCTCACAG
This sequence comes from Garra rufa, assembly GCF_049309525.1. Lineage (NCBI taxonomy): Eukaryota > Metazoa > Chordata > Actinopteri > Cypriniformes > Cyprinidae > Garra > Garra rufa. Next base: position 36,639,224 of record NC_133380.1, on the reverse strand, counting down.
CCTCGTTTTCGATTCAAAATGGCAGCGGGCTGAATAAGGCGTATAGAAACAGGCAGTGTTTGAAAGCTCGTGCTCATGACTGCGCATGTGTATATTGGATAGTCTAGCATTAAAAAGATTTTTTTTAAATGTATTTGAACATAAGAAATACATCTTATGTTGTTTTCAGATTTCATGTGTTTTCGAATGTGAAATTTAATAGAAAGCTTAATGAACAGTTTTGCAGAATTTGATGTTTCCTTATTCAATAAGTTATTAATTAAACTTTTTTAACTGCATAAAAAAATTAACTGCAGTTTAAACATGCACATAACCAGAGCCATATAAAAAGAGAGTTGCGACCACTGATCTATAATAGAGAACTGGATTGCTCATGACGTCATAAAAGTGAAGCCACCGCGCCGCCATATTAGTATTCCCTAGTATTCGCATACATTCTATTGAATGAATAGGAAACTATACGATAACAAGTCAGTGTTTTTATACCTGAAGTCTCACTGTACATTTTCACAATGCAAAGGTCCTAAGCATATAAACGGTTAATGTTGGGAATTCCCTCTGCTTATTAAAAATGTTTGTTCATAGCCTACATTACAGTCGCGTACATCAGATAAACAAACATCATACGATCTCAGTACAGTTATTCATGGTTTATGTCATTTTGTTGTTTATATTCGTACAGTAGACTAACTGCATGTTTCAACAATATTTAACAGTGAAGTTATTCATTTTGAAGCAGGTAATGATTTGTTCGTTAAATTAATAATTAATTCAACATACACAGCATTTGTGATGATAATGAATGAGATAGGAAGCAAAAGCAGTGTGAACACATATTTATTAACGACAAATATGGTGAACACAAACTCCGTGAAGACAATGATGAACTCCGTGGGTGATGATGTTATCTCTCGGCTGGGTGGCGCAGTGGCTTGATGGCTTGGTGATGACGTGGCGTGAATCTCCCGTGATGAATACAAATCCAGTGACGATCAACGGCGAAATAGACAATCCAACATGAACAAGACCAAGACAAACCAACACGACAGTCCGACATCCAGATCAACTATCAGACAGGGAAGGAGAGAATGAGGTGAGTATATGTAGCTGATGGTAATGTGTGACACCTGGTGCGGGGACTGATTAGCAGCTGAATCCAATGAGCATGACAAACCACATGAAAGACACCAAATCACAAGACCTGAGAATGCAGCCGATCCATGCACCGTGACAGTACCCCCTCTCCTAGGAACGTCCCCTGACGTTCCCAGCCTCCTGTACCTGTTGATTGAATTCATCAATAAGTGAGTGATCCAGTATGTCTCTAGCAGGTACCCAACTTCTCTCCTCCGGACCGTAACCTTCCCAGTCCACCAAGTACTGGAATCCGCGTCCCCTCCGCCTAGAGTCCAGAATACGGTTGACCGAATAGGTTGGTTCCCCGTCTACGAGCCGCGGCGGTGGGGGAACCGGGGCAGGCGGATTTATGCGAGCAAAAAATACGGGTTTAATTTTAGATACATGGAACACGGGATGAATCCTCCTGTACGCTGGAGGGAGGTTGAGGCGGACTGCCACCGGACTAATGATTTTGGTGACAGAAAACGGGCCAATAAATTTGGGAGCAAGTTTATTCGAAACGGATCGGAGAGGAATGTTCTTGGTAGAAAGCCACACTTTGGAACCGACGACGTATACGGGAGGCCTCGACCGGTGGCGATCGGCTTTGGCCTTGGTGCGCGCTCCCACCTGGACCAGAGTCTCACGGGCTCTGGACCATGTGCGACGGCACCTCTGGACGAAGGCGTGAGCGGAGGAGACCGCGACTTCGGATTCCAGACTGGGAAAAATTGGTGGCTGGTACCCTACACTACATTCAAATGGCGAAAGGCCCGTGGCAGACACTGGTAAGGCATTGTGTGCGTACTCCACCATCGACAGCTGCTGACACCAGGAGGAAGGATTTCGAGCGACCATACATCGTAGTGTTCTCTCCAAATCTTGGTTGGCTCTCTCAGTTTGCCCATTGCTTTGAGGATGGAACCCCGAAGAGAGACTAACAGTGGCCCCCAGAAGTTTACAAAACTCTCGCCAAAATTTGGACACAAACTGGGGTCCTCTGTCAGAGACCACATCTGTCGGGAGGCCATGTAACCGAAAGACGTGATCAATGACTGCTACCGCTGTCTCCTTGGCTGAAGGTAATTTGGGCAAGGGGATGAAATGAACCGCCTTCGAGAACCGGTCCACCACGGTCAAAACTACCGTGTTACCCTGAGAGGGTGGGAGGGCGGTAACAAAATCTAGCGCAATGTGGGACCAGGGTCTTGAAGGGATTGGCAGCGGTTGTAGGAGCCCATCTGGAGGTCTGTTAGAAGTCTTACCAGTGGCACAAACTGAGCAAGCCAAAACAAAATTGCGAACATCACGAGCCATGAGTGGCCACCAAAATCTTTGCTTGACCAAATGTAAGGTGCGACTTACCCCTGGATGACATGCTACATTGGAACAATGACCCCATTGGATAACTTCGGACCGAAGACTTTCTGGCACAAACAAACGGTTAGGTGGGCAACCGGCCGGAGGCGTTACCCCATGTAAGGCTGTCTTAACCTTCGATTCGACCTCCCAACTGAGAGTAGAAACAATAAGTGTCTCGGAAAAAATACTCTCGGGAGTGGACGGGCGATCGGAGTGGTCAAAAATTCGAGATAAAGAATCGGGTTTGACATTTTTGGAACCCGGGCGGTACGAAAGAGTAAAATCAAAACGTCCGAAAAAAAGTGCCCACCTAGCCTGCCTAGAGTTTAGTCTTTTGGCAGTTCTGATGTATTCTAGGTTCTTATGATCGGTCCAAACCATAAAGGGTACCCCCGATCCCTCCAACCAATGACGCCATTCCTCCAATGCTAGCTTGACTGCCAACAGCTCTCTGTTACCAATATCGTAATTAGACTCTGCTGGCGACAAACGATGAGAGAAAAACGCGCAGGGATGCATCTTGTCGTCCGAGGGTGAGCGCTGTGAAAGCACCGCACCTACCCCCACCTCTGACGCGTCGACCTCTACCACGAACTGACGTGACGGATCAGGGGTAACAAGAATGGGGGCCGAAACAAAGCGGCGTTTGAGGTTGGCAAACGCAGCTTCCGCTGCGTCTGACCACCTGAACGCCGTTCTGGGAGAGGTCAAGGCAGTCAGAGGTGCGGCTAGTTGGCTGTAATTGCGAATAAAACGCCGGTAAAAATTGGCGAACCCCAGAAACCTTTGTAGGGCCTTACGGGAATCTGGACTTGGCCAATCTACCACAGCCTTGATCTTCTCGGGATCCATGCGCATACCCTCAGCCGACACGATGTACCCTAGAAAAGGAACAGACTGTGCATGAAAGTCGCATTTCTCCGCCTTGACAAAAAGCCCATTCTCTAGCAGCCTCTGAAGCACTCGTCTGACGTGTTGAACATGTTCCTGGAGAGAAGAAGAAAAAATCAATATGTCGTCCAGGTAGACATATATGAACTGATCGACCATATCTCTCAACACATCATTAACGAGTGCCTGAAAGACACCTGGGGAGTTGGACAAGCCGAAGGGCATGACCAAGTACTCAAAGTGCCCCCTGGGGGTATTAAAGGCGGTCTTCCATTCATCTCCCCTCCTGATGCGAACCAAATGATAAGCGTTTCTTAAGTCCAATTTAGTGAAGATCGATGCTCCCTGCAACCTCTCGAAGGCTGAAGATATCAACGGCAAAGGATAAGTATTCTTTACCGTGATATTATTCAGCCCTCGGTAATCAATACAAGGTCGCAGAGATCCATCTTTCTTCCCCACAAAAAAGAACCCCGCCCCCGCTGGAGAAGAGGAGGGTCGAATGAACCCGGCTGCTAGAGAATCAGAAATGTATTTCTCCATAGCCTCTCTCTCAGGAATAGAAAGTGAGTATAACTTGCCCTTAGGCAGAGACGTACCTGGCAGTAATTCTATAGCACAGTCATAGGGACGATGAGGAGGGAGAGAAGCAGCCCGAGACTTACTGAACACTTCCTTCAGGTCGAGGTACTCCGCGGGCACGTTACACAGATCCGCCGTCTTCTCCTGCAACACAGACTCAGATACAGACGGACAGGCAGACACAAGACAAGACTCATAACATTTAATGCTCCACTCAGACACCGATTTCAGCTGCCAATCAATCCGGGGGTTGTGTTTGATGAGCCAGGGATGTCCTAAGACGACGGGTGCGTGGGGTGAGTCCAGGATGTAAAAGGAGATGCTCTCACGGTGGTTACCAGATACCGTGAGAGTGATGGGTTCCGTGATGGTGGTGATGGTGGGAAGCGTCTGACCATTAAGTGCGTGGACTGCAATAGAACTGGTGAGGGGGAGGAGAGGAACATGATTATGATGCGCAAATGAAGAATCCATAAAATTACCCTCAGCCCCTGAATCCAAAAGTGCAGTGCAGTGCAGGTCCAGACGATGCCATCTAAGCCTGACCGGGAGGAGCGTGGAGGTAGATCTGAATGAGGACTTGATAGCGGAGATCCCACCCGACAGTAGCCCCTTCCTTACTGCCGGGCTGGCCCTTTTACCCGGGCAGCTTAAGGCGAAATGCCCCGCCGCCCCGCAGTACAGGCAAAGGCCATGAGACCTCCGCCTCTCCCTCTCCTCCCGAGTCAACCGAGCTCGACCCACCTGCATGGGCTCGTGATCCTGGAACGGGCCGACCGCGTCGTTGCCACTGGCTCGAGCTGGAGGTCCCTCCCCAGGGGGAAGCCGAGCGGGTAAACACCGCCGCTCGGCTCGGGAGAGTCGAGCGTCTACCCGCAGTGCCAGATCGATGAGGCTGTTGAGATCTGCGGGTAGATCCAGGGCGTAGATCTCACGTTGGACGCGGTTAGCCAGCCCATGCAGAAACATGTCCCACTGCGCCTCCTCGTTCCATCGGCACTCCGCCGCCAGGGTGCGAAATTCAATAGAAAAGTCTGAGACGGATCTCTCCCCCTGTTTGAGATCCGTCAAGCGCCGCGCGGCCTCCCTCCCAGTGGCCGCGCGGTCAAACACCCGCTTCATCTCGGTGGAGAGCGCCGAGAACGAGGCACAACACGGATCTTGGTTCTCCCATACCGCCGTGCCCCACAGTGCCGCCCTCCCCGTTAACAGGGTGAGCGCGAACGCCACCTTGCTTTCCTCACTAGTAAACGTGCAAGGTTGCAACGAAAAGTGCATGGAACATCTAGTGAGGAAAGCCCGGCAGAAGTTCGGCTCACCGCTGTAAAGCTCTGGTGGGGGAAGGCGGGGTTCGGGTGACTGGGCAGCCCCGGATGGTTCATAATGGGCGGGCGGCATGGGTGGTGGGATTGGCGCAGTGGGTAGTTGCCAGTTCTGTATCCGCTGGGTGAGCTCAGATACCTGCGCCACAAGAGCTCGGACCGCTGTTCCCGTATCCGCCGAGCTCTTCTCCTGGGTCTCCAGCCGAGAGATGCAGGAACGTAAAGCCTCCTCGGCCGTGAGTGGGGTGGAGCCTGCTGCTTCCATGAGTGGTCTGATAGTTCTGTGATGATAATGAATGAGATAGGAAGCAAAAGCAGTGTGAACACATATATTTATTAACGACAAATATGGTGAACACAAACTCCGTGAAGACAATGATGAACTCCGTGGGTGATGATGTTATCTCTCGGCTGGGTGGCGCAGTGGCTTGATGGCTTGGTGATGACGTGGCGTGAATCTCCCGTGATGAATACAAATCCAGTGACGATCAACGGCGAAATAGACAATCCAACATGAACAAGACCAAGACAAACCAACACGACAGTCCGACATCCAGATCAACTATCAGACAGGGAAGGAGAGAATGAGGTGAGTATATGTAGCTGATGGTAATGTGTGACACCTGGTGCGGGGACTGATTAGCAGCTGAATCCAATGAGCATGACAAACCACATGAAAGACACCAAATCACAAGACCTGAGAATGCAGCCGATCCATGCACCGTGACAGCATTTTACTCAGATGGAAACGGTAATGTTAGTTAATCATTACAGAATTTGCTTATCTGAAGAGTCTGAAATAGATGTTGCTCAATCAGGCACATTAAAAATTCACACCACGACTAGGAGAACACAGCTGACTACAAATGGTACGGACTTAAAGACATAAGCTTTATTTCAAAAATTTGAATTTCAATATAACGAGCAATGTAGTAACAGAGACTTGTATTGTTATTGGTATTGTATTATTTACTGTATAATCGAATCAATTTCAGATACTAATACCAGATATATGGTACTGTGTATTATTTCCTGTATAATTAGGTAACGTTACATAAAGAAATATATTTAGTGTTGGATCAGTTACCTGTTTCTGCAAGTGCGCAGCTGACACGCCCACCAAAACGATTTCAATATATCGCTTATCCAGCCCGAAAAGACCATAAACATTCCAGAAAACATCTTAAGTAAAAATTAATTTACATACACATATCCTAAAAACTAATCCTGTGTGAAAGATACGCTTCAAATCGGGTGATTTTAGGTCAGAAATTTACATGTGACTCAATGGCGCTCTCTGCAGGTAGGGAATAGTAAGATGGCGGATCGAACACTTCCGGTGGCTTCACTGCCTAACGGCAGTTTAGAACGCAATGAGCAATCCAGTCATTATATAGATCAGTGGTTGCGACACTCCCATAGGCTTCCATAGGAACTGAGGAATGCGGAAGTAAAGCGTGTCATGGAGCGGTCAATAGTTCCAAACAACCAATAGCTCCTCCATTGAAGCCCATTCATTTCAGCGCTTCTCAAGCACAGTCGCAAGTATATTGAAGAAATTACTGCATTTCTTTACATTTTAACGCATCAGTTGACCTCTCGAAAAACTGGCCAATAGTGGTGTTTTATGAAGCGTGTTATAGTTAATGTTTATCGTTAAAAAATAAACAGTTAAACTGTAAATGCAGCTGGATAACATGAGAAACACCGTAATAGCGACCATAACCAGATACTAGTTGTCATATTTTTATGTTTTTAGTCTTTCTGCAATCTTTCTCTCACTGTAGGAGGTTGAATGAGTTTCAGTAAAGACTGCATTCAAGAAACACGATAAAAATGTATGCTGAATGCAATTCGTTGCCTTGTGTTTTTTTAAACATTATTTTCATCTTTTCTATTATGTTAAATGCCATTTTTGCTTGCCTTTTATAATATTCACTTATGTTGTATATTTGAATATCATAAAACGAGAGTAAATTACTTTTTTTTTATTTAACATTAAATCGTTAAATCGAAACATACTGTATAAAAAAGAGTGTTTGATCATGTCCAAATACACATGCAGATGTATTTAACCTTAAATATTACACTAACTGTAATCTAAATACTATATTAGAAAATTTTATCTTTTAAATGGTCAGGATCATTATTGCACATATTAAGTACAAAAAAACCTCCCCAAAATATTTACTAAATAGAACTTAACTATATATATTACAGTTATTTAATTGAATAAAAGTTACACTTAAGGTGTTTTGGTCACATTTGACTGCCAAAGAGTATGAGAACATATTAATTATGTCTCTTTATCACTCCCCTGAATAAAATGCGATTGTAAAGCGTATTCAGAGAAGTTATCAATACACAATCAATGCACATTATGTGTTAATAATTACTCGAAATTGCTGCAAATATAGTAAAACTGCTGTCTATCCTATTTAACTCCATTCAAACACATTGACAGCGCGGAGCTGTTTGGAACTATTGAGCGCTCCATGGACCACGTGACCGTGCGGCGGCGAGATCAAAGCGTGTCGCAACTCTCTTTTTATATGGCTCTGCACATAACATAAATAAAAGGTTTCATTTGTTACTGTTGTGCCATTAAAAAAATATATATATATGGATATTGTGATAAAATGTCACCTGAATTTTAAATAAATGAAAAAAAATCTTATTTTTTTGTATTATAGAATAATTGATCAAAATCACAAGCAAGACTGTTGTTTATAAAGAGCACAATTAATAATTGTGTATAATGATGTTTAATTGTTAAATATATTAAATATATTTTATAATTTGGCCTATATTAATAATATAACAGGAACATTCTAAGAGTGTTCTGCTAAAAATGTTTTCTCTCAACATTATGAGAACATTCATTAAAAATCCACTGAAGTCCCTTGAAACACGCAGCGTTATTCTATGTGGTGACGTACTTTTAACAAAAACATATCGCCTAGCCCCGCCCACTTATTTTGAATAGCGTTCAGTTGCATGTTTACCCACCACGCAAAGCACGCAATTGCGTGGGGCCCCGCGAGCCAGGGGGCCTCGCGACTTTTCCCCAAGTCCCCACGCGACCGATTTCTCCCACGATGGTAATTTTTTCAGATGGGAACGCGATCTCCTGAAGGGGATTCCCCCTCAGATCACGATCACGATTTCTCCCGGAACCTGATCGCTGGCCCCCTCCAGGAGGTTTGCTTAGGGCCCCCCCTAACGTAAACACGCCCCTGATAGCGTTCCATTTATAGCCGCATTTGTAAGCTTATGACAGCCACAGTCCAATAAATTACTCCACAGATTCAATATGAAACTTTTTCTAAAACAAAATAGTGATCATAATCATGCTGAGGCTGTGTAGTTTAATACATGCCGATCGCACATATGATCGCTTCGTGCGATCGCGTCTCTGGACTGGAGCCAAGACCGGAGTAGACTGCGCGCTGCCGCGGTTCGCGTGACAGAACCAGTCTGAATCGTTCTCTATCGCCTACATTGCGCACCACAAGCCATTCACCAAACAGAAAACACCTAAGCCGCGGTCACACTAGACTTTGATCATGCGAAATTCCCTCGGATCCTGCTGCAACGGTCGTGATATGACGTCATGCTATGCAGTCTTTTTAAAAAGTTAAATTCAGCACATGACAACTAATTGTACATTTCAAATGTAAAAACATGCAATCTACTACACTTTACTGCAGTACTGGAGTTTTAAATGTTTAAATTTAAGGTTATTTTCATTCAGCTAGAGGTCAAGCTGTGACGTATCGATCTCCTGTTGGTCACACTGAGTCACGTGATATGATTTCGCAGGTTAGAGTTCACCCAGCTTGAACTTTCAAACGCAGCGAAATTCGAAATGTTTCGCACGGGCTTGTGTTTCCGGTCTAACGCATTCGCATGCGTGCGAATGGAAGTCAATGGAACGAAAAGTGCAGTGTGACCGCGCCTTTACACTGAACAAGTGAACAATCTCAGCCGCAGATTCAGTAGTGATGGGTCGTTCTTGAACGATTCGTTCATTTTGAATGAATCTTAATGTGACTCGAGAAGAACGAGTCGTCTCGGGGAGTGATTCGTTCAGTCGCGCATGCGCAATTGCGCAACTATGAACGAAGGACTCAAACACGAAGACTCGAGAGATGAACTAATCAATTCTGTTTCCGGCTCAGGCAGCATAGGTTAAGCTTATGGGGTTGTCACGTAATGAACGAACGACTCGAACCGGGACAGATAGAAGCGAGGGAGCTAATCATGAAGATCTAGGTAAACAATGCATCAATCTTTTATTTCTAATAGCTTATAGTTTTGTCTTGTTTGTAGTGGGATCAACGTTATATTAACATGTATGAGCATTACATGTGTTATGGAAGTAAAACGTAGCTCTTAAATTATATTTTGGTAAAATGAACGAAATGACTTGAAATGAAAAGATTTGTTCATTTTGCTGAACAAGACTCAAAGATCCGAGTCGGTAAAATGATCCGAACTTCCCATCACTAAGATTCAGCGTCTATTTATAGTGTAGGGGCGGGACACTACAGACTCTAGAGAGCATTTGATTGGACAGAACGTTTGATGAGAAATTGAAGTGCACGGTGATATCATCAAAATCGTTGATTCATATTGCCGGAAGTGACGAGACTGAAAGATTTGAATGCCCATGTCTTGTAAACGTGAATTTTGTCCTTGTTTTGAAGCACATTAGCTTATAGATAATCTTAAGTACAAGTAATGTCCCAAAGATTTTCAAAGAACATTGTTGTAAGAGAGTTTTCTCTCAACATTACTGGAACATTCATTAAGTACAAGTATCGTCCCAAAGACGTTCCAAGAACATTGTTGTAAGAACGTTTTCTCTCAACCTTAAGAGAACATTCATTAAGTACAAGTAACGTCCCAAAGACGTTCCAAGAACGTTGTTGTAAGAACGTTTTCTCTCAACTTTAAGAGAACTTTCCAGTAACGTCCCAAAGACATTGCAAGAACGTTGATCTAAGAACGTTTTCTTTCAACCTTAAGAGAACATTCATTAAGTACAAGTAACGTCCCAAAGACGTTCCAAGAACGTTGTTGTGAGAACGTTTTCTCTCAACCTTAAGAGAACGTTCATTAAGTACAAGTAACGTCCCAAAGACGTTTTAAGAACGTTGCTGTGAGAACGTTTTCTCTCAACCTTAAGAGAACGTTCATTAAGTACAAGTAACGTCCCAAAGACGTTTTAAGAACGTTGTTGTAAGAACGTTTTCTCTCAACTTTAAGAGAACTTTCAAGTAACGTCCCAAAGACGTTGCAAGAACGTTGTTCTAAGAACGTTTTCTCTCAACCTTAAGAGAACATTCATTAGGTACAAGTAACATCCCAAAGACGTTTTAAGAACGTTGTTGTAAGAACGTTTTCTCTCAACTTTAAGAGAACGTTCATTAAGTACAAGTAACGTCCCAAAGACGTTTTAAGAACGTTGTTGTAAGAACGTTTTCTCTCAACTTTAAGAGAACTTTCAAGTAACGTCCCAAAGACGTTGCAAGAACGTTGTTCTAAGAACGTTTTCTTTCAACCTTAAGAGAACATTCATTAAGTACAAGTAACGTCCCAAAGACGTTTTAATATTGTTGTTGTAAGAACGTTTTCTCTCAACCTTAAGAGAACTTTCAAGTAACGTCCCAAAGACGTTCCAAGAACGTTGTTCTAAGAACGTTTTCTCTCAACCTTAAGAGAACATTCATTAAATACAAGTAACGTCCCAAAGACGTTTTAAGAACGTTGCTGTGAGAACGTTTTCTCTCAAACTTAAGAGAACGTTCAAGTAACGTCCCAAAGACGTTGCAAGAACGTTGTTCTAAGAACGTTTTCTTTCAACCTTAAGAGAACATTCATTAAGTACAACTAACGTCCCAAAGACGTCCCAAGAACGTTGTTGTAAGAACGTTTTCTTTCAACCTTAAGAGAACATTCATTAAGTACAACTAACGTCCCAAAGACGTTCCAAGTACATTGTTATAAGAACGTTTTCTCTCAACCTTAAGAGAATATTCATTTAAGTACAAGTAACGTCCCAAAGACGTTCCAAGAATGTTGTTGTAAGAACGTTTTCTCTCAACTTTAAGAGAACGTTCATTAAGTACAAGTAACGTCCCAAAGACGTTTTAAGAACGTTGTTGTAAGAACGTTTTCTCTCAACTTTAAGAGAACGTTCAAGTAATGTCCTAAAGACGTTCCAAGAACATTGTTCTAATAACGTTTTCTTTCAACCTTAAGAGAACATTCATTAAGTACAAGTAACGTCCCACATACGTTCCAAGAATGTTGTTGTTAGAACGTTTTCTCTCAACCTTAAGAGAACATTCATTAAGTACAAGTAACATCCCAAAGAAGTTCCAAGAACATTGTTGTAAGAACGTTTTCTTTCAACTTTAAGAGAACATTCATTAGGTACAAGTAACGTCCCAAAGACGTTCCAAGAACATTGTCATAAGAACGTTTTCTTTCAACCTTACGAGAACATTCATTAAGTATAAGTAACGTCCCAAAGACGTTTTCAGAACGTTGTTGTAAGAACGTTTTCTCTCAACTTTAAGAGAACATTCATTTAGTACAAGTAACGTCCCAAAGACGTTTTAAGAACGTTGTTGTAAGAACGTTTTCTCTCAACTTTAAGAGAACATTCATTAGGTACAAGTAACGTCCCAAAGACGTTCCAAGAACGTTGTTATAAGAACGTTTTCTTTCAACCTTACGAGAACATTCATTAAGTATAAGTAACGTCCCAAAGACGTTTTCAGAACGTTGTTGTAAGAACGTTTTCTCTCAACTTTAAGAGAACATTCATTAAGTACAAATAACGTCCCAAAGACGTTCCAAGAACGTTGTTGTAAGAACGTTTTCTTTCAACCTTAAGAGAACGTTCATTAAGTGTAAGTAACGTCCCAAAGACGTTCCAAGAACGTTGTTATAAGAACGTTTTCTCTCAACTTTAAGAGAACATTCATTAGGTACAAGTAACGTCCCAAAGACGTTTTAAGAACGTTGTTGTAAGAACGTTTTCTCTCAACTTTAAGAGAACATTCATTAGGTACAAGTAACGTCCCAAAGACGTTTTAAGAACGTTGTTGTAAGAACGTTTTCTCTCAACTTTAAGAGAACATTCATTAGGTACAATTAACGTCCCAAAGACGTTTTAAGAACGTTGTTGTAAGAACGTTTTCTCTCAACTTTAAGAGAACATTCATTAGGTACAAGTAACGTCCCAAAGACGTTTTAAGAACGTTGTTGTAAGAACGTTTTCTCTCAACTTTAAGAGAACATTCATTAGGTACAAGTAACGTCCCAAAGACGTTTTAAGAACGTTGTTGTAAGAACGTTTTCTCTCAACCTTAAGAGAACATTCATTAAGTACAAGTAACGTCCCAAAGACGTTTTAAGAACGTTGTTGTAAGAACGTTTTCTCTCAACTTTAAGAGAACATTCATTAGGTACAAGTAACGTCCCAAAGACGTTCCAAGAACGTTGTTGTAAGAACGTTTTCTTTCAACCTTAAGAGAACATTCATTAAGTATAAGTAACGTCCCAAAGACCTTTCAAGAACGTTGTTGTAAGAACGTTTTCTCTCAACTTTAAGAGAACGTTCATTAAGTATAAGTAACGTCCCAAAGACGTTCCAAGAACGTTGTTGTAAGAACGTTTTCTATCAACATTATAAGAACGTTCATCAATTACTAATAACGTCCTAAAAACGTTCCAAGAACATTGTTCTAAGAACGTTTTCTCTCAACGTTGCAAGAACGTTAACAATGTTATAAGAACGTTCCAAAAACATTATTTTTATAACGTTTTGTACTAACATTTACACAACTTTTAAAGAACGTTAGTGAATGTTCTGGGAACGTTCCCTGTTAGTTGGGGGGCTGGTGTCCTGCAGAGTTTACCTCCAACTTGCTTCGACACACCTGTCTGGAAGACTCTAGCATGCCTAGTAAGACCTTGATTAGCTGGCTCAGGTGTTTAATTGTTCTGCAGGACACTGTCCCTCCTGAACCGAGTTTGGAGATCCCTGATTTAGAGGTAAATGTGTTAATGTGGAAACACAGAAAGACACACAGATGTCACTGTGGCACCTCTGTCTTCTGTCAAGTTTACAGACTATTCATGTGTTCTACAGGAACTGAAACTGGAGGAACTGAAGGAATCACTTTCCATTGTAAAACGAAAGCAGCTCCTGCATGCACAGATGACAAGATTCGATCGATTTACGAAATGATCGCACCTTACTGGAATGCCTTAACTAAATAAAAAAATCTGCATCTGACCACCCTTTTGAAAGTATTGTGTATTGGAGTGGGATACTGTATGGAAATGGAGATTTTAAACAAATTTTTATTAAAAATAACATTTTTAGTATACTTTTGTTATGAGGAGTAGGTTTAAAGTGGGACTTGTAATGTGGAGGTGGACTATGTAAGTAAACATCTAAATGCTAAAACTCATCTTTTATTTCGTTAAATCTAGTAACTGATTCATTTAATGCAGTTTACACTCAAAAAACATACGTAGGCTAAAGGCCCGTTCACACCAAGAATGATAACGATAACTAAGGGCGTTTGACCTTCTTTGCACATTCACTTTCTAAACAGTGGGTCGGTACTTCTGCATTTCTGCAATTGAATAAAATAAAATAAAATTTAAATTAAATTAAATTAAATTAATAATATAAAATAAAAATAAATTAAATTAACAAATTAAACTGAACAAATCTAATTTTTGTTGGATGGCATTTTGAACTAGCCAAATGAGAGATATGTGTGTGTTGGTGTTTTTTTTTTTTTTTTTTAGACTTTGGGGACAAAACTGTTTCTGGTATTGTGCAAAATCAGAATAAAATCAAATAAAGTAAATAATATATAAAATAAATTAAAATAAATACAAATTAAACTGAACAAATCAAATTTGTGTTGGTTGAGATTTTGTCTGCATGAAATTAAATGAAGTTAAAAATATAAATAAAATAATATTTTGTAAGTTAAAACTCGCAGGCGCCATAGAAGTCCACTATATGGAGAGAAATCCTGAAATGTTTTACTCAAGAAACAACTTCTTTACGACTGAAGAAAGAAAGACCTTGGATGACAAAGGGGTGAGTAAATGATGTGTACATTTTTGTTCTGGAAAAAAACTAAAAAAGATGTTTATGTCTTTCTTTCTTCAGTCGTAAAGAAATGATGTTTCTTGAGGAAAACATTTCAGGAATTATCTCCATATTGTGGACTTCTATGGTGCCTGTGAGTTCCAAAATGCAGTTTAAATGTGGCTTCAAATAGTTTTGAAATAATTTTGACTCCCATACGATACCTGACTGAAATATCTCGATGTACTACTGAACCGATACTATGACAAAAACAGAACATCAGGTAGAGTAAATGAATAATAGATTATCCAAACTGAGGTTATAGTTATTTTATCTCTTTAAAAAATAAATACCACTACACAGGACTAAGGTGAGCAACTACCGAGCCTACAGGTATGTAGAGATCTTTGCAACTTGGAAAGAGCTAAAAGGATAAAGCCAAATCTTATTTCATGATATAGTAATTTTATTACACAATAACAATTTATGTAATGTTAGTACATTTCTGTTATTTTATCTTTGTTATTAATAATGCAAGTAACAAACTATAGGACAAATACAATAAAATAAAGACACTAATGAAATAATTTTTTTGTTTGAATTTTTCTAGATTTCTATTTTAATGGTTACATTAAAAGTATTAATCAAAAAGCATGTCTAATTATTTGAAATCATTAAACCTACATGATTTAACAGCAATTTCTTAAAAGTTGAACAAAAGGTACATTTCAAGGCCCTAAAATACATTTCATTATTTTTCTCAAATTCTGTGAATCTGTTTTATATTAATTTTCTGCATTCCATTTTAATAGTTTCATTCCATTTTACTAATCAAAATCATGTCTAATTAATTTATAAATAATTATTAGAGTATTTAAAGAATTATTTATTATTTAGTTCTTTTTTCCCATCTTCATCTTGTGTATTTACAATTTTCTTGTAAATAAATTATGGTAAATCAAGTTTCTGGAAAAATATTTCTTTAATATTGTTTTAATAATACTTTTATTAGTAGCTAGTAGTAGTACTATCATTACATTAATATTAATATTTCTGTCAAGTTTAAACCGAACCTTTATTTTGATGGGTTGCTGTCTTTACGTTTCTGTTTATGATATGAGAATGGTTTTTCTCAAAAATAATGGTAAAATGCTCTTAAACTGACTCTTACAGCAGTTCTAGAGATTATATTTATGTGTTTGTACTCATATGTTGAGGTGGCAGAGGCTGAAAACACTGCTTCAGTATGTTTGTAGTAAACTGCAAATGTCCGTTCATTCCGTCCACGTTTACTGCTTCGCTTTAATCATAGGGCCCTAAATAAACAGTGTTAATACAGCTCTTATCGAAATGCACTCTTAAAGTAAAGCAGGATATCACGATACCTTTTTAGTACACTAGCTTCAAAGGGCTCTAAATAAACACAGCCGAGGAAAAAAGGGTCTTATCTGGCGGAACGATGGTTATTTTCTAAAAAATATATATACTTTTTAGCATTAAATGCTCATCTTGTCTAGCTCTGTGATTTGCATGCGTACGCTGTGTACTCTGGTTCAAGACAGTTAGTCTCTAACTTCGAAATCATCTGTCATACCTTTTTTTTAGGTACAGGGCGTTTGACCTTCTTTGCACATTCACTTTCTAAGCACTGGGTCGGTACTTCTGCAGCGATGTAGGGTGATTTTGAAGTTGTTTTTCGACCTTAATTAAAATAAATTAAATTAACTAATTAAACTGAACAAATCTTTGGGGACTTTGGGGACAAAATTGTTTCTGGTAGTGTGCAAAATCTGAATAAAATAAAATATTAAAAAATCAAATATTATTTAAATTAAAAAAATAAATAAATAACATGTAAATAAATTTAAAATTAAATAAAATTAAATAAAAATAAATTAAATTAACAAATTAAACTGAACAAATCTAATTTTTGTTGGATGGCATTTTGAACTAGCCAGATGAGAGATATGTGTGTGTTGGTGGTTTTGTCTAGGTAGTGTGCAAGGTCTGCATAAAATAAAATAAAGTAAATAATAAAAAAAAATAATAATAATAATCAAATAAGATTTAAAAAAAAATAAAAATTAACTGAACAAATCAAATTTGTGTTGGTTGAAATTTTGTCTGCATAAAATTAAATTAAATAATATTTTGGAAGTTCAAACTCACAGGCACCATAGAAGTCCACTATATGGAGAGAAATCCTGAAATGTTTTCCTCGAAAAAGAAAAAGAAACGAACATCTTGGATGACAAGGGGGTGAGTACATTAACTGTAAATTTTGGTTCTGAAAGTGAACTACTCTAAATAATTGTAGGCCTATACTATGTGCAAAAAAAAATTACAATGAGGTTGTTGTTTTGCAACAAGGTGGAGATGTGTTGCTGCCAAAGTGACAGGTACAAAAAGACACATCTCTTTAACCTGGCCTACACATAAAACATTAACACATTCCTATAATATAAATCAGTTAAAGGATTGTTAGGCTGCATTAATTAGGTCAACCGGAACCGAAAACACTTCCCATAACACCTGATGTACTCGTTGCATCATAAGAAGAATGGCATCTTCGCTAATATTAGTCTGTTTCATTCTTATTCCGAGGTCACCGTAGCCACCTGACCCAACCTGTATCCAGATCAGACGGTCACTGCAGTCCCCCGGATCCAGTCCGTACCCAGCTCAGATCATGGATCACCACCTAGAGATGACTTCTATAGCCCTGAATGTCAACCAGATGAGCTCCAGAGACAGATCATCAATGAAGACCTCGCCAGCTAGACGGGCATCGGCGCTACACCACAGGAACCTGATGAGTTCTCTGCAATCTGACATAAACTGCTGGTTTCGTCTGGCCAGAGGAGAACTGGTCCCCCGACTGAGCCTGGTTTCTCCCAAGGTTTTTTTTCTCCATTTCTGTCACCTGTGGAATTTTTGGTTCCTTGCCGCTGTCGCCTCTGGCTTGCTTAGCTGGGGACACTTTCCAGCGATATCGTATACTATTTGAACTGAACTGGATGATGATATCACTGAATTCATTGATGAACTGCCTTTAACTGAAAATTGATTGTTTACAACAATGCGTTACTTACACACTATTGTCCTGTTTAAATACTGTGAAGTTGCTTTGACACAATCTGTATTGTTAAAAGCGCTATATAAATAAAGGTGACTTGACTTCACAATAAGTGTCATAGATTTCACATAATGATAAAATTAAATTGAAGAGGAAAATTGTTAAATACATTCTGTTATTAATCCCCATAACATTTATAATTGAAAATATTTTTTTATTTTTAAAGCTAATAGCAGTTATAATTGCTAGACATGTTTTGTCCCATGTCTCAAGAATGACTGCTGTGTGCATTGAATTTATTTAATACACGAGTTTCACAATTTGAGTTGAATTACTGAAATAAATGAACTTTTCCACGACATTCAAATTTATTGAGATGCATCTGTGTATACAGTCGTGGCCAAAAGTTTTGAGAATGACACAAATATTAGTTTTCACAAAGTTTGCTGCTAAACTGCTTTTAGATCTTTTGTTTCTGTGATGTACTGAAATATAATTACAAGCACTTCATACGTTTCAAAGGCTTTTATCGACAATTACATGACATTTATGCGAAGAGTCAGTATTTGCAGTGTTGGCCCTTCTTTTTCAGGACCTCTGCAATTCGACTGGGCATGCTCTCAATCCACTTCTGGGCCAAATCCTGTCTGATAGCAACCCATTCTTTCATAATCACTTCTTGGAGTTTGTCAGAATTAGTGGGTTTTTGTTTGTCCACCCGCCTCTTGAGGATTGACCACAAGTTCTCAATGGGATAAGATCTGGGGAGTTTCCAGGCCATGGACCCAAAATTTCATCGTTTTGGTCCCCGAGCCACTTAGTTATCACTTTTGCCTTATGGCACGGTGCTCCATCGTGCTGGGAAATGCATTGTTCTTCACCAAACTGTTGTTGGATTGTTGGAAGAAGTTGCTGTTGGAGGGTGTTTTGGTACCATTCTTTATTCATGGCTGTGTTTTTGGGCAAAATTGTGAGTGAGCCCACTCTCTTGGATGAGAAGCAACCCCACACATGAATGGTCTCAGGATGCTTTACTGTTGGCATGACACAGGACTGATGGTAGCGCTCACCTTTTCTTCTCCGGACAAGCCTTTTTCCAGATGCCCCAAACAATAATAAGCGGAGGAAAATGAGATGAGAATGAGAGACATTTCACTGCTACTGAAATGTATTTATGGGAAAGTGTGTAATTTTCATATGCGTATTTGTTTTCCCCACTTGAGTTTGTAAATTGATATTGTTCAATAAAAAGAAAAAGTTACTTAAATTATCAGCACTGCTACTGAATCTAGTGCTCACAGCGCCCTCTAGTGTATGAAAACGCAACAGATTGCCAGTAGCTGGTTAGACGAGACACCCCTCGCTGCAGACTGTAGCGCGATGACGTCAGGTACCTACGTCACGTATGTGTTTACCGCGCATGCGCAAAGTGACGTATGGTCTGCCTGTGTAATTTGCATAGCGTGGTGACGTTAGACGTTTTCGCGTTGTGTGTGACGTAATGCGTCATTAAAACGCATGCGCATACTTAACAAAACACTCTTATAAAATGTAAAAGTAGCCTATTAAAAGAGCCAAGGTGAAAAAAAAGAAGGGGAAAAACAGTAATATGTACAAATCGATGATTTTAAACATGTCTTTAGTTTATTTTGGAATATTTGTGTAGTATTATATACAGGGTATTAAGATTGTTGCACTTTATTTCACTGTGTATATTTTAACATTACTCTGCACCTTATATGTTTCTTATTTTATCCTTTCCTCTGTCATGATTATTGTCTATTTAGTATAATTATGGACATTTTTCTGTTGCTTTGGCAATTCTGCCTGTGGAATATTTAAGCCAATAAAGTAGTATTAAGTTAAATTGACTACATACAGTATATTTTCAGTGTCTGCATCCCATTTTATGCATGGTGCCTCCAAAAAACCAAACTGATAACAGTGCCCTTTTTTTTATGACAAAAACATAAAAACTTGAGGGTGAGACACCTCACCCAAAGTTTCACCAAAATGAAATAGTTCTTCTAGCTTTCTTATTCTGTGACAACGACATAGTATTTAAATAAATTCTAAAAAAAAAAAAAAAAGAAAAAAAAGTGGTTTGTTGTTAGGAAACTTGCATTTATGAATATACAATTTACAAAGAAAATAAATTAAATTTATAACAAAACAAGCATTCCTTTTAGTTGAGTCAGAATCATAATCAAAATTAGTTCTTTAAAAGTGGATATTATTCTTTATAAATAAACCAATATTTTCCCAGAGTTGTATAGTATACTGACACGTGCAAAATAAATGAAAAACAGTATTAAATTGACAAAATGAACATTTTAACATGTAGTGAGTACTGTAAAAAGTATTTGAGTGTCTGTCTATTTGTCTGTCTGTCTCCTCTCATCTATGTCTTTTTTTTTCATAATTTTTTTTTTATGATAGACTGTATTGCCCTCAACTGTAAAACATTCAAATAATAAAAAAAAAAATCTTCAAACTTTTATGCTATGCTTTCTCAAGCCAAGCTAACATAAATTTTGACTTGACAAACTTTTTTAAATTAAGCTTATTGTTAATGTTGTTTATGAATTAAATCTCTTTGGTAATTTACAGACAAAGCAAATAACACTCTTTTCCTAACACCATCCTATAATACATTTTAAAATATTTTCCTTGCATGACTCTTTTTTTGACTTAATTTAAAATGATTTAATATTGTATAAATATTGTTTGTTCTTTTATGTAAATTAGGTGTCGTTAACTGGAGTGCATTTTCTGGACAATACAAAGAGAAGTTCTGGGTGCCTTATTCACTGACCCAGTGCCTACGGTGCCATGAAATATATAAAGACTGCCCACCTGGGTATGTTGGCAATGGCAGAAGGGGAGTCCTGCATGGGTTTTATTCCTTCAAAGATTTTGAGGGCTACTGCTCAGTTGATTGTTTTATCAGTGATGGAGGTGAATTTCAGAACGAGTAGATGTAATATTTTTTGTTTTTTTCTCTTGTTCTCATGTGTCATGTTTATAGTTTTAATTATTATGTAAAACAAAAATATATATATATATATATATATATATATATATATATATATATATATATTGTGACGAGTGTCTCTGGGCTCATCAGCGTCGCCCTGGCAACCAACACGCAACACCTGCACCTCCTCGTCAGCGGCCGATCGGTCCCAGCTGCCGCTCATCAGCCCGCAGCATAAGACGCCGCTGCTGCGTTCACTCAGACAGACTCACGTCTCACGCTGATCACACTGATGCTAACGTTCTCTCTTTTGTCACACAGAGGGCAGCGAGTGACCGACGGCCGCAGCACGCACGCCTGGACACCCCCTTCACGGACACGAGAACTTCACTAGAGCACCAGTTTGGATCACGCTGAGCACCGTTCACCACTTTTATTTGCACAAGTATTCAATAAAATCCACCCTCCGGGGCTTTTGCACTGAGCTGCCTTGTTGTGTGATCTCTCAACCGTGACACCTGGTGGAGAATGCGGGCAACTGCATGAGAGATCACACACAAGTGTTTGCATTCACCCGCACTGAAAGACGTCTTTTTTTTCTGTTCACTCTTCTTTTAGAATCGGTCAGCGCGCTCTCTCTCCATGGAGACGAATGAATTATTACAACGCCTTACCGAAGTCACCGTCCGCCAGCAGCAGATCATGGAACATCTGGCTACTCGGCAGGGCAGGACCGAAGAGGAACTCGCCGCCCTCCGAGCCCAAGCTGCCTCACGCGTTCCATTACCTGATCCTCGGATGCAAGCAGCACGGCTGCTGCCGAAGATGACCGCGCAGGATGATGTGGAGGCTTATCTACAAATGTTTGAGTCCACCGCTCACCGCGAAGGCTGGGAACCGGACGACTGGGCTTCAGCGCTGGCGCCCCTCCTCACAGGCGAAGCTCAACGGGCGTTCTTCTCGCTGTCCCCAACAGCAGCCGGTGATTATAGAGAGGTGAAGAGAGAAATTCTCGCCAGATTGGGTCTGTCTCCTATTTGTGCGGCCCAACAGTTCTTCGAGTGGGAGTATAAAGCCCGGGTGCCAGCGCGAGCCCAGGCTGCCGAACTCGTCCGCTTGGCACAGCACTGGCTGCTTGAAGGAGAGCCCACCGCAGCCCAGGTAATGGAACGCGTGGTGGTCGATCGCCTCCAGCGAGCCCTGCCCCGAGTCCTTCGCCAAGCTGTCGGGATGAAAAACCCCACCACCGTCATGTCCCTTGTGGAGGCGATCGAGCTGGCGGACGCCATCCACCACCGGGAGGTCGGAGAGAGAGCGCCGCCGTTTCCCCGGAGGGTGGTCCAGGAGCGACGCACGCCGGAGGGCACCCCGCGCGCAGTTAGCAGGCCGACGGTTCCCTCGCCGATGGACGAGCCGATGCCCACCGCCGAGCCGACAACACCTCCGCGGACCTGGCTGGCGGGTTGCATCCTACATCAGCGCGTCCCGCCGGCGGCACCAGAAGCGGACGTCACCGTGAATGGAAAACCCGTGCGAGCGCTTCTGGATTCGGGCAGTGCGGTCACCCTCATACAAGCTCGGCTGTGCCCTCCCCGTCCCAACCAAAAGAGCCTGCTACCCATTACGTGTGTGCACGGAGATACCCAACAGGTCCCAGCTCGTCGTATCAACGTCGCTGCAGCTCATGGCAATTGGCCTGTGGAGGCTGGAATCATGGAAAATCTGCCGGTCTCACTGCTCCTCGGACGGGACTGGCCGGGGTTTGACCGCCTGCTCGCCGCTGCCGCCCAACCCGCCGGCCAGGAAGGGAACCGTCGTCGCCGCAGGCGGCCCCGAAGACCCCGCCGCCAACCGGCCCTGCTTGCTTCGGACAGCGGGAGAGATGGTGAGTCCCCCTCTCAAAATACTAACCTTTTCTATGATGTGTTTCGTCAGGCCAGCGAGGGGGGCTCATTCGCCAAGGAACAACGGGAGGACGATCGACTGAAACATTGCTGGGGACAAGTCCGCGCGGTGGATGACAAAGACGTCCTCCCACGGCCCCATCCTCTCCCGCATTTCATTGTCCGAAAGGGCCTGCTATACTGCGTCGCCCAGCGAAGGGGGGAGGAGAAGGAGTTACTGGTCGTTCCACGGACCAAAACGGAGGCCGTGTTAGAGCTCGCCCACTCCCACCCCATGGCCGGTCACCTGGGGGCTGCTAACACCGCACAACGGATCCGAGACCGTTTTCACTGGCCCGGATTGGACGCGGAAGTGAAACGGTTTTGCCAGGCCTGTCCCACATGCCAGCGGACCGCGCCTAGAACTCCTCCCCCAGTCCGCTCATCCCATTACCCATCATTGAGGTGCCCTTCGAGCGGATCGGACTGGATCTTGTGGGGCCGTTGCCTAAGTCTGCCCGTGGTCATGAGCACATCCTCGTCATCGTCGACTACGCCACCCGGTATCCGGAAGCAGTCCCCCTGCGGAAAGCAACAGCGAAGGCCATCGCCCAGGAGCTGTTTCTGTTGGCCAGCCGGGTGGGTATCCCATCAGAGATACTGACTGACCAGGGTACACCGTTCATGTCCCGGCTAATGGCAGACCTCTGCAGGCTGCTGCGGGTGAAACAGTTGAGGACGACAGTCTATCATCCGCAGACCGACGGGCTCGTGGAACGTTTTAATCAAACCCTCAAGCAGATGCTTCGGAGGGTAGCTGCCGAGGACAGACGCGACTGGGACCTGATGCTCCCGTATGTCCTGTTCGGGATCCGCGAAGTACCTCAGGCCTCAACTGGTTTCACCCCCTTCGAGCTCCTGTTCGGCCGCCAGCCACGGGGGCTGCTGGATGTCGCTCGGGAGGCCTGGGAGCAGCAGCAGCCTGCACCCCACCGCACGGTCATCGAGCACGTGAAGCAGATGAGGGAAAGGATCGACCGGGTCATGCCATTAGTCCGGGAACACCTCAGCAAGGCGCAGCAGGCCCAACAACGCCACTACAACCGGGCAGCCCAACCACGGGAATTCCAACCGGGGGACAGGGTGATGGTATTGGTCCCCACCTCCGCCTGCAAGTTCCTGGCGTCCTGGCAGGGCCCCTATACTGTGGTGGAAAAAGTCGGACCAGTAACTTACCGACTACGGCAGCCTGGACGACGACGGACCGAACAGCTCTATCACATTAATCTCCTCAAGAGATGGCAAGGGACCAACGAGCAGGTGGCCGCCCTCAGTCTCACCGATCCCGTGGTTGTCGACATGAATCCCCATCTGTCGGCTGCCCAGAAGACCGAGCTGCAACACCTGGTCAGTCAGTTCGAGGATGTGTTCTCCTCCCAGCCCGGGCAGACCAACGTCATCCAACATGACATCAAAACGCCCCCTGGAGTGATCGTCAGGCAACGGCCCTACAGAGTCCCAGAGGCTCGTCGGCAGGCTATCGAAGAGGAAATTCAACAGATGCTGAAGTTGGGGGTAATAGAACCATCTCGCAGCCCGTGGTCCAGCCCCATCGTGATGGTACCCAAGCCGGATGGCACCCTCCGCTTCTGCAACGACTTCCGCCGGCTGAACGAAGTCTCCGAATTCGACAGCTACCCCATGCCTCGGGTGGATGAGCTATTGGACCGGCTGGGGAGGGCCCGGTACATTTCAACCCTCGACCTTACCAAAGGATATTGGCAAGTTCCACTTACCCCCTCGGCAAAACCGAAGACGGCGTTCTCCACTCCCAGTGGACACTGGCAGTACCGGACCCTCCCCTTCGGCTTGCACGGAGCACCCGCCACCTTCCAGCGTATGATGGATATCCTCCTGAGGCCCCACCAAGCCTACGCGGCTGCATACCTGGACGACGTCGTCGTGCACTCCGAGGCATGGGATGAACACCTGGAACGTCTGCGGAGGGTGCTCTCGGAGCTCCGGCGGGCTGGACTAACCGCCAACCCCCGCAAATGCCACCTAGCGCTCTCCGAAGCGAAGTACCTGGGCTTCCAAGTCGGCCGCGGCCTTATCCGGCCCCAGGACAGGAAGGTAGAAGCGATACTCACCGCTCCCCAGCCTCAGACGAAGACCCAGGTACGAGCCTTTTTGGGGTTGGCGGGATACTATCGCTGTTTTATCCCCAACTTCTCCTCTCTAGCCGCCCCCCTGACAGACCTGACCAGGAAGGGGCAGCCCGAGAAGATTCGCTGGACGCCCGCCACGGAAGAGGCGTTCGCCGGACTCAA
The DNA here is from genome assembly GCF_049309525.1 of Garra rufa. Lineage (NCBI taxonomy): Eukaryota > Metazoa > Chordata > Actinopteri > Cypriniformes > Cyprinidae > Garra > Garra rufa. Next base: position 36,614,552 of record NC_133380.1, on the reverse strand, counting down.
GACTGCCCTCACCTCAGCGCCGGTACTCCGCGCCCCGGACTTCCGCTGCCCCTTCCTGCTGCAGACGGATGCCTCCGATACCGGACTCGGGGCCGTACTATCGCAGATCCAGGAAGGTGAGGAGCATCCTATTATTTATATCAGCAGGAAGCTGTCCTCGGCTGAGAAGAACTACGCCGCCGTAGAGAAGGAGGCCCTGGCCATCAAGTGGGCAGTCCTGGAGCTGCGATATTACCTCCTCGGCCGCAAGTTCACCCTGGTGACCGACCACGCCCCCCTACAGTGGATGGCCCGCGCCAAGGACACCAACGCCAGGGTGACTCGCTGGTTCCTCGCGCTCCAGGACTTCCACTTCGAAGTCCGCCACCGCGCCGGGGCCGCCAACGCTAATGCAGATGGGCTCTCACGGATATGGACAGCTTTTGCAGGTCTGTCAGGGGTCATTCCCCACCCACCCCTTAATTCACCCCTACTGTCTCCATTCGTTCCCAGGACCAGAACGACGCTTAGGGGGGGGGGATGTGACGAGTGTCTCTGGGCTCATCAGCGTCGCCCTGGCAACCAACACGCAACACCTGCACCTCCTCGTCAGCGGCCGATCGGTCCCAGCTGCCGCTCATCAGCCCGCAGCATAAGACGCCGCTGCTGCGTTCACTCAGACAGACTCACGTCTCACGCTGATCACACTGATGCTAACGTTCTCTCTTTTGTCACACAGAGGGCAGCGAGTGACCGACGGCCGCAGCACGCATGCCTGGACACCCCCTTCACGGACACGAGAACTTCACTAGAGCACCAGTTTGGATCACGCTGAGCACCGTTCACCACTTTTATTTGCACAAGTATTCAATAAAATCCACCCTCCGGGGCTTTTGCACTGAGCTGCCTTGTTGTGTGATCTCTCAACCGTGACAATATATATATATATATATATATATATATATATATATATATATATATACAATTATACTTTAGTTTTGTTCTTTGCAATAAAAAAAAGATCACAGGAAGAGTTTTGCTCACTAAAGCTGAGGGGCTATCACGTCTCACAAATGCAGCCCAATCTCTGTATGTAGATAAGACTGATAATCTGTAAATTGATTGATAGAACTTTAACAGACTTTGTCTGGAAAAACAAATGCCATTATATGAAAAAGTCTGTTATACTAAATCCTTATAACAATGGTGGCCTAAATTTTATAGATTTCAATTCTTTAAATTATGCCTTTAAAGTAAATTGGCTTAATCAGCAGCATTGGAAAAATCAAAATTGGTATATCTTTCCACGGCAAGCATTTTCATTTGTTGGAAGTATTACATTTTTGTTTATGTGCAATTATAACATATCCAACATTCCAGTGAAGCTTTCAAATTTCCACCAACAGGTACTTTTGGCCTGGGCTTTAATATATAAACACAATTTTACCCCCCATAGATTTTTTTGGAATAATCAAAATATTTTATATAAAAATACATCTTTATTTCTTAGTCAGTGCTTTAATAATGGTTTAATTTTGGTGAGTCAGTTATTTAACAACAGAGGTTTATTAATGACTTATAGAGAATTTATTTCAGAATATGAGATAGCGGTTAGTCCAAAGGATTATGCCATTGTTATGGGAGCAATAACTTCAGGAATTATTATGATATTATGAAAAATAGCAATTTCTCCCCTATTAAAAATGCATCTTCTTCTGACCCATTAGAGACAACTATAGGTAAAATATGTTTTTTTTTCTGTGAAAAAAGATAGAAATTACAAAATTACAATGAATTTCTTTTCATTGTAAAAGTTTCTTCTTTATCGCCTTTCATTCCTTATTGGAATAGTTTATTTAGAAATTTGAATTGGAAAAAAAATATGGTCCTTACAACAGAGGTTTTTTCTTACTAAGGTTAAAGAAGTATCTTTCAAACTAATTAACAAATTTTACCCTGTTAAATTTTATATGAAGAAGTATAAGGTTAACATTGATACAAAATGTTCATTTTGTCAATTTAATACTGAAACTGTTTTTCATTTATTTTGCACGTATACTGTACAACTCTGGGAAAATATTGGTTTATTTATTAAGAATAATATCCAGCGAGATGTACCTATTACTTTTAAAGAACTAATTTTAGGACATTATGATTCTCACTCAACTAAAAGGAATGCTTGTTTTGCTATAAATTTAATTTATTTTCTTTGTAAATTGTATATTCATAAATGCAAGTTTCCTAACAACAAACCACATTTTCTTTTTTCTTTTTTTTAATTTAGAATTTATTTAAATACTATGTCGTTGTCACATAATAAGAAAGCTAGAAGAACTATTTCATTTTGGTGAAACTTTGGGTGAGGTGTCTCACCCTCAAGTTTTTATGTTTTTGTCATAAAAAAAAAAGATCACTGTCATCAGTTTGGTTTTTTGGAGGCACCATGCATAAAATGGGATGCAGACACTGAAAATATACTGTATGTAGTCAATTTAACTTAATACTTTATTGGCTTAAATATTCCACAGACAGAATTGCCAAAGCAACAGAAAAATGTCCATAATTATACTAAATAAACACGAATCATGACAGAGGAAAGGATAAAATAAGAAACATATAAGGTGCAGAGTAATGTAAAAATATACACAGTGAAATAAAGTGCAACAATCTTAATACCTTGTATATAATACTACACAAATATTACAAAATAAACTAAAGACATGGTCAAAATCATCGATTTGTTTTCCACTTCTTTTTTTCACCTTGGCTCTTTTAATAGGCTACTTTTACATTTTATAACAGTATTATGTTAAGTATGCGCATGCGTTTTAATGACGCATTACGTCACACACGACGCGAAAACGTCTAACGTCACCACGCTATGCAAATTACACAGGCAGACCATACGTCACTTTGCGCATGCGAGGTAAACACATACGTGACGTAGGTACCTGACGTCACCGCGCTACAGTCTGCAGCGAGGAGTACTTGGGTTAGACACCAAAGTGCATATTGGCTAGTCTCGTGTAGCCAGACCTTCAAACTGACGGCTGAAGGTCTGGAATTCATGGCAGCTTTCATTGGCCAAGGCCCGCCCATAAGACCGTTTGATCGACACGTCAAACAACCAATCACAGTCGTTTCGTTCAGCGTCACGTTTCGGTGCGTGGAAATGCCCCCACAACAACAGACTGGCGTGCAACAAGTCAGTCATTGACATAACCAGCATTGAAAGATAACGAAGAAGAGGGAGAACAAGCAGTAAGTCAGTAATTTGTTCGCGAACGTCTCAAATGTGTATAACAACAATGGCGTCTGCATAAGCACCTTTTAGCAAAACGCCGAGTAAATCAGTCTGCCCTTTGTTTTCCGGCGGACCGAAAATAAATGCGACACTCGTGTCTCCCGGAATTCCGGCCAAATTCAACTAATCAGATGACGACTTCGACATTCCTTAAGTGTTTCCAGTTAAGTGTACCATATGGATCAGACGTGCAGCCAACGTTCCGTGGGCGTGACGTCTGAGGCTGAGACTACATATTGGCTAGCCTGGGTTTCCCCATGCTGCCTTGCGCGCAACACGATTTTATTCACGCTGCTAGGCAGCCTGGAAACCATGGACCAAATTTTCACCTCAGATAGGGAACCAATCACAGAACGGGGAGGGAGCAGCAAGACGATGACGCCTTCTATGCGACTCACAGAAGCAGTTTGTTTATAATAATGGATCCAGCATGGCAGCAGACGCGAAGTTATCTTTCGATGCAGTCTTAGATAGTTACACACAAGGCCGTTTCTCAATACCAAGTACACAAAGTTCGGACTTGCGTCCTTTGTAGTTCGGACTTGGAAGTTTGACTTGAGAGTACGAGCTCCCGAGGACGTGAGGATGCAAGTCCTGCAATTCTGCAAATGGAACAGCAGTGTACTTGATAGCGTCAGTCAGCTCGCCTTTTGTACTCCAGTTATCTTCACAGCTTCACTGTATGTATTTACAATAAGACGAAATATGATATCAACCACCTCGGCCTCTTTTCGTTTTCATTTAAACATATTAATAGCTGCAAAAACGTAGTTCAGGGGATGTACAACATTACAGTGAAACGAAATATTTTATATCAAACAGCATTGCCTCTTTTCCGTTTCATTTAACGTTAAACATATTAATAGCGACAAAAATGTGGTTCATGCAACACGTTACAAAACAATAATTACAATAAAAGGAAGTGATATCAAACACCACTGCCTCTTTGTTTTCTTTAAAATATAAACCACAACTCAATTTTCGTAGTCATTTTAAAAATAATAAAACATATTAATATGTGATTTAAGCTATATGTGCACTGTGAATAATACATCTTTACTCTATGTATAATAAAATGAAACATGACAAGCACAACTCTTCCTATTTTGTTAAATGTCAGTTTTAATGAACAATATTAGTCATTATAAAAGTATTAAGTATAAGAGACTTATGTAATCGGACAAAAGACAAAAGCAGACAATTCGGTCAAATGCATGCTAAAAAGTCAGCGTTGAATTACGATTGATAAACAATTAAGAAGCATAACTTTGTCCTCAGTCAAAACTCTTCGTCTTCTTCCTTGTCGAATTTCTGTCGCTCTACGTACGTCGTCCTGTAGCTATAATTGAAACGATTGGCTATGAGCTACGCACAAGCGCATTTGATAGACATTCGTAGCGCCCAATAAACGGCTCTGGGCATTCCTAAACCACGCCTCAAATACGAGAAAATGAACATGTGGTTCCCAGACTCTGATCTATAATAGAGAACAGAGTCATTATATAGATCAGTGTTCCCAGACCAGGGTACATATTGGCACGATCTGAAGAAAACGCACGTCTCTAAAAATAGACTACCTTATATCTGTTTATGCCGTACGTTTGATAGAGATGACTACTGAACCAAATACCAGAAAACGTTTTAATATATTTATTATATTATATATTAATAATAAAAACAATGATTGAACAGCAAACTATAACACTGGTTGAAATAATGTTATACCTCTTAATATAAAAAAATACACTTCTTTACTTGGCAACATTATTAAGCTATGTCAACATCAGCACAATTGAACATAAACACCACTGAAAAACGAAATGTGACTTTGGGCATTTTTTAAACGTTTTAAAAGAGGCGCAGAGAGAAGTGCGGAGCTTTCTACTGAGCAGTAAAGATGAGCAAAAATTGGGAGGAATTATATCGGTCCGTTTTTGACGAGGAGCTTGCAAAGTGAGTACATACCGCCACTGATTTCAGTTTCAGAGAAGTCGGTGAAGTGTAACGTTAGACCAAGCTTTGTTTGTGCGGATGGAGATGGTTCAGGCAGGGTTAACTGCATTTGCTCAGATACTGTTGAATCTTTCAGGTGTATTAACGCTTTGGAAGACCAATCTCTAAATATATCAGCACCAGAGTCCACATTTCTGCGATATTTCGAGGCGCTGGAGGAGAACGACAGACTGGAAGCTCAAAGAAAGGTGGTTGTATAAAAATAGCCTAACTTATAACTACATTTCAGCTGTTACAGTTTAAAAGAGTGTAGTGTTTTTGAGCCCTGTCTTATGTGTGCTGTTGTCAGGAGTTGCAGATGAGGCAGGAGCGCTTGACAGAAAGAAAAGCAAATCTTCGAAAAAAGCAAGAGGAACTCAGGCAATATAAATTAGAAAGTGCTGAGAAGATACAAGTAAGTCAACATTCTGAAACAACTACATGGATATGAGTGGATAATGTGCAAACATACATTGGTAAACCCTTTTTTGCCTATTTTTCCTTTAAGAAAAAGGAGTTAAGGGCCATAAAAGAAATAAACGAAGAGAAAGATAAAATCAAAGAGCTAAAAAAAAATAACGAAAAGCTAAGAGAACAGCTTGAAGCCCTGCTGGCAAAAAAAAAACTACTGGACCAGCGCAAACTACAGGGCAAACACCAGGAGACCACCGCAAAGGTAGGTGGTCTGGAAAGGTAGTCATATACTATTATAATATATATTGGAAAGGGGAGAGAGACTGAAACTACTCAGAGAAACTGTCAGGCTGTTTCCCTGGACTCACCTGCCTCATGTGGCTGAAGAGTGAGACGTTCCACACTTAGAAAGTGGCCAGAGTTATCTGAACTAGAGAGTGGATAGTGCAGAGATGGTCTGCTCGTACAGTGAATGAGATTTACAATAGCCAAACACATCTTTATTTTAGCTAGATTTCTGCATAACCTGAGCTGAAGTAGCACAATATTTCATGAAATGGTTAGATTTTATTTTTAAATTTAGAAAATGTCATTAAAACTTCACTTTGCAGTCCTTCCCCATTTAAGCTCATGAAGTAAGCAGTTCAGAAGATCTTGGTTGTGTCATACTCGCTGTTAGAAATGATTCTTATCTTATTTTATATCGTTCATCTGTTGTAATTGCAAATGAGAAATGGACACCGGGTCAGTCTTATTTTGTTGTGTTTCGATTTTCAGTTTTGAGACAGATGGAGTAACAAGAAAATATGTGAATAAATATTAATATAGAGTTATTTTTGAAGTTTGAAGAAAAATGAATGCAAATACTGTAATAGCTAAAATGTACTGTATAGTAATGTTACACATTTTCTTGTTTCCCCCTTTTTCATAAAACATTTGAGGTTGAAGACACTGGTCGAGACAGTGACTGCGGTGGCGCGCAGTCCATCAGAAAGGAAATTCTGGAAAGGCAGGAAAAATTTGAGCATGAACCGCAGGAACTGATTGAGAAAAAACGGACTCTTCTCCACCATTCTCACAACACACTGCAGGAGCAACAGAGAGAGCTTGAGAAAAGACGCTTAGAAACACGCAAATGGGTAAAAGCTTACACACACATACATTTAGAGCAGGGGTCTCTAAACTCGGCCCTGGAGGGCTGGTGTCCTGCAGAGTTTACCTCCAACTTGCCTCGACACACCTGTCTGGAAGACTCTAGCATGCCTAGTAAGACCTTGATTAGCTGGCTCAGGTGTTTAATTGTTCTGCAGGACACTGTCCCTCCAGAACCGAGTTTGGAGATCCCTGATTTAGAGGTAAATGTGTTAATGTGGAAACACAGAAAGACACACAGATGTCACTGTGGCACCTCTGTCTTCTGTCAAGTTTACAGACTATTCATGTGTTCTACAGGAACTGAAACTGGAGGAACTGAAGGAATCACTTTCCATTGTAGAACAAAAGCAGCTCCTGTATGCACAGATGAAGGACAAGATTCGATCGATTTATGAAATGATCGCACCTTACTGGAAAGCCCCTGTGGAGATTGAGGACACCTCTGCGCAGTTGGAACTGGTGAATAATGAAAAATACTTCTGGCAACTTAGAATAAAGCAGTATTTGTTGTTGATATGGTGATTAAAATGAAATATGTTTTTTTTTTTTTTTCATTTTCCCTCCAGATTCGTAAACATTTCCTCTTAGTGAAAGCTATAGCTGATGAGGATGGCAGTCAGCTGAGATTAAGATCCAAGCTCTGAGGATGTTTATCCACTGAAAACAACCAGATGTGCCTTACCTAAATAAAAAAAATCTGCATCTGACCACCCTTTTGATAGTATTGTTTATTGGAGTGGGATACTGTATGGAAATGGAGATTTTAAACAAATTTTTATTAAAAATAACATTTTTAGTATACTTTTGTTATGAAGAGTAGGTTTAAAGTGGGACTTGTAATGTGGAGGTGGACTATGTAATTAAACATCTAAATGCTAAAACTCATCTTTTATTTCGTTAAATCTAGCAACTGATTCATTTAAAGCAGTTTACACTCAAAAAACATACGTAGGCTAAAGGCCCGTTCACACCAAGAATGATAACGATAACTAAGGGCATTTGACCTTCTTTGCACATTCACTTTCTAAACAGTGGGTCGGTACTTCTGCATCGATGTAGGGTGATTTTGAAATTGAATAAAATTAAATTAAATTTAAATTAAATTAAGAAATTAAACTGAACAAATCTAATTTTTGTTGGATGGCATTTTGAACTAGCCAGATGAGAGATATGTGTGTGTTGGTGTTTTTTTTTTAGACTTTGGGGACAAAATTGTTTCTGGTAGTGTGCAAAATCTGAATAAAAAAACATATTAAAAAATCTTATATTAATTAAATTATTTTTAAAAAATTAAATAACATTTAAATACATTTAAAATTGAATAAAAAAAAATTAAATTAAATTAAAATAAATTAAATTAACAAATTAAACTGAACAAATCTAATTTTGTTGCATGGCATTTTGAACTAGCCAGATGAGAGATATGTGTGTGTTGGTGTTTTTTTTTTTAGACTTTGGGGACAAAATTGTTTCTTGTAGTGTGCAAAATCAGAATAAAATTAAATATTAAAAAATCAAATATTAATTAAATGTATTTTTTTTAATTAAATAAAATTTAAATAAATTTAAAATTTAATACAATTTAATAAAATTAAATAAAATTTAAATAATAAAATTAAATAATATAAAATAAAATAAAAATAAATTAAATTAACAAATTAAACTGAACAAATCTAATTTTTGTTGGATGGCATTTTGAACTAGCCAGATGAGAGATATGTGTGTGTTGGTGGGGGTTTTTTTTTAGACTTTGGGGACAAAATTGTTTCTGGTAGTGTGCAAAATCAGAATAAAATCAAATATTAAAAAATCAAACATTAATTAAATTATTATTTGTTTTTTAATTAAATAACATTTAAATACATTTAAAACTGAATTAAATTAAATTAAATTAAAATGTGTGTGTTGGTGGTTTTTTTAGATTCTTTCTGGTAGTGTGCAAAATTTGAATAAAATAAAATAAAGTAAATAATATATAAAATAAATTAAAATAAATAGAAATTAAACTGAACAAATCAAATTTGTGTTGGTTGAGATTTTGTCTGCATAAAATTAAATGAAATAAAAAAATGAAATAAAATAATATTTTGTAAGTTCAAACTCGCAGGCGCCATAGAAGTCCACTATATGGAGAGAAATCCTGAAATGTTTTACTCAAGAAACAACTTCTTTACGACTGAAGAAAGAAAGACATGAAGATCTTGGATGACAAAGGGGTGAGTAAATGATCTGTACATTTTTGTTCTGGAAGTGAACTTCTCCTTTAAGAGAATTGTCATATTGTCCTTGCCCAGCAGATGGCGTTACAGTTAAAGCCACAAAATTAGTCTCTCAGCATTTTTCGCCTTTACTTTCAGTGAAAGTACATTTCCGTGTATATTTAGATAGCATCTACATTTGACTGTCATCTCTTCGGAAGGTCTCTTTGCACCTCTTTAGCAGAATGGCCCTTTGTAATATCAGCCTGCAGGGTTTTTATCATAAATCCCTGAGATTATGTCTAAGACTCGCAGGCACCTTGCATGTGTCTCTCTCTCTCAGTGTGTTTTCCAGTGTCTCATTACCACAGACTCAAAGTCTAATCTAAGAGAGCGTGTCTGTTGTAGTGTGTGTGTGTGTGTGTGTGTATAGGCTACATGTCTGTGCTTGAACATATGTGTGTGTGTAGGAGATCTGTCTCTAACTTATTCTAAATGCCGCCAACATCACCACCACAGCACCCTGTCAATCAAAGCCCACATGCTGAACCACACTATGGAAAGTGACTGTCACAGTCAAAGAGCAAAGCTGATTTTTGCTGTTATATTCCCGAAATAAAACATTTGAAATGCCAAAGTTCATGATAAAGCTATTTCTGTTGGATGGCATTTTGAACTAGCCAGATGAGAGACACGTGTGTGTTTGTGGTTTTGTCTAGACTTTGGAAGCAAAATCGTTCCTGGTAGTGTGAATAAAATAAAATATTCAAAAATAAAATATTTAATTTAATTTAAAATTAAATCAATTTTAATTAAATAAAATGAAAAAAAAATAATTAAATTAAAATAAATTAAATTAAACTGAACAAATCAAATTTTTGATGGATGGCATTTTGAACTAGCCAGATGAGAGATATGTGTGTGTTGGTGGTTTTGTTTAGACTTTGGGGACAAAATTGTTCTTGGTAGTGTGAATAAAATAATAAATTAAATATTAAATTAAATTAAATTCAAAACTAAAATAAATGTAAAATTTAAATACATTTAAAATTAAATCAATTGTAATTAAATAAAATGAAAATAAAATAATTAAATTAAATTAAGTTAAATTTACAAATTAAACTGAATAAATCAAAATTGTTCCTGGTAGTGTAAATAAAATAAAATATTCAAAAATAAAATAATAAATTAAATTTAAAATTAAAATACATTTAAAAATAAATCAATTATAATTAAATAAAATGAAAATAATTTTAAATAAAATCAAATTAACAACATAAACTGAACAAATCCAATTTCTGTTGGATGGCATTTTGAACTAGCCAGATAAGAGATATATGTGCGGTGGGGCAAAATTGTCCCCCGTAGTGTGCAAGATCTTCATAAAATTAAATTAAAAATTAAAAATGTAATTTAAATAAAAATAATAATAATAATAATAATTTAAGACGTTTAAAATAAAATAAAATAAAATAAAAATTAAATTAAATTAACAAATTAAACTGGTTTTGTCTAGATTTTGGGGGCAAAACTGTAGTTTTCAAGATCTAAATTAAATTAAAATAAAAGCAATCCATTTGTTTGCTTATATGAAGATATTTATGTTATTTGTATTATTTATTTACTGGATTTGGGATTTATTTAAAAATATTTTAATTTTACAAAAAAAAAATGGGCATCATAATAAAATGACACGTTTTCATTTATAACTTGTCTCATAGTCTCAGAGTAAATGAGTAAACGTTACATCTATAGTTAATTATGTAATTGTAAGCAATTTTATTATTTTCTTTTATTGGTTTATTAAACAAAATAATGAAGTTTTCTTATCGGGTTGGTTCAGGTTTGGTTTGTTAGTCTGTAATAATAAAATGCCTTCACCAGTGCGTCAAAGTGGAAAGACTTCAAATAATTATAAAATCATTATATTATTATGAAACTATCGAGAGGTCTGTAATGCTTCTGAAGTCTCTGTGTGTGTGCGTTTGTGTGAAACAGTACAACCACAAAGCTCTCACTGCCCACATTGTTTTCCTTTGACTTTATATAAAAGAGACATTTTCCCTCAGTGTCTTTCATTCTCTCTTCTTTCTCTCTCAGTTTCTCCACGTTCCATTCATAGTTCAGTGAGGAAGAATGAGGAGTGAATCTGTGCCATTCATTTCTGGTGAGTGTGACTGCAACACACACACACACACACACACACACACACACACACACACACAGACACAGACACAGACACAGACACAGACACACACACACACACACACACACACACACACACACACACACACACACACACACACACACAGACACAGACGTAGACACACACAGACACACACACACACACACACACACAGACACACACAGACACACACACACACACACACACACACACACACACACACACACACAGACACACACACACACACACACACACACACACACACACACACACACACACACACACACAGACACAGACACAGACACACACACACACACACACACACACACACACACACACACACAGACACAGACACAGACACAGACACACACACACACACACACACACACACACACACACACACACAGACACACACAGACACACACAGACACACACACACACACACACACACACACACACACACACACACACAGACACAGACACAGACACAGACACAGACAGAGACACACACACACACACACACACACACACACACACACACACACACACACACACACACAGACACAGACACAGACACACACACACACACACACACACACACACACACACACACACAGACACACACACACACACACACACACACACACACACACACACACACACACACACACACACACACACATTTTCTTCATGACGCCGTGGGATATTTGTAGCAAAATTCAATGCGGCTTTGAAAATGCATTCCGAGCTGACCACGCCTACCCTACGTCAATCATTGCGTCAAGGCGGGGATTGGCGGAAGCGCGTTACGTTTAGATCGTTTGAAGCATGGCGGCTGGAGATCTGATAAGATCGTTGAATTCATTGGCAGATGAAGTGGAGCGTGAACAGAGAAATAATGTTTCAGAAGATTTTTACGTGTATGTAGGTGACAGGACAAGATCAATATTGAAGCATCTTGCAGAATTGTCGACCTTAACAGGCCTCGACACTCGTTTGGCTGCTGAACCCTTGAGAGTGATGGAAGATCGATTATCTTCGTCGCAATCAAAGACAGCGGTCACGCCAGCCGCGTCTTGGTTTGCGCGTCTAATCGCGCACTTACGTGCTGAGAGCGGTCAAAATGGATGTAAAGACGCTGTTATAATGTTTCCTTTTTTCTTTGATTTACACACACGCATATATATATGTGTTTTTTCTTTTAAAAACAGTCTGTTAACTGTTTAAAAATCTGTTAACAACGCGCATTATATACCCCTCTTTTTAGGCAAGAACCAGTGTCAAGTCATGAAATGTTTTTAATACTACGGAAGCTGTATTATGTGATCACAATTTAATAAAAACAGGGTAAGTTAGGTCTATTAATAGTAATGATTTATTTTCAAACAACGAATACATTTTATAGAGAAGGTGAGCTAAGTATCAACCCAGCAAACATTTGGGCGTGTAATGACCGTTGAAAAGACGTCCGTCCGACACGTCCCGTCATGGTTGAAAAATAGTTCCAAAATGGAAGTTGAACCGACGTCTTTTCTGGCCGTGAATTCCACGTCTCTTCAGCGCGTCCCTGGACGTCAGAATTAGTCTTCTTCTGGATGTTTATGTGTGTTTATGCATAAGTGTAGGCATATAAGCCTGCATATAAAATAATCATACACTAATTGTGTTAAATCGTAAACAGGCGATTTTGACGTTTACACATCTAAACTTGACAAAGGTTCTACAGGGTGTCTACAGGTTTGACCAAGTTAAATTTAAGACATTTTAAGACTTTTTAATACCATTTTCAAACAAAATTTAAGACCAAATTGAAAGTCCCGCAAAAGTCTAGCACAAAACTATGAAGATATTTTAAATTATTATTTTATTTAACTGATTATTCTTGGGAATATTCAACAGAAAACACTATTCCAGAAGAAGAAATTATTTTCTATTCCATGACAAAGTCAAGGCTCTCACACACTTTGAAGCCAATGTAACAGTGTAACAAACACGGATTTTGAGTCATGGATCGGATCATTTTTCGGATCAGCAAAAAAAAAAAAAAGTTTGTTTTTTCCTAATTACTGAATGCTTACTTTAGGTAGGCTACTTCTCATCCACAGCAAAAACTACTATCTGAACTAAAGTTCAGTAACAAAACAAGAACAATTACACAAATGACAAGTGTAAATGAATACAACATAAAGTTAGTAATAAAATCAATAACACTAGTATTCAGGAGGGGAAATTTAATAATTAATTGTAAAATAACTAGAGTTTCTCACTGCAGGTATTTATAGGACGCTGTCTCTTTAAGGCCAAATGCCCAAACCGAATACTGGCACGCATATCTTTCTCAGCTCTTTCGGTTCACTGAAGACATAAACGACTGTTAAACAGAATACCAAAACGGGTATTAAAACATAACTTTGTATGTACGTTTCCGTTCAAATAGCAGTTAAAGAGGAATCAATCTGTGTGAATCGCGCCGCGCGCCTCTCTCTCCTCTCTCTCTCTCTGCGCGTGCTCGCGCCAGTTGTGTGCGGCAACGTAAAAACATGTGCTAATTATAAACTTTTACTCTATGATGGTTAAACTTAACAGCTAATCTGCGATTCAAATGCGTGTAGTTGGGCGGAAACCCGCTAAATCTGGCAACACTGAGGCGTTGTCAAGCAAGCGCGTGTCTAGCAACAGAACAGATTTAGAACCTGCGCAGGAGATTCTCCTCAAAACGATAAACTTTTCCTTTTCAAAGTGTAAAAAATTTAAGACCCTTGGATTTAGATTTAAGACAAATTAAGACATTTAAAGGCCTTATTTTAGGACAACGGAATTTAAGACTTTTTAAGACTTTTTAAGGATCCGCGGTCACCCTGTTCTAAAAAGGGCCAAAATCGGCCCAGTCATACCGAAACGTCTAGATAGAACACGTTATAATCACGTGTAGATCAAACAACACATTATTTACTTATACATTTAAGTACTCAATATAATTAACTGCATCTGAATATAAGGTTAAGGTTTGATACATGCAATTATGCATAATTTATAGTTATTACAGTAACTACATGTAACAAGGTCACTGTAAAATAAAGTGTTATATTATTAACATTTTAGTAGTTCATTACAAATGATCAAAGATAACGGGATGAACTAAAGTCACAATTTATTTATCACATTTATTTTATGGTTTTAATACAAATTCACCTGGGAAACAGGAAAAATTAACATGTTCATCACGAAACAAATTCAGTTTCATAACTAAATTTATGTAATTGAGCTGTCACAAATATCTCCCACATCTTTTTCACCCGAAAACTTATTTTTTATAACCCCCACCCCCTGCTCTTCCTGGAGCATGTTTTAGATGTTCAGCCATAGCGCCATCAATTTCCGATTCCGTTGAATTGGGGTTCCACCTCTTAACAGCATCTGAGGGAAGAAAATATGAATGTAAAAAGCAAAAAGTTAAACAAGCACTTATTTTGAAAGTGTTTTTGACCCTTGGCTATCCGATGTTCTTCGTGAGCATCGGTCCAATTTCCGATTCCGTTGAATTGGGGTTCCACCTCTTAACAGCATCTGAGGGAAGAAAATATGAATGTAAAAAGCAAAAAGTTAAACAAGCACTTATTTTGAAAGTGTTTTTAACCCTTGGCTATCCGATGTTCTTCGTGAGCATCGGTCCAAACTTAGGGCAGCTGAGAGAAAATGGCACAAATCTAAGGATCCATCTGACTTGAGTATGTATCAGTCTCTGCTGTCATCTTTCTCTACCCATGTCCATACTGCCAAATCTTCATACTTCCACAACAAGATCAACAATGCTCCGGACACACGCAACCTTTTCAAAACTTTTAATTCACTGCTCTGTCCCCCTCCACCACCTCCCACCACTTCTATAACAGCTGATGATTTTGCCACATTTTTTACAGAAAAAACTACATCTATCAGTAATAAGTTCTCAGCTCCACACATACAGGAACTAAAACTGACCACACCCACGGCTGAAACTCCCCTCTTCTCCTTCCATCCCCTTTCTGAGGCAGAAGTAACCAAACTTCTCCTCTCCAGCCATCCGACGACATGTCCTTTAGACCCCATCCCCTCACACCTTCTCCAAGCAATCTCTCCTACAATCCTACCAGCGCTCACACACATCATCAACACATCTCTTCTCACAGGCACTTTCCCCACTACATTTAAGCAGGCCCGGGTAACCCCACTGCTCAAAAAACCTACACTTAACACTTCACTCATAGACAACTATAGACCTGTCTCTCTCCTTCCGTTCATAGCAAAAACACTGGAACGAGCTGTCTTCAACCAGCTATCTTTATTTCTCTCACAGAACAACCTATTGGATGCTAACCAGTCAGGGTTCAAGAGTGGCCATTCAACTGAGACGGCACTACTGTCTGTCACTGAAGCCCTGCGGATTGCAAAAGCTGATTCCAAATCATCAGTACTCATCTTACTGGACCTTTCTGCAGCATTTGACACGGTAAATCACCAGATCCTTCTGTCTACCCTCTCATCGTTGGGCATCACAGGGACTTCACTTCGCTGGTTCAAATCCTATCTCTCTGGTAGGTCTTTCAGAGTGGCCTGGGGAGGGGAGGTTTCCAAAACTCATCAACTGGTCACTGGGGTTCCTCAGGGATCAGTTCTTGGACCCCTCCTCTTCTCCATATACACTACATCTCTGGGCCCCATCATACAGGCACATGGCTTCTCCTACCATTGCTATGCTGATGACACACAGCTCTATCTTTCTTTCAAACCAGATGATCCATCAGTAGCTGCAAGGATCTCTGGCTGCCTGGCGGATATCTCTGCATGGATGAAGGAACACCATCTTCAGCTCAATCTAGCTAAAACTGAGCTCCTTGTCTTTCCCGCCACTCCAACTTTACAACATGACTTCTCCATCCAGTTAGGTTCATCAACAATTACCCCATCGACTTCAGACAGAAATCTTGGTGTAATCTTTGATGACCAATTGACTTTTAAAGAACATATAGCTAAAACTGCTCGATCCTGCAGGTTTGCGTTGCACAACATCAGAAAGATCAGGCCCTTCCTAACAGAGCATGCTGCACAACTCCTTGTCCAAGCCCTGGTCATTTCCAGGCTGGACTATTGCAATGCTCTTTTAGCTGGTCTTCCAGCATGTACAATCAGGCCTCTACAAATGATTCAGAATGCAGCAGCACGGCTCGTCTTCAATGAGCCCAAGAAGGCCCATGTCACACCTCTCTTCATATCCCTGCACTGGCTACCGGTTACAGCACGCATCAAATTCAAGACACTGATGCTGGCCTATAGGACAGCCACCGGCTCATCACCGGCCTACCTCCATTCACTACTACGCATCTACACTCCCTCCAGAAGTCTGAGATCCTCTAGCGAAAGACGCCTTATTGTACCACCACAGAGAGGCATGAAATCACTTTCCAAAACATTCTCCTTCAATGTCCCTGCCTGGTGGAATGATCTTCCCACCCCCATCCGAAACGCTGACTCCATTACTGTCTTCAAGCGACTGCTGAAAACCCATCTTTTTCGACACTATCTGAAAAAAAAAAAAAAAAAAAAAAAAAAATTCTCCTCTCTTTCCTGATCTTCCCTTTCTAGCCCGTACTCATCTGACAACGCCTGACATATGGTACTTTTGAGCACTTCCTATGTCGATCTGCCTCCTTAGGATGAATTATTTGTTGTATTCCCAATTGTAAGTCGCTTTGGATAAAAGCGTCTGCTAAATGAATAAATGTAAATGTAAATGTAATGTTTTTATCTATCAAACTAATTGTACAATGCAGTCGAACAAGACTTTTCCCATCCATTTCATGAACACATTAACCTGTGATATGAGTAACATGAGAACATTATATTTTAGTGGATTTCTCTGACACTCTACATGTCACAGTATTGAGAGCTTCTCTGAGATACCAAATGATTGAATGTTTCACCAGGACCACTCCCTCTCCTTAGTCTTCAAAAAGTCTAAAAGTAATGTAGTGACACTGTTATGGAAATAAGATAATTTGTAATTATTTAAATTTGTCTAATTTTTAAACTGTGTGTCATGAATCAACATCTCAGAAAAATGTTATGCATTTCAAAACAAAGTGACGACTTAATTCGTGATGCAGGATGTTGATTTCATACATGTCCACATATGAGAACACCGGGACTAAAACATGTTAATTATGCGTTTGGACATTTCTGATAAAAACAGGTCTTTTAAATAAGACACAAGGAACATACGATGTGACACAAATTACCTTGTATTATATTATATAAAGGTGTAGCCTTGAATGCAGCCTTTTCCAGCTGGCCACCACCTGCATGTTGAATTTTGCTATTAAGGCATTTGACATGATTCTGCGAAATAAATGATTCAGTCATAATATTAAAATGCATTGATCAGTATTACAAATTAGCAGTACTGTGCAGCTTGCCAATTGCATGCAGTGTTAAAACATACACTTTCACAACCACTCTCTATCATGTAATAAGTGCTCTATCCCTATCCAAAGTTTTTGTGACAAGTAATGACTCATTCATTTCTTACACTAACATTATGTTTTTATATCTTGTTTTAAGTCCTACGAACAACCTGATTTAGCACAGACATCACAACTTCAACACAAAAACAGGCAATTATATAAGTAGATATAGTGTGTGACAGAATTATAGTATTACCAAAGGTTGAGGTTATTATTGTGGATACTGTTACTATTGTCATTTTTTTCTGAAATACGACACAGCAAAACACACAAACAATGCTAGGTAAATACATACCTGTTCATACACAGTCTCTGACTGACATTCGGCCAACTCTGGACAATTGCTGAACCTAAAAGTGACACCACAATCAAAATAATGTAATAATGTTTTGAAAACTCAAGAGCAAGACAGAATTGACAGCAAACAAAAACAATGGTATCGATATTGGCATTAGATTATCGATAAACAACTACTTGTACCTCTAATAAAAGATTTACAAACTGACTGTTTGCAAACTTTGCTTTAATGAATTGCCCATAAATGGCCTGCGTTTCAAACACCATATAATATTCCTTACTTGCTGATGGCATGGGGTAATTATCTGGTTCCACCTATTTGAAATTGTAAAACACCAAGGCAGGCTCCACTGTCCCCTCGGATTCTGAGCTGCTGTCCTCTTCCGCTAAGGCATCAACTCTTGCCCTTCGACATCTCCACTTTCTTTGATAGTCAGAGGACATGTTTAGCAAATCTGAAATTACAAAATACTTTTAAAGCACTTATTGAAGTCAGCCATGCTCAAATTAATTTACAGATTTCAGTGAATTATTCCTGAGCTCCTTCTACAGTTTTAACATATCACAGTCTTTCATTGCATTTATTTTCAGAAATAAACTTTCAGAATGCTACATCTGAGTAGTACTTTTTAATTTAATCTTTAAACATGTTTAATCAACCGATGTGCTCTTATGTGCTGCATGTCATTGATATCAAAGTACATATATACATTTAACTATTGTTTTTTTTCCCTTTTATAGCTTGCCTAATAATAAAGAAATATATATATATATGTATATGTATGTGTGTGTGTGTGTGTGTGTTTGTGTGTGTGTGTGTGTGTGTCAATGCATATAGTATACTGAATATATAATTTTTAATATATCTCATACAAGTCATTAACACAAACACACTTTAACATTCTGTGATAATGCTTACACATAAAACAACAAATTGAGAAAACTTAAAAATATTCGAAAGCTGGCTACTTCAACTTTTAATTTTCATAAACTTTTTATTTTGCCACAGATGAGTTTCTTTTTAGGGTTAAAAAAGGCCGTAGCATTAAACATTACCTTTTAGCATACTAGCTAACTTTAGCCCAAGTTGATTTAACTTGACAGTGTGCTTATACTTGCTTTTGGTTCCTCCGAGTAAAACAAGTAAAAATAAAATACATTAATACAATATCTCAAAATGTACTTACCCATCGGTGAATTTTTAATGATTTGTAAACTCAAAAAACTCTCTCCTCGTGTACGTTACAGCTCACTCCACTTCTTCTGGTGTTTTTGGCGATTTTGCCAAACCAGCATAAAAAGATGCATTACCGCCACCTATTGATCTGGAATTTTGAGTATACAAACTGTCATATCGCGAGATAATCTGCTATAGAGATACCATATCGCGAGATTTGTAACAACATCTTGGCAGCAGTTTTTGCATCCAGCTCAGACTTTAAATTGTGACTTTATGAATAACTTATGTATATAGCCTATATATATTTAATCATTAAAAACGAAATAATTAAATCATATTGTAATGTATGGGAAACTAGTGGAATAATGGGTAAATGCAGTGATTTCACACTTAACTACAAGCAATTTGTGAATAGAATTTGACATAAAACAAGATGTAAAACAAATGGAAGTTTTTTAAATAAAGATTTCCGTGCTGGTTTGCATGGGTCTTAAACGTTTAAAGGACGTCAGTGGACGTCTATTAACAACCTCTTAAGAAACTACTTTGGGCACTTAAATTAATTACTGTAGTATGCCAATGTGAATGTATATGTAAGCACAATTGCTTTTGCATATTTCATAAGGATTTTATAGAGGTTGACGATGGACTATAAATGCACGTGTAAAAGACGTCACCTGCTGGACGTCCTTTCACAACCGAATCACAACCGGGTATATTTTGAACTACACTCAGCTAAAAGTCAAAGTAACAACTTTACATGCAACCACATATAATTGTAGACATGTACAAATGCATCTGAATGCATTTTTAAGAAATATTTTGTGTTAAAATTTTTTGCATATTTTGTCGTCCTACCGCGACTATTTTTGGCCAGGGACAGGACGTCGCCGTCGGACCAATGTTTGCTGGGAACGGAGCTTTTTGGAAACTCCGAATCAGTAAACCACTGCGTCGCAAAAAGATTCACTGTTTCGAAGCGCTCCAATCGACTCGCGAATCATTTGATTCAGAACGTTCAACTTCAAAATCCGTATGACGAATCATTTGATTCAGACGACTTTAAAGCGCATATCGTGAATAATTTGATTTAGATCAGGACGTAGGAGCGACTTCGCGGGACGTTTTATCCCCACCGTGGATAAAAATAATTCAGCAGAGTCAGGGATGCATGGACCAGAGGGGGGGAAATCCCCCTCATCCCTCCGGCAAATCGCAAATATATATACACACACACACACACTTATTTTTTATATATGTATTTATATATATATATTAATGTACTATACAAATTATCAAATGAAATAAAGCCTTTATCTGAAATAAAGTTTTTTGTAACATTATACACTATACCATTCAAAAGCTTGGAGTTGTGTGTGTGTGGGTTTTTTTTTAATCAAAATTGATGATAGCAACATTTACAATGTTACAAAAGATTTCTATTTAAAAATAAATGTTGTCCGTATGAACTTTCTATTTATCAAAGAAACCTGAAAAAAAAACTACTCAGCTGTTTTCAACATAATAATAAATGTTTTTTTTGAGCAGCAAATCAGAATATTAAAATGAGTTCTGAAGGACCACTGAAGACTGGAGTAATGATGCTACAATTTCAGCTTTAAAATCACAGGAATAAATTACTTTTTTTTACTTGAACATTTTAATGTGAATAAATTTGTGTTTTATATATATATATATATATATATATATATATATATATATATATATATGCCTATATATTATACATATATACACACACAGAATTTTTTTTCAATATTTATTTATTGCTATTTTCCATCCAGACAAAAAGTATGATTTTAATGATTCTGATTATATTTTGTACATCATTTGTATTGTACGGTGACGCATTGCTGCCGCACACTTAATTTTTTTCCCACTCAGCTATGTCGTTATAACGAGATCTTTTCTCGTAAAAACGAGATCTTTTCTCGTAAAAACGACATCTTTTCTCGTTAAAACGACATCTTTTCTCGTTAAAACGACATCTTTTCTCGTAAAAACCAGATCTTTTCTCGTTAAAACGAGATCTTTTCTCGTTAAAACGACATAATTTTCTCGTTAAA
>NC_133380.1:36523792-36592764 GCF_049309525.1 Garra rufa | reverse complement strand
TGATAAAGTACGTAAACGTAACCTCACTCTTTCAAATATAGATTTTTATTATTATTATTATTATTATTATTATTATTATTATGTTTTATTTTTTATATGTGTTGTCTTTGTTTTTTTTTTTCAGTTTCTGTCTTAAAAGTGCATTAGAATGCATTGATACAATATTTTAAATTGTTCTGACATAGAAGGTATATGGCTTAAGAAAGGGCAAAGATTTTACGGAAACGGTTTTACAGGTCCATTTACAACCCTAGGATTTGTCCCTAGAATGAAATGGTCTGTTATTACCTTATTTGGAAGGTTCATGAATAATAATGATGAGCTCTGCTCTGATTGGCTGTTTCAGTAGCTCACACAGCAGAAAAAAAACACAGGGAGGATTTAATCAGGGAGCTGCTATTAATATGAGGGGGCATTGAAACTGCTTTTGAATGCACAATCACTTTTTACTTTCACTTTCGAGATTTGCGATCGCACATGCTATGTGTATACTACAGCGGCAGTACTTACCACACATTTTACAAGTTTAGATGCTTGTCAGTGGTGCTCAAGATCTGCAAAAATTATTCAGACACCGGATATAATTTTTGATATTTTTGTACTAGTGGGTGCAGGAAACTATAGTTCATTTATGTAAGTGGGGATAGTAAAATAAAGTAAAGTGCATGTGACATATGATACCAAAAACTTATTCATACATTGGACTACCAGTAAAATTTATATAAAAACTTATATATAAAAACCAAATTTTTACCATGTTTTGTTACATTTTGTTACATTGTATACACTATATATATATATATATATATATATATATATATATATATATATATATATATATATATATATATAAGATGATTTTGTGGTTAGATACACTCTTAAAAAAAGGTGCTTCATGATGCCATAGAAGAACCTTTTTGTCTAAATAGTTCCATAAAGAACCTTTAACATCTGAAGAACCTTTCTGTTTCACAAAAGGTTCTTTGTGGTGAAAGAAGGTTCTTCAGATTATAAAAAGGTAAGAAAGAGATGGTTCTTTAAAGAACTTTTGACTGAATGGTTCTTTGTGAAACCAAAAATGGTTCTTCTATGACATCACTGTGAAGAACCTTTTAAAGCACCTTTATTTTTAAGAGTGTAGTTTGTGGAGGACAGTGCTGTGCCATGGGTTACAATTTTAAGAAAAACAACAACAAAACATGCTTATGAAATCATAACTTGATTATTTTTCATTTAGTCCTTTAGATAAAAGTGTCAAATGCACAAATATCAAACTATTCGTCATAATTTTATATTCACACATCTTGGTCATCAAAGGATAAGCTGTACTGTAATTCTTGTTGTGTGAGAATTTCTGTTGAAAATACAATAACACGTTTTATAAATTAGACTAGTGATGCCATTTGTTAAGTCACAAGAAATCTGATAGAGGCCTATATCAAAAAATTGTGTGATTGTAAAAAATGATTGTGTGCAGTGTGTGAAAACGTATATTTAAACAGCCTGCCATGAATTAAATTGCAATGTTGTATTGATGACAGTGA
This sequence comes from Garra rufa, assembly GCF_049309525.1. Lineage (NCBI taxonomy): Eukaryota > Metazoa > Chordata > Actinopteri > Cypriniformes > Cyprinidae > Garra > Garra rufa. The sequence goes on along the minus strand of NC_133380.1, from coordinate 36,591,220 downwards.
ATTCGAATTGAGTGCTAAGGGGCAGTGCACTGAACATTTGATTTGTGGTGTCAGTGAGCTTTTGAATGTTTTATGCAAAAGCGTCAAATAGCTGTGAAATGATTGCTTTGTCGATTCATCACAAAACCATTGGAGGGAGACAAATACTAGTTCACCAGTGAACAAAAGGTTATCTGACGACAAGATGAGCACACCTTATAGTTAAGGTGTGTCAACGTGTTGTTGTAAGACGAAAATTGCTAAATGTTGTAATGTTTACGTATTGATTGAATTCTTTAATTATATATTTCCTTTTTCTTTTTGCTAATATATTTATTTCTTTAAATTAAAACTACTGTCTTAATCGGAAGTAAATCATACAACCTGATTACATCAACAGGTGCACGCATGACAAAATGTGTTATGTATTCTATTATTCAACTGTTACAACCCAATATATTCTTAACCATAGAGAGAGGCGTTTGTAGACTATTTTTACAAGTGCTCCCCTTAAAGAACAGGCCTCTTGTAGACCTACAGCCATACCTAAAAATGTATTCCCTTTAGTTCTCATATTCTACAAAGTCTGAGAGTTGAAAACTTTTTTTCCATAGCTATTTTAAAATACAGTACTATTTGCATAATTCCAGTGCTCCATCCATCTCCATCAGTGTGCCCATAGAGGAAGTGTCGCGCACAAAATGGTGTTTTATTAATGTAACATGCCCCTTTAGTGACGGAACAACGTTGTATGATCAACATGGCGTAGATGAGAGCAGTTTAACGGTATAGAGCAGGTGGGGTTTTTGTTCTCGTCGTGTAACGGGACACAGGACGCGGGGGTGAGCCGCATATCGCGTGCTTGCGTGCGTCAGAGAGGACGTGGTAGGACAGCTGGAGCGCGCGCGCCCGCCCGCCAGAAGAGCAATAACAGCATTTTCAGCGACATCGCTCGATTTACGCCATGCAAATAACACGAGAAAATGAAACGGGACTGGTCCGGCAGAGAATGTAAGACATTTGTCGTGTATCTAATCTCCTAATGCTTCCTATAATTTATGACTAACAAGATTTGGGACGTTGCTACACAGTCGCCAGGTAAGAATGAATCGCTTTTCACCAGCTGTACATACATAATTGTTTCAGTATGTGAAGCGTTTAGACAAATGCGGCTTTCATGTATCGATACGCTCATGTCTTTGACGCGCGTCCTTGTAGAATTTCGTGTGACGGACCGCAATAGCATCTTTCGGCGCACAGCGACGTAATGACTTTGAGGATCCTTTGCGTTTTGATATTCATGTGAACGATGCTCTTTTGACGACAAACTAGCGATTATCGACTAAACGCGTGAAAAATCGTTCCGTTCCTTTTAAAAATGACGTTCGGTTCAGTGCGAATTCATGTGCATTACGCGCGGATGATGCATTTGTCTCTGCATGAATGTGAACGCGACATGTGATCAAGTTAAACGAAATTGTACATAGCGTGTTCTGTTATCCACGGCCTCCTATTGCTTCGAAGTGCTTGTTCATTCAGGTTGCATGGCCTATATGTGCTTTATTACCCAACTGGCTGAGAGAAAATAACAGGATGCCTGTTTTGATTGTTGCCTAATTACAGCTTTACGCGCAATATTAACGCCAGTTGTAACAGCAAACCCCGTTGATTAAGAGACGCGGTCCATCTCGGATCTGCATTCCATCAGAGCTCTGAGGGGCTCAGGATTGAGCTTATAGAGTAAGAATTGAGTTGATGGGCTGTGGTATTTTTAGACATCACATGCAATAGACGTTTGCATGTCTCCTGTAAAAGCCTTTCAGGCCACCTTAGATACACATTTCCTCAAGCTGTAGATTTAAAATATGTCTTTGTAAAAAAACAAAAATCCTACATATTGTCATATGAATATAAAAGAAATTCTGAACCCATCTGAGATGACATATTTTTCTTTAGTAATCATTCATCACTATAAATAGTTCCTTTCACCTCAGTGTATGAATAGGCTGCAGTGACGTAAATTAAACCCACTGTTTGCCAGTTGGTTACTAGGGTAACTGACAGACAGATGACATGCAACATTAGAAATATGTTTTTTTGGCTCAGTCTGTCTTGGCTTTCATTAGTATCTCTGATGACATTCTCTCACTCTTGTTTATGCTCGTTCTCTCCATCACCCTATACATGCCCTCGAGGTCTGTTTCCACAGTAACCGGAGAATTCCCAGAGTTCTAAAAATGATGCACAGCTGGGATGTTCCTCAGTAGCTCAGGGAGAATCTCTAGTGTACAGCTTAGGTGTTCAAAGGCCTGATGTATCATGCAAACTGGTACAAACCAGCAGAAAACAAATGCGATACCATCTACAGCGGAGCCTCATGGCCAACCAAACAGACACAGGCTTTGGAATATTAACTATAGTAAAATCACCGTAATTCATAGTTTTGAGTAGCTTAATGCTTTACCAAACAGAGCCAGCAGCAAACACCACTGTTCAATACACTTTAAAAGGTTCTTCACAGTGATGCCATAGAAGAACCATTTTTGGTTCCACAAAGAACCATCCCTTCAAAGGTTCTTTAAAGAATCTCTTTCTTACCGTCTTATAATCTGAAGAACCTTCTTTTGCCATAAAGAACCTTTTGTGAAACAGAAAGGTTCTTCAGATGTTAAAGGTTCTTTATGGAACCATTTAGACAAAAAAGGTTCTTTTATGGCATCGTGAAGCACCTTTATTTTTAAGAGTGCAGATAGTTATATTTACTGATATTAATAAGAGTAAAATGGCCAGGTCACGCACGGACTATAACTGTAATGATAATTATAACTGTAAAGTTTTCAAAATAGTTCTAATTCTAGTTGTCCACACCACAGCAATAATAAAAATGAGACAAGAAAACAATAAAGTTAGAATCATTTTCTCAGACAAATGATAAAAATATTCTCAGCCAATCATAATCTTTAAGGAGCTCAAGCATTTAAAGCAGAAGATGATGATACTGCAGCGAGTGCTTAGAATAAGCAGAACATTATCATGTGTTGGTGTGGACTTGTTACTAAGGCACTTGTATGGAAGCCTATTTCTGAAAAAAGTCATGCAAAAAACTGAAATGATAACATACTAAGTTGACAGGATGATATGCTATTTTGCATTTGTGAGATGACAAATCTAAATTAGGACACTGAGCATCATAACTATTGAGTAAAGTCATAACAAAATGTTGACAATATGACAGTAAAAAATATTACTGTAATTTGACTTGTATTTTATGATTTAGTATCTTATTATTTTGACTTTTTAAATTACAATTATATATTAAATGTTATAATTAAATATTATAATTGTGACTTTTCAAGTGTTAATATGGTTTAGCAAAGTATGATTTTTTTTTCTCATGCCTTCAATACACTTGATCCACAAATGTTTATATAACAATTCTGAAATGTCCACAAAACTTCAAAACAACAACAAAAATGAAATGTAAAAAAACTGGTTTTGATATATTTATGGTAGGAAATTTACACAATATCTTCACAGTACACAATTTTTACCTAATATCCTAATGATTTTTGGCATTAAAGAAAAATCTGTAATTTAATGTATGTTTGGCTATTTCTACATATATACCTGTGTTTTTAATAACTATCAGATGGTTTATTGGTTTTATGCTTATTTTCCCTCTTTGGGATTTTTTTTCTTATGTGGCAGAAATTGGCTTCCAAACACTTGATCCATAAATGTTTATATGACAATGCTGAAATGTCCACAAAACTGTGAATATTCACTTTACTAGTGGCTGTCCTGAGCTGTGATTCACACTATTCACACCACTTCAAAACAACAACAAAAAATGAACTGTAAAAAACATCTACCGTAAATAACTTTGAAGAATAAATGGCTACATTAAATAATTTTTTAATTAAGAAGATGGTGTAGTTGCTACATTTTACCAGCAGGGGCACACTGGCCCACACAAAATAATCAAACTCTGACCATATGGCTCATTCAATCAGTATCTATCACTATAATAACTGCCTGTTTTAGAAAATGTTACATTTGTAGCTCTAAACTACATACACCTGAAATCTAGTAGCTGTTATTAAATCTATTGTGTCTGTGGAAAGGACAGAAAGTACAAAAATGGTATCCAGCCTCATCTAGAATTTTGGATCTCTTACAGTCTTGTGCATTAACTCCACTGGACAGGAAACAATAAGGCTCTTTTTAAATAGATAAAACATCCTTAATATTCAAAACTTGTTGTCTGCTGAGATTGCGTCCTATGCTGCCGGCAAACCAAAGAGGAAGTCTTTACTAAGAGGCTCATCTGGTCTCTGTTCATCTGAGTGATAATCATTACTGCTAATTCAGATGTACCGCTGAATTTTCCTCTGGGGCTGAGTAGATGTGAGCATTTTCGAGCTCTTAAATGCAGACAAAGTTCCTTGTTAATCAGATGGCATTGGTCTGGTCTGTGTATATTGATCTGTCATGTGAAAATTAGGCATTTGCGTAAATCTCTAGTGAGATAGTCAGGAAGTGGCTCCTGTCTCCAAATACTGTGAGAATCCAGTAAGGTGCCAGAAATATCTGGTGTGATCTTGCTTTCCACAGGAGACTGAGTCCAACGGCTGCTTCACAGCAAGATAAATGAGTCATTAATAGATGACCTTGATGCTGATGGCAGCAGAGACCGTCCTACTCAATTTACAAAGGCACACAGGCATACACTCTCATGTATACACTCACACACACACAAACATACATTCACATGAGACAAATGCTGACCATTCTCTTTCCATCCTTTCTATGTAAAGAATAATATCAGGCAACCATGTTACCAATGGTTTCATGTGCAGATCTCATGAAAACTGTCAAGAATATCACATTTCACTTCTAAATAGTAATAATAAAAAGAAATCAGCAGTTATGTTTTACTTTAAAACAATGATACCTATTTTTACGATCAATATTTTTTTATTGCAATATTATGTCCTTCCAAACATCCCTTTATCTCTCGTTGGTCATAAAATCTGTAAGTCCCGCCTCAAATGCATATTATTGGTTGAGCTGAGGCAGGGGTGTGTTTAGAGTTTTGGGGGCTCCCTCAGTAAAAATCGTGTTCATGGGGGGCCCTCCTGGACCGCGGGGCCCAATGCAATTGCATGGTGCCTAAACACGCTGCTGAGTTGATGTTGCTATATTGAGCTAGTCTGGGTGCTCAGACAAACAGATCAATGTTTTGATAGTGCCACAGTGTTTACACTTTTGGTGGAATCAACCTACGCTTACTCAGAGCAATCTCTGCATATTAAACTGGGGTACAAAAAAAAAAAAAGAGTTTTAAAAACGGATTTCCCCAAATTTCTTATTGGCCTGATGCAAAACATACATCGTGGTAGTATTTCTTGTACTGACATTAATTTTTGCAGATTTCCTGTAATTTTTGGGATAAAATGTGACTTGTTTTCATGTTCTTTACCCACGAGGTACACCTATATATTATTTGTGACCCTGGACCACAAAACCAGTCTTAAGTCGCTGGGGTATATTTGTAGCAATAGCCAAAAATACATTGCATGGGTCAAAATTTTAGATTTTTCTTTTATGCCAAAAATCATTAAGAAATTAAGTAACGTTCATGTTCCATGAAGATTTTTTGTAAAATTCCAACTGTAAACATATCAAAATGTAATTTTTGATTAGTAATATGCATTGTTAAGAACCTAATTTGGACAACTTTAAAGGTGATTTTCTCAGTCTTTTTGATTTTTTTGCATCCTCAGATTTCTGATTTCAAATAGATGTATCTCAGCCAAATATTGTCCTATCCTAACAAACCATACATCAATAGAAAGCTATTTATTGAGCTTTCATATGATGTATAAATCTCAGTTTTGTCAAATTTAACCTTATGACTGGTTTTGTGGTCCAGGGTCACATTTAATTAATTGATTAAGTAATTATTATTATTAATATATTTTTTTAGATAGTTCTAGTATAATCACAGTACTATCTACGGTATAAACAGCCACAAAAATCTAAATGGAAGCACAGTACATTGCGTGAATGCTCACGAAACGTTATTTAACTGTAAAAATTTAATAACGTATGCCAAATATATTTATCTTCAAATTTAAATATATCTTAATCATGTGCACAGTATAATGTACTTAAGAGGGCACACATATTATATAATTGTTCCCCTTTTACATAATTAAAATATGTGACCCTTGACCGCAAAACAAGTCATAAGGGTCAGTTTTTTTTTAAAAATTGATGTTTATACATCATCTAAAACACGAATAAATAAGCTTTCCATTGATGTATGGTTTGTTAGGCTAGGACAATATTTACAACTATTCACAACTACAACTATCAAGATACAACTATTGTATGAAAATCTGGAATCTGAGAGTGCAAGAAAATCTAAATTTTGAGAAAATTGCCTTTAAAGTTGTCCAAATAAAGTTAGTAATGCTTATTACTATCAAAAAAATAAGTTTTGATATATTTATGGTAGGAAATTTACATAATATCTTCATAGAACATGATATTTGCTTAATATCCTAATGATTTTTACATAAAAGAAAAATCAATAATTTTGACCCATGCAATGTATTTGTGGCTATTTCTACACATCTACATATTCTACTTAAGACTGGTTTGTGGTCCAGGGTTACATATTTGATATGGTTTCATTTATTAATTATTAAAACTATCAGCTATTGGTTTTCTGCTAATTTTCCCTCTTTGGTTATATTGGTATCATCAAAATTTCTACGTTTTCAAATAAAAATAAGTTTTTTAAATAGAATAGATTAAAGGTATTTTGATGTCTGGAAATGAGAATGTTTCCGAAATCTCTCTTCATTTGTGAACCTCAGAAGAAAGATATATATGATATACTGTTTTATGTGCATGTGTACCAAATGAAACCTTTTTCCTTTTTCAGATCTCAGGGAATAATTGAGTCTTAACCGCCACATACCCCGACAAACCCAAGCAGCATGCCAGAGCAGAGCAACGATTACCGGGTGGTGGTGTTTGGAGCAGGAGGAGTGGGCAAGAGCTCCCTGGTTCTGCGCTTCGTGAAAGGCACCTTCAGGGACACCTACATCCCGACGGTGGAGGACACGTACCGACAGGTCATCAGCTGCGACAAGAGCGTATGCACTCTGGAGATCACCGACACCACTGGCAGCCACCAGTTCCCTGCTATGCAGCGTCTGTCCATCTCCAAAGGCCACGCCTTCATCCTGGTCTACTCCATCACCAGCAGGCAGTCGCTGGAGGAGCTGAAGCCTATCTACCAGCAAGTGCTGGCCATCAAAGGTAACGTGGAGAACATCCCCATCATGCTTGTTGGCAACAAGAGCGACGAGACCCAGCGCGAGGTGGAGACCAAGGAGGGCGAAGCTCAGGCGAACACCTGGAAATGCGCATTCATGGAAACATCAGCCAAGACCAACACCAACGTGAAGGAGCTTTTTCAGGAGCTCCTGAACCTGGATAAGAAGCGTGACATGAGTCTGAACATGCGCTCCAGCAAGCAGAGACGTGCAGACAAGCTGAAGGCGAAGTGCAGTGTGATGTAGGAGGCCGATCGCATCGCTCGACGTCCAACTGACTCCTCGAAAATGTACATAAGTCCCTCAGCATAAAGGAACAGTACGCACAAAAAACGAAACTTCTGTCATTGTTTACTTATTGTCCTGCCATTTTAACCTACGTGAGTTGTTTCCACAATTGAAATACAATTGTACTTTCCATTGCACTGGTCGCACTTGTCCACGCAACCAAAAATCTTGAAAAAAGTTGTCCATATGACTTTTGAGGTGCATTCCAAGTCTTATGAGGGAAATCTGTCGAATTGATTCATAAGACTCATAAGGAAAATGGCACTATTCATATGGACTACCTTTATGATACTTTTCCGTTGTGTGTGTTCAATGAAAGAAAGCGACACGAGGGTGAGTAAATGATGACAGAACTTTCATTGTTGGGTGAACTCTCCCTTTAACTCTCCATCCCTCTCAGTCTTAATCAGGTAATCTTTAGTGCGCATCCAAACCGTCAACCATCTCCCTTTCCCTGTATGTTCTGGCTCCTGTAGTGACTCTGTGTACTAAGACTATAAGAGCTGACACATGAAGCAGGGAGGACGTCCCACGATTCTCACCCTTGCTCTCTCTACTGCTTTCAGTTGACTTTTTATTGAATTGAAGACAGACCAAATCATCAATGTGGCCATTTTTATGTCAGGCTGTGTCTTTAATGGTACGGTGTCGAAATGCAGACATAAACTGGCTCTGCGTTGTACGGGATTCTCATCCAAAGGAGGAAAAGGCCTGGGCACAGCTGAAGAGGCGACACTATCCGCTCTTCCAAATGACATATACTATAGCAGCACAAAAGAAGCCTACTACAAATTCGGGACGAAGGACATTCTTAGTTAACCGGCTTGCCAGTGATGTAACCTGGTATAACAGAGTAAAGTGCATAATGCATGTCTGATGATATTAACTACCTTCATATTTAATGTGATTGAGATCTTTTCATCGAGAACAGAGCTATACCTTATTGAAGCACAGTGAATAAGTCCTAAATGTGATCATTTCTAAAAGCTATTTTTTTGTGACGGGGTGGGGTTCGGGGTGACGATCGGTGTTTTGTTTTACTCTGTTTTGTTTTTCAAGTGTTGATGGCACTCGGAAACCTTAATATATGCATTTCATCATCTAACTGAAAACATATATCCTGTATGTGAAATCTATGTGTATTATGAGCACTAATGAAAGCCCCTGTACAGCCCCTGTTTTTCTGTCAGTGTCTATATTTCCTCTGATAATTTAATGCCATTTGCTTTAGCAATACATGATATAAAAGCACTTTTAGAATCTTGAGCACATTCAAAACACAGAGCGTTAACCTTTACAAAAATGTTCTTGTCAAACACTCTGCGTTTACAACTTTACTGCAGATAAAGTGTTTATTCAATAAATATTATGTGAGGGACCAGAAAAATAAAGAAGCACAAACAAAAGGGAAATAATTATTGCTTGGTTTCTTTTGTGGTTCTTAACATCTATAGTTTTCACGTGACGTCACACCCTTATAGGAACGCCCACCTGGAGGGCAAAATGAGGCTTTGCTTCACTGACCACTAGTTATTTTTATGTGGTTTGCATTAAGTAGTAGAAATTCAGTATACACCTTATTCATGATGCATACTTTGTACAGGCAAGCAGATGAACCCAGAATGTACATGCAACATACAGTCTTGGCCAAAAGTTTTGAGAATTACATAAATATTGGAAATTAGAAAAGTTGCTGCCTAAGTTTTTATAATAGCAGTTTGCATATACTCCAGAATGTTATGAAGAGTGATAAGATGAATTGCATAGTCCTTCTTTGCCATGAAAATGAACTTAATCCCGAAAAAAAACTTTCCACTGCATTGTTAAGGCTTCAGGGCATCCAAGAAAGTCCAGCAAGCACCAGGATCGTCTCCTAAAGAGGATTCAGCTGCGGGATCGGAGTGCCACCAGTGCAGAGCTTGCTCAGGAATGGCAGCAGGCAGGTTTGAGCGCATCTGCACGCACAGTGAGGCCAAGACTTTTGGAAGATGGCCTGGTGTCAAGAAGGGCAGCAAAGAAGCCACTTCTCTCCAAAAAAAACATCAGGGACAGATTGATCTTCTGCAAAAAGTATGGTGAATGGACTGCTGAGGACTGGGGCAAAGTCATATTCTCCGATGAAGCCTCTTTCCGATTGTTTGGGGCATCTGAAAAACGGCTTGTCCGGAGAAGAAAAGGTGAGCGCTACCATCAGTCCTGTGTCATGCCAACAGTAAAGCATCCTGAGACCATTCATGTGTGGGGTTGCTTCTCATCCAAGGGAGTGGGCTCACTCACAATTTTGCCCAAAAACACAGCCATGAATAAAGAATGGTACCAAAACACCCTCCAACAGCAACTTCTTCCAACAATCCAACAACAGTTTGGTGAAGCAGATGTAAAACTGACAGGCTTGCGTTGTAGTTCCATGGATGCTTTAGATACTTTTGGACAAGTCATGCATAAACATTTTTGAATTTCACTGCATTTAGATTCAAAATATTAAACCAAGTGACATCCTGAAACAAATTACGTTTTAGCTTTTTTTTTGTTTTGTTTTTTACAAGTGATGACATTTTTATTTGCCATTTGTGAATATTTTATACCAACAGGCCTCAGTGTGACTTTCACATGATTTTTTTTAATACATAGAACATTATTAATTGGTTTATCATTTACAATTTAACAAACTTCTTTCTGTGACATGTTTTCCTTGAAAAGTTTGCTTATGCTTTCTTTCAAAAATGCCATTTGCTTTGGTAATTCTATAATTTAAAACTAAAGACATTACTACATTTTTAAGCATAACTTAAATGTCAGATACTTTCTGGGGCCACTGTAGATTAGACTGCAGGTATTTTATATTAGATGTAAACTCTCTGCCCTTATTATACTGGAGTATTCAAGGTGGAAGATAATGATAGATACTGAGGGGAATGAGTTTACCTGAAAATGCAAAAAAGAGCATCTGCTGGAACATCTGCTCAGTCAGTCATGGTGTATCTCTGAAGATTTGAAAGTGAAAGCATTAATTAGCAGATAAAATAAAAGCATAGGTTTGTGTGTGAGGATGTTATTAGGTTGTGTCCATGTGATATGCAGTGTTCTTTTTAACTAGGTCATTTTCAACTATCCACTTGAAGAAGTGCCACAAAATGTCACTGAATTGAAGCCGTTCGATTTCAACTTATACGACCAAGATTTTCAGGATGATGTACCGTACACACTGACATATTTATTTTTTAAGAAATAGTTCAGCACAAAAGGTTGCAAAAGCACAATAAATACATCATAAAAGTGGCCCATAAGACCTGCGCTCCATGCTGAAAAAACAAAACAAAACAGCTAAAACCAGCCTAGGCTGGTTGGCTGGTTTAGGCTGGAAGTAGCTGGTTTAAGCTGGTGGTTTCCCAGCCTGGGAAAGTGGCCAAAACCCCTCTAAAACCAGCCTGCTGACCAGCTATGGCCAACCAGTCTAGGCTGGTTTTAGCTGTTTTTTTCACCAGGGCTTAAGTTCTGAAGTTTTTCTGAAGTTGCATAACAACAAGAACAGCAATTTGAGATGATCGATCAATCGGTCAGCAGGCTGGTTTTAGAGCGGTTTTGGCCACTTTGACCATCTTAAACCAGCTAAGACCAGCCAACCAGCCTAGGCTTGGTTTAGCCGTTTTTTTCAACAGGATTAAAACATTTGTTAATTTTTAGATGAACCGCTACTTTAAGTGTTTTAAAGCGCAAAACGTTTCCAGGCATTTTGATCAGAGAAATGAGATTCAGATGGCTTGAGTGAGTGCTTCAACTTGAATAAGGACTGTTAAATTGGCAGAAAACAAACAATAAAAACGTGTTTAAAGTTCAAAATGCGCATAACTACCAAGATTACCTGCAATACGCAGCCTAGGTCATGGCTAAAAGAAGCCTTTGCTCATTTTTCATTCACTTTGGACGTACAGACGTTAGAGGGTTGTGGCTAGATGGGATACAGCTCCGACCGGAAACTAACAATGAAATTGATTTTTCTACCTATTAGATTGTGTTTTTTAACGTCTACACCTACCCCAACCTTAAACTTAGCCCTTACTATAAAAACAAAACAAAACACAGTATTATTGTTGTATAGTGTGCTAAAATAACGTTAGATTGATGTGGGCATGCCCAGTAGCCAGATAAGTCTCCCTTCTAGTCTAAACCACGTTGAAGGCATATTTTGTTGGAGAGAAGTTCTGTGGCACTGCCCTCTACTGGTAAATAGAGGTATGGAGCATTATTGAACGTTTGATAATAACAAGGGCAACATGATGGCTCAGTGGGTAGCACTGTTGGCTCACAGCAAGACGGTCCCGGTTGGAGTCCTGGAGCCAAGAGGCCTTACTGCGTGGAGTTTGCATGTTTTCCTCATGTAAGGAAGACAGTTGAGACACTTTCTGCTTTTTTCATCACTACACGAAAAGTAGATGCAGAAATGAAGTGATTTTTCACATGATATTTCTTTTGTTTGTGTACTAAAATATCATAAATTGATAGCCATAAGTAGTTTGTATTTTCCACAATTAGCTCAGAAACATAAGGTGCATTTTTGTCTCAATTGAACCCATATAGTGTACAGTTGAAACAGTACCACGGTAGTTGAGACACCCATTCTTAATGTTCTAAAGCTGACTATCCATTGCAAATGTTAAAAATTACAGTTGTGCAACATTTTTTTTTTTTTAAATTCTGATTAATTTCCTTATTTAATTTATAATGTTGGCCACCCCTGGTCTAGGCCTACAATTCAGTCTACATCCCACTCAGAAGCTTGAAAAACCATCATTCATTGGAGAAATTCATTCACAACTGATTTATCTAATAACAAAGTCTTTATAAATGAGACTTTCAAATAATTTTGTACAAAATATATTTTTAAAAATACTCTGAAGCAACTGGGTCAGACCCTCTACTAAATTACAATGTTTTGTTTAGTTATTTTTGCTGTTTTAGAATTGTAGAAGGACAAAAACATTATTCTCAATTTATCTAAAAGTATGGAACTCTTATTAACTCATGCCCAAACAGAATCCATGCCTGATAGTGTCCCTTAATGTTCTTTAAATAACTGAAATATTTAATAATTTAGTCTTAATACCTATTCTGTATGTAGTAGGCTATACTATTTACAAATATAATCATAGCCACTAATGTAAACACAGAAAAAAGAAAAAAAACAAAATTGGTAAGTAGTCTAGGTAGCTAGACATAAAAAAAAAAAAAGAGTTTAAATTGAGAAATTTGAACTTAAATAGGAGAAATGATAGGTTATCCACTTTTAATTTTTCCTTTGGACAGGTTTTTAAAGGCACGTTTTGTTGAATGAAAACAATCTGAGCATGCCATCTGCTGGTGAAAAGTAGTATGTAGCAGAATTTAAAATATTGGAAGAAAATGGTCCCCAAGTAATGGTGCCTCTAGATCTACAGAAATAAAGGTGCTACTTTATATACAGATATCATGTTAAAATCATGACATAAACACAGCTTAATTAAAGTGGTTAATTAAGCTTTTTGTGAAGTTGATTTCGATCTCAGAGTTAGAGAAATGTTACCTAGAGATAGAAAGAGACATGAGGTGAAAATATGAAAAAAGAAAAGGAAGTGGTATTGTAGCAAGCTAAGTGCTTTTTTATACTTGAGAACAGTCTTAGCCTGTTTCTTGAATCTTCTAATGAGTTCAGTGCAGTTCCAGTGACAGCCTCAGTTTCAGTGCTAAGAATTTGATGACAAAACACAAAAACACTGTGAATTGGTTTGTTACACTTCCAGGGGGGTGTTCCATAAACCAAGTTTACCAAATAAGTCAGGCTTATTTCAGTTAGTCTGACTTATTGTCACTTGATTTGGCTCAAAATAAGTCAGACTAACTGAAATAAGCCTGACTTATTTGGTAAACTTGGTTTATGGAACACCCCCCCAGATTTTCCATGCATTCACATGGGTTTTAAAAATCCATTAGAATCCATTAGACATGCTAGATCATTTTCGAATGGAAATTTTCCACTGAGGCAAAAAGGTCATTAGGAGACATTAGTTGCCACAGGAGGCAGTATGTGCTGCATGTTATTGATTTGCTCACGTCATTTTTATTAGTCTATTTATTGAAGCTGATAATGAAGTTACAAAAAACACTTTATGTTAGGCACACTATACTGTCCCAAAACTATAGCCAAGTACACAAACATATGATTAAAACAGTGTCAGCATGTTAAAATGTTATTCTTTTTTGTTTATCCTCAAACACACAGAAACAAGAGATAAGGTTTAAATAATAATAATATGCATTAGAATCATGTGTATTTAGCAACACTCCGCTCTTCCACTAGCATAAGCTTCGGTCCAGTTTTTTCAGGGCTCCAGTACAGACTGGTGGCTTGATTCCCTGTAATAGAGGTACACAAGCTTTTTAATAAAGCTGATGAGGATGTGCAATAATTCAGCAATCAGAAATGGTAAATGTGAAGAGACACGAGCATACTTTGTACAAACTGCATACAAGGTTGAAAAGAGTGGACATGGCCTTATCTTCCAATTCACTAGTGTATTCCTGAGGTAGAAAAAAAAAAAAGCTCAAATTCCCACACCAGACATATTTCAGCATGACAGATGTAGATTCGTTTAATAAGGCCTCACTCCATTGATGGTGATCCAGGGAACATGAGTGTGTGCCGGTTTGAGCGCTCCAGTCTTCACTGCATTCTGATGCATCAAACTATGACCAAGCTCTCCTCTGGTACAAGACTCAATGGTCTGCCATTTAACAAATGGTGCATAGAGCTGCAAACACTGGCAAAGAAACAATGACTCATAATAGCTCTTCTTCGCTCAAAAAAATGCTATAATGAGGGACAGTAAAGTTGGCTCAGAGACAGAGATGCTTACATGCGTAGCAGATTTTAGTACATCTGCAGATGACTCCATGCAGTAAATGACAGGAAATGCTGCATGATTGGCTGCATATAAAACACATGCCTATTAAGAAATAATAATAAAAAAAATTAGGAATGTTTAACTAACTAGAGAAAGAAACTAACTATCAGCTCATCCACAAAACCTAATGCCTTTGCTGCCTTCACAAACAATAATTCAAGTGTAATACACAAACACACACATATTGGATAAAATAGTTTAACTATATTATGTAATGAAATATGTGAACCAGTCTTAAGTAGCATGGGTATATTTGCAGCAATAGCCAAAAATACATTGTATGGGTCAAAATTACGATTTTTCTTTTATGCCAAAAATCATTCAGATATTAAGTAAAGATCATGTTCCATGAATACATTTTGTAAATGTTCTACCACAAATATATCAAAACATAATTTTTGATAAGTATGCATTGCTAAGAACTTCATTTGGACAATTTTAAAAGCCGATTTTCACTACATTTTTATTTTTTGACAACTTCAGATTCCTGATTTTCAAATAGTTGCATCTTGAAAAAAATATGGTCCCAACAAACCATACATCAGTCGAAAGCTTATTTATTCAGCTTTCAGATGATGCATAAATCTCAATAATAAAAAAAGACCCTTATCACTTTGTGGTCCAGGGTCACATATACTACGTTGCCACTTTAGTAATTTTCATGAGTACAAATCCTAATGTTCAAGCATATAATGATATTCTAGGGGATTGTGTTCTTCTAATTTAATAGCAACAGCTTTGACAAGACCCTTTTCTATTCTAACATGAAAATGCATCCGTGTATAAAGCAAGGTTCAAAAAGAAATGATTGATTCAGTCATTGTGGAAGAACTTGACTGGTCTGCAAAGCCAAGTCCTAAACCCAGCTGAACACCTCTGGAGTGACTTTAAATCCAGACTTTGAGCCAAAAACTCATCACCAAACACCAATGTCTCGTACATAAGGGTACAGTCATTTTGGACACTTCCAAAACTGTTGCAACAGAGATGGAAATAAAATTTATAAACACATGGATTGTTTCCATCTTTGTTGCCACAGTTTTGGAAGTGCCTTTTTCTGATCTAAAGTCTAAAGACTAAAGTCATTGGTGTTTGGAGACGAGTTTTTGGCTCAAGGTCTGCATTTAAAGTCACTCCAGAGGTGTTCAACTAAGATTAGGACTTGGCTTTGCAGACCAGTCAAGTTCTTCCACAATGACTGAATTAATCATTGCCTTATACACAAAGGCATTATCATGTTAGAATCAAAGAGGGTCCTGTCCAAACTGTTGCTGTAAAATTAGAAGCACACAATTGCCTAGAATATCATTATATGCTTAAACATTCATTCAACATTGTTCATTAGAAGGGGGTGACTCAATACTTCTGGCAATATAGTGTATGCATATTTTATTTATACTGTAGTTAACATTGTTTGCAAACTCACCTCAACCATGTTAGCGTAGCACTCTGGTTCTCCATGTTGACATGAGAATGAATTCTCTTCAGGAAGCTCCTTAAATTACAAGTTAACAGTCATAAAAACAAGTAATATCATAACATTTTCTTCATTACAGCTTACAGACTCTTATGCATAGCTGTACCTTAGCATTGCCGAAAGGCACCAGGTTGACTTTCATTATATCTTTTAGTAAAGTCCAGGTTGGGAAGAGCTGTTCTGTTAGGAACGCTCTGCAGCCTGGACACAGGCTCTCGTAATAGAGAGAGATCTCTACAGGAGGAACCACGGGGTCTAGCCGTGTCGCATTCAGTTCCATACACTGTTTCCGTACCTATTCAGATGCATAGAAAAAAAAAAAAAACACCACCACAAAACATGGAGTAGGAATATAGAAATTTTGGCCACTTATACTCTTAAAAATAAAGGTTCTTCAAGATGCCATAGAAGAACCTTTTTGTCTAAATGGTTCCATAAAGAACCTTAACCATCTGAAGAACCTTTCTGTCACAAAAGGTTCTTTGTGGCAAAAGAAGGTTCTTCAGATTATAAAAAGGTAAGAAAGAGATGGTTCTTCACAGAACCTTTGACTGAATGGTTCTTTATGGAACCAAAAATGGTTCTTTTACGGCATCGCTTGAGGAACCTTTTAAAGCACCTTTATTTTTAAGAGTGTACAGTAAGGCTACACATGTGTAGCCGGGGTCGTGGCTAATAATGGGGGGTGTGGCTATGCAGGTAGTGTACATCTTTTAAGCAGGCATCTGAAAGTAGGCCTGCAGACGGGGTCCGATCTGTTGTGTGGACGCGTGCTGTCGGGTGGCACGTCCTTGTTTGGCTGTGCACGAACATGGTCTCGGTTAGCAGGTAGGCTAAGTAAATATTGTTTAGCTTCATGTTCACAAAGCTTTTTTTATTAACCTACGGTATTGTTTTTAATGCAGATGCAAACGTTGTGCTGTCTGGTAGTACCTCTGTGTCTAATTATGTATATGGTCTGGGTGAGCAGGTATGCTAAATAAACATTGGTTGTTTTGCTAACAAAGACGGGTTTTATTAAATAAGAGTGTTATGTTTTTAAGGTAGATGTAAACATCGTGGATTTGTTGGTCGACGGTCACGTTCATTCTTCTTTGATGTTTGCCGATGGTCACGCTCATTCTTCCTTGATCTGGAATACCTGTGGAAAATAGTTCAGGATTGCTTGCTGCCTTGCAGGTAATTGCAGAGGTTTTTAATATGGGACTTATTAATGTTTTTATTATTTTAATAGGATTAAAATAAAAATGAAGTGTTGTAATTTCCTTTTGAATATTGTTGATTGTGTTTTGTTTTTGTATTAGGTTTAGTTGATCGCTGTTCCTCCAGTGTTTGTTACGTTACATTTTTCTCAGCTAGCTGGTCTCGACATGTGTGCGCTGTATGCCTCCAGCGCAATTAAGATGTGATGAATGTTGTGAATCAGACTGGCTAGCTGAGCGTTTTTTTCTTTGTTTGTTTGTTTGTTTATTTGTTCGTTTGTTATATCACTTCCCAGCCTCGTGTTACCAGCCAACCTTTGTAGTCCTTTATACATGCGATGCTTTAAACACCTTAAGTATTCATTTGCATGAGGGTTACGTTTGCAGTGAAATTAATGGTTGATTTGGAGTGTGATTATTTTGAGTGAGGTGTTTTACATGTATAGAAAGTGGAGGGTGTAATTACTTTGTGTTGAGAAGCTGTAAGTGTATCAGAGTTTATAAAGGGTTGGCTGGCCATTAATATCATCTTTTTGGAGAGGTAATTTTTTTGCTTTCTGATGTATTTTTAGATTTATATTAATTGTTATAAATTTATTTGTATTAATAAATTTATGTACGTGACATCAGTTTAAGTATTAATTTGTTTCTTTTGTGGTCATCCCTGCATTCAGGAAAAGTCCTTGGGTTACAATTTGGCGTAGTCGGCAGGGTGACCAATTTATTTATTTATTTTTGTTTGTTTGTTTTTTAGGCTGGGAAGTGGATAGTTTTTGTTTTTGTTTTTGTTTTTTTAGGAGGAACAGCGATCAGCTCGTACGACGGTTGCTTTTTGGCAACATTGGATTGGTCTACTGCAGTTATGGCGGAGGAGCTGCAACAACTACGTGAACAGCTGGAGCAACTGAGAGTGGAAAATGAAAGACTGAGAGGCCAGCCTCAGGTTGGAGGTTTACCAAGTGTTACATCAAGTTCAGCCCCCGAAGGTAATGCACAGCGGCGTGAACAGGCAATATATTTTCCTAGAGAGAGAAAATGTTCCAAATTCTCTGGTAAAGTGTCCTCTGGTTCTCCTTCTTTGGAGGACTGGATTGAGGAGGTGGAAAGCTGTACTAGGGGGAGACACATGTCTGAGGTAGACAAAGCCATGTTTGTTTATGATCATCTAGAGGGGGAGGCTCGGACTGAAATTAAGTTTAGGCCTGGGGAAGTCAAAGAGAATCCTACTGAGATATTTGCAGTTTTGCGTGAATTGTATTGTTCCTCTTCTTCTTATGTGATTTTGCAACATCAGTTTTTTGATAGAAAACAGAAGGAGGGGGAATCTTTACAAGAGTTTTCTCATGCATTGATGAATCTTATGGATAAGGTACGAAAAGCTAATCCTAATGTTGTATCTGACCACCAGGTGGTTCTGCGAGATCAATTTTGTGAGAATGTTCAGGACCATACTCTTCGAAGAGAACTAAAGAGGTTGGTGAGGCAGGATTCATCCTTGACCCTCCTGGACCTACGCAAAGAGGCAATGCGTTGGGTGGAGGAGGGGCAGCCTCAAAGAAATCGATCAAGTAAAGTAGTCCATCACTCATTCGAAACTCAAGTTGTTTCCACATGTGAAGAGAATCGGGTTGTTAGTTCTGAATTTGCAGAATTGAAAGATATGGTCCTAAGACAACAAGCACAATTGGATTTGATTCTCAAAACTTTGAGTACCCCAGAAGGGGTTGTGGGTAATGCTAATAGAGTTCCCAAAAGTAGATTTCGCAGAGCACCTGATGGTAAACCCATATGTATCAAATGTAATCAAGCTGGTCATATAGCGAGATATTGTACCACCAATTTGCAAACTAGGTCCCCGCCTGCAGTTGGTTCTAGTGGTGGGGCCGTCGTTGAGTCAGTCTCATTGACGGAAAACTAGAGTCCTCCAGGGTGCAGAGCCACATGCTGGAGATGGGGACATTAGGCTCAAAAGTTAATTCTCAAGGCTTTTCTAGTTTGGTAGGGTCTTGTCCAACACTGACTGTTAAGATGGGAACTGTTGATGTTTTGTGTTTACTAGATACAGGCTCTATGGTTACCACTTTAACCGAGAGTTATTTCAATCGTTGTTTTTCTGATTTCAATAAAGGTGGTCTTCGTGACTGTGCCTGGTTGGCATTGAAAGCAGCAAATGGGATGGATATTCCATGTGTGGGGTATGTAGAACTTGATGTTAGTTTATTTGGGGTCACACTACCTAGTAAAGGAGTTTTGATTGTGAAGGATTCTTGTTCTCCTACTATGTATGCTCAGAAGGAGAAGATTCCAGCTGTTTTGGGTATGAATATCATTCGAGAGTGTTATGTCAACTTATTTAATGAACATGGTGCTGAGCTTTTTCAGATTCCCAGAATACAATCAGCTGCCCCAGCATGGAAACAGGCATTCCGCTGTTGTCAAAA
Source organism: Garra rufa (assembly GCF_049309525.1). Lineage (NCBI taxonomy): Eukaryota > Metazoa > Chordata > Actinopteri > Cypriniformes > Cyprinidae > Garra > Garra rufa. The sequence continues at coordinate 36,571,543 of NC_133380.1, read as the reverse complement.
AATTGAAGCGGTTTCAAATTCTTCTTCTGCATTTAAGGTGAGAGTGCAGGGCAAGACTCCCGTTCGTGTTGCTGCAGGTACCATGACTATGGTTCCTGTTACTTGTCCCCAAGTTTCAGGTGCAGTGATGGAGTTTCTGTTAGAACCACTGGGGCCAGAGGAAAATACCCTTCCAGAGGGTTTGCTGCTGTCTCCCTCTTTGGTGCATGCAGAGAGGGGGTTAGTGTATGCACCTGTTGTTAATGTAGGGAGTACTGAGGTATGGGTGGCACCCCGTCGTATTATAGGTACTGTTCAAGTAGTGAAAGTGGTAAGTGCCCCCAGACCCAAGTTACAAATTTGTCCTGAAAATGTTTATAGTGCTCAAGTCTCTGCCTATGTAGCTGAGCCGTTGTCTAGTTGTAATATTGACCTTCCTTCTTTTGACGGACTTTCTGAGCAGGAAATGGAACAGGCAAAGCAGTTACTTAGCAATTATCAAGTTGTTTTTTCTACTGCTGAGGGTGATATAGGATGTACAGCTTTGATTAAACATGAGATTCCTCTAGTGGATGAGAAACCTGTTCGACAACCATATAGACGAATTCCTCCTTCTCAGTATGAGTCCGTAAGGTCTCATATTCAACAGCTTCTAGATAGTAAGGTGATTAGGGAGAGTAGTAGTCCTTATTCCTCCCCAATTGTCCTGGTGCAGAAGAAGGATGGAACAATTAGGATGTGTGTTGACTATCGTCAATTAAATGCAAGGACAAGAAAGGACGCTTATCCACTCCCGCGAATTGAGGAATCTTTGGATGCTCTGACTGGTGCAAGGTGGTTTTCCACCTTAGATTTAGCAAGTGGGTACAATCAGGTTGAGGTAGCTGAGGCGGATAAGGCGAAGACAGCTTTCTGTACTCCATTTGGATTGTTTGAATTTAATCGTATGCCCTTTGGGCTCTGTAATGCACCAGGAACATTCCAAAGACTCATGGAACGGTTGTTTGGGGATAAGCGGTTCTCTTCTTTGCTTTTGTATTTGGATGACATAATTGTGTTTTCCTCTTCTGTACAGGAACACTTGTTAAGGTTGGAGGAGGTCTTTAAACGATTGCAACAGGAAGGTCTTAAGATCAAGTTGAGCAAATGCAGTTTTTTCCAGAAGCAAGTAAAGTATTTAGGGCATCTGGTATCCGAGCAGGGGGTTGCCACTGACCCTGATAAAGTGGCAGCAGTAAAAGAATGGAGTCGCCCAGTGCATTTGGCAGAGCTTCGCTCATTTTTAGGTTTTGCCAGCTATTATCGCCGGTTTATTGAGGGATTTGCAAAGCTGGCTAAGCCTCTTCATGAACTGGTGACAAAACTGGGTGGCTCCGTAAGGAAGGGTAAAACGCCACGGCTGCCTTTAGTGTCTGTGTGGAATGCAGAGTGTGAAAATAGTTTTCAAGCATTAAAAACAAAGCTGATTACAGCACCTGTGCTTGCATATGCAGATTTCCACAAGCCTTTTGTGGTGGAGATAGATGCAAGCCATCAGGGTTTGGGGGCAATTTTGTCCCAGGAGCAGGGTGGGAAGCGTCGACCTATTGCGTATGCTAGTAGGGGTCTGCGGAGGACAGAGCGAAATATGGAAAATTACAGCTCCATGAAATTGGAGTGTTTGGCCCTGAAATGGGCTGTATGTGATAAATTTAGGGAGTATTTGTTGGGGAATAATTTTGTTGTTTACACTGACAATAATCCTCTCTGTCACCTGCAGACCTCAAAGCTGGGTGCTTTGGAACAGCGGTGGTTGTCACAACTGGCTTCTTTTAACTTTGTGATTAAGTACCGGCCAGGAAGAGTAAATCAAAATGCTGACGCATTGTCTCGACAGGTTATGAATAATGTGTTGCCAGGAATAGAACTTCCGCAAGTTTTACGGCAACAGTTAAGGGAAAGATCTCCAGAGCGGGTAGTGGTGAGTGCTAGTGAAGTTGTTGCATTGCCTGGGCGCTCACCGGAAGACCTTTCCTATCTGCAGAGGGCAGACCCAGTTATTGGCCCTATTATAAAGGCTTGGGATGCAGGTAGTGTTTTACGTTCTTCAGAGTTGGCTGGTAGGGATCCAGCTGTAAAGGAGCTGGTTAGGCAGTGGGATCGATTGCGTGAGAAAGATGGGTGCCTCTATCGTTTATCGTATACACCTGATGGCCATCGAGAGATTTATCAGTTACTGTTGCCTCAAAAACTTCAAAGGGAGGTGTTTAGTAGTTTGCACGACAGTCATGGGCACCAAGGTAAAGATCGAACAGCAGAATTAGTGAAGCGTCGCTGTTATTGGCCAGGGATGATGAGAGATGTGGAACGGTGGTGTAGGGAATGTCAGCGATGTATTCTTGCTAAAGCAGTCCAACCAAAGGTGAGGTCTTTTATGGGAACGTTGCAAGCATCCCGGCCTCATGAAATTTTGGCCATTGATTTTACCTTGTTAGAGGCTGCAAGTGATGGGAGGGAAAATGTTTTGGTGCTCACTGATGTTTTTTCTAAGTTCACGCAAGCCATCCCGACTCGGGATCAGCGAGCAAGCACTGTGGCAGAGGTTTTGGTCCGACATTGGTTCCATTTGTTTGGGGTCCCATGTCGTCTGCATTCAGACCAAGGGCGAAATTTTGAGAGTAACCTAATTGGTCAATTATGTAAGATTTACGGTATACAGAAGAGTCGCACTACTTCTTACCATCCACAGGGTAATGGGCAGTGCGAACGTTTTAACCGAACTCTCCATGACCTGTTGCGGACTTTGCCACCAGAAAAAAAACATCGGTGGCCTCAACATCTGCCACAGCTTGTCTACGCTTATAACACCACCGTGCACTGTTCTACTGGTATGAGCCCATATTTCCTAATGTTTGGATGCGAACCCAAATTACCTGTTGATTTTTTGTTAAATAATCAGTTGGAAGAGACTGCAGAGACGCCTGAACAGTGGATTGTTGAACATCAAGGTAGGCTTCAGGCAGCATATGGTGAGGTTCAGGAGAGGCTGAGAGAAAAGGTTGCTCGCCGTAACAGACGCTATGAGGGTATGATAAATGATCAGGGTTTTAGAAAGGGTGAGCTGGTTTATCTTAAAAACCATCCTCGTGGACGAAATAAAATTCAGGATGTGTATGATTCATGTTTGTATAAGGTGGTCCGTGAACCCGGGGAGCAGGGTGCTGTGTACTCTGTTGCTCCTGTGTCTCAGGCAGGGCCGGTGAAGCAGGTGCATCGGATGGAAATGCGTAAGGCATTGATTGACCCGGTATTAAGTGATGTAGATCCTATTGCATCTGATGAAGTAGTTAGTTCCAGCAGTGGGTCTGATACTGATTCAGATAGTGATTTGGCCTCCTGTGTTTTATTGCCAGGGGATTGTGAAGTGCCGGTTGAGGATGGTACTTTGGATAGTTCCGCTGTATCAGAGACTCAGCCTTTAGAGCTGAGGCGTTCTAGAAGAACTACAGCGGGTCAGCACTCAAATCCATATAGACTGCCTAGGACGCTAGTTGCATCAGTAGAGGAGTTGTAACCCTGGAAATTGAGGTGCTGTTCTCGGGGGTAATTTCTTGTGCATGTGTGCATCGGCGGGTCGCCGTTGAATTCCTGGGGGGAAGAATGTAGCCGGGGTCGTGGCTAATAATGGGGGGTGTGGCTATGCAGGTAGTGTACATCTTTTAAGCAGGCATCTGAAAGTAGGCCTGCAGACGGGGTCCGATCTGTTGTGTGGACGCGTGCTGTCGGGTGGCACGTCCTTGTTTGGCTGTGCACGAACATGGTCTCGGTTAGCAGGTAGGCTAAGTAAATATTGTTTAGCTTCATGTTCACAAAGCTTTTTTTATTAACCTACGGTATTGTTTTTAATGCAGATGCAAACGTTGTGCTGTCTGGTAGTACCTCTGTGTCTAATTATGTATATGGTCTGGGTGAGCAGGTATGCTAAATAAACATTGGTTGTTTTGCTAACAAAGACGGGTTTTATTAAATAAGAGTGTTATGTTTTTAAGGTAGATGTAAACATCGTGGATTTGTTGGTCGACGGTCACGTTCATTCTTCTTTGATGTTTGCCGATGGTCACGCTCATTCTTCCTTGATCTGGAATACCTGTGGAAAATAGTTCAGGATTGCTTGCTGCCTTGCAGGTAATTGCAGAGGTTTTTAATATGGGACTTATTAATGTTTTTATTATTTTAATAGGATTAAAATAAAAATGAAGTGTTGTAATTTCCTTTTGAATATTGTTGATTGTGTTTTGTTTTTGTATTAGGTTTAGTTGATCGCTGTTCCTCCAGTGTTTGTTACGTTACATTTTTCTCAGCTAGCTGGTCTCGACATGTGTGCGCTGTATGCCTCCAGCGCAATTAAGATGTGATGAATGTTGTGAATCAGACTGGCTAGCTGAGCGTTTTTTTCTTTGTTTGTTTGTTTGTTTATTTGTTCGTTTGTTATATCACTTCCCAGCCTCGTGTTACCAGCCAACCTTTGTAGTCCTTTATACATGCGATGCTTTAAACACCTTAAGTATTCATTTGCATGAGGGTTACGTTTGCAGTGAAATTAATGGTTGATTTGGAGTGTGATTATTTTGAGTGAGGTGTTTTACATGTATAGAAAGTGGAGGGTGTAATTACTTTGTGTTGAGAAGCTGTAAGTGTATCAGAGTTTATAAAGGGTTGGCTGGCCATTAATATCATCTTTTTGGAGAGGTAATTTTTTTGCTTTCTGATGTATTTTTAGATTTATATTAATTGTTATAAATTTATTTGTATTAATAAATTTATGTACGTGACATCAGTTTAAGTATTAATTTGTTTCTTTTGTGGTCATCCCTGCATTCAGGAAAAGTCCTTGGGTTACACATGCAATATGACTTTATGACTTCAAGTCATAAAAATTGCATACATTTTATTTGATAGCACAGAAATTCACACAAGTAAACAAACAGACTCAAAAGTTAAACTAATTCTCTAAAGCTCATTTTTAAACCAACTATTTACAGAATTTCTGAATTCGGAGTATAACATACAGTTGTAGACATAAGGAGGCTCATCAAACTCATGATGTGAAGCGGGAAACCTCGTGGTCCGCTTAATTGGAAGCTGTTTGTGTTCAAAAGCATGACAGTAATTTACAAGCACAAAGAAGTCTTTGAAAGTGATGTCGAACACAGCTTCTTTGCAAGAGCAGTGTACCTGTGCAATAATAAAAGTCAATATTCTAGACGGCCATTAACACACTGAGGAGAGGAAATTAACATAGGCTATTATATTGCATAATGCAAGGGAAAACAGATGAATAATTCTGTATTTTAGGTTACCTTCACAAATCATTACAAATATGATACTGATCTACAGAAATGCCTGTAAAATGCAATAAAGTGCAATAAAGAGAACTTGTTTCAAGACTTAAATCAACCTCTTAAACAGACTTACCCCACATTCTGTAGCAATCTCCAGAGAACTACACCATTGGGATGGAGGGTATCCACATGAAGGCTTTGGGTGAGATTTACACCAGATTTCATAAACTCCAAGGAATATGACATGAAACAAAAAGAGCACACAGAGAGCATTCATGCTGATTCCCTGAGCTTTCTGTGAGCAGTATGAGAGCTCGAGTTTGCTCTCCTCTCATCAAAATAACTTCGGCGCTCCAATCAACTGTGAGCAGCTGCAGCTGAACAGAAACAACACTCACTGATCTCGGATCAGTAAAGAAAAGCTGCTCATGAGCAAAGAGGGTTCACAACTGAGATTAGTGTTATGGCTTTGTCAATATCACAATAATTAAATAACTATACAGAAATACCTTAATAAAGCCTTTAAATATCATTTAGCTTAAGTTGGTCACACCAAAATAAATGCCTAAAAATCCAACAGATAATTTTTTTCTAAAATTTACATTATTCATTTTTTAAAAAGCTAATTTTATGAAAATAAACTATTTGACTAAAACAAATATGTATTTTAAAGGTGCACTTTTGATTACATTTAATCAAACCAATTGAGAAAGGAGGAATTTATACTCATCAATTTTTTTAAAATTCCAAAGTTCGGTCATAAAACTTCAGCCCTGTTCCTTGGGACCCACTATCCTGAAGAGTTTAGCTACAACCCCAATCAAACACACCTGAAGCATCCAATCAAGCTTCTCAAGACTGCTTGAAAAAGAGGCAGGCAGGTATGCTGAAGCAGGACACAATTTTTAGTATTTTAGCTGTTGACCAAAACATATTCAAGTTACAGTTATATAATAAATATGGACTTAAAGTGCTTAAAGAAATCTGAGCTTTAATTTAAGGGTATTCTTTAAGGAATTACAGCTCTTTACATACCTTGCCCTTTTTCAACTCAAAAGCTGTTTCATGGAAAGTTGTGTATTCCTTTATTTTTTCTACATCAATTAAGCAGGTAAAAGGTCTGGAGTTGATTCTAAGTGTGCCATTTGTATTTGGAAGCTGTTTCTCTAAACCCACATCATGCAGTCAAAGGAGCTCTGCATGCAAGTAAAACAAAATAAATCAATCTGAGAGATAGCAGTAACATTAGAAGTGGCCAAATTAACAGTTTGGTACATTTTGAGAGCTCAGCAACTTACAAAAAGGTCTGGATGTTCATAGAGGACAACAGTGAAGACTTCACAAGAGCAAACACAGAGGGTTCACCACAAGATGCAAACAAGGAAAGATTAAAACAAACAAAAGGCCAAGAAAAAAAGTATGGAGAACACTTGGAACAGCTCATGATCCGAAGCATACAACATGATCTGTGAAACATGGTGGAGCAGTGTGATGGCATGAGCATGCATGGCTTCCAGTGGCATGGGTTACTGGTGTTTAGTGATGATAAGACAGAAGCAGCTGGAAGAATTCTGAAGTGTATAGGGACATGCTCTCTGCCCAGATTCAGTCAAATGGAGCAAAGTTGATTGGGCGGTGCTTCATAGTACAAATGGACGTGGACCCAAAACATACAGCAAAAGCATCCCAGGGGTTAAAAATGGTAAATGTAGAAGGTAAAAATGTTGAATATTCTGCAATGTCCAAGTCAGTCTCTTGATTTGAACTCGACTGAACATTCATTTCACTTTCTAAAAACAAAACTGAAGGCAAAAAGACCCACAAACAACATCTTAAGTCAGCCTTAAAGGAGTATTATTACAAAATTACAATTTATATACTTTTTAACCTCAAATGCTTGTCTTGTCTAGTTCGGCAAGACGAGCGTTTGAGATTAAAAAGTATACAAGTTGTAAATGTTTTTGAAAATAACCGATCGTTTAGCTAGATAAGACCCTTCTTCCTCGGCTGGGATCATTTAGAGCCCTTTGAAGCTGCATTTAAACTGCATTTTGGAAGTTCAAACTTGGGGGCACCTTAGAAGTCCATTATATGGAGAGAAATCCTGAAATGTTTTCCTCAAAAACACCATTTCTTTACGACTGAAGAAAGACATGAACATCTTGGATGACAAGGGGCTGAGTACATTATCTGTAAATTTTTGTTCTGAAAGTGAACTACTCCTTTACACATTATCTATAAATTTTTGTTTTGAAAGTGAACTACTCCTTTAAGGCCTGGAAAAGCATCACAAAGGAGGAATTCCAGTCTCTGGAGATGTCATTGAGTTCCAGACTTAAGGCAGTAATTGCCTGCAAAGGATTCTCAAAATATTAAAAACGAACATTTTATTTATGATTATATTTATTTGTCCAATTACATTTGAGACCCTGAAAATGTGGGTCAGTGCATAAAAGTGGTTGTAATTCCTAAGCATTTTATGTTATTTCTATGTTCAACCCCTTGAATTAAAGCTTAAAGTCTGCACTTTTTCACTTTCAAAGTCTGCACTTGATTGTTTTATTTGAAATCTATACTAGTGCCATAAAGAGCCAAAATTATGAAAATTGTGTCAGAGTCCAAATATATATGGACCCGACTGTATATCAATGACAGTTATGAAATGACTTAACCCTTGTGCAACCTTATGGACATTTTTGTCCATTTCAGTTTTGTTTTTTGTTGTAAGTTTGCCTGTGTTAATGCCAACTGCATACATTTTGTCTCAGGTTTATTTTTATTGAAATTTTTAAATTTCACCCTCATTTCCTTCAAAAAATCAATTTTACCCTCCGTACAAAAAATACTCACACTCAGGACCTTAAAACTGCAGTTTTTCAAACCAGGGCCATTTGACTATAAAATGATGCAATATTTGCTAATAGGCATTCATTCTATCGACAAGGCTTCAAATTTTTAATTTTTACCATTTTTACTAGATTGTGCCATTTTTTTTTCAAATTTGGCATAACACTACATAACAAATATAAATGCCTCAAAATGAATGTTGTTGTTCTTCACTGACACACCCAAGAATCTAAGCAAAGAAAATAAATTCTGCTTAGCATTTAGTATATGGAAATTAACTACTATTTTTCATTTTTTTCAATAAAAACACCTGTGGCATTATGTAAACAAACCAGCATTTAAAGGGTTACAATTTTGAAAATGAATGAATGTTTGGTATCTATGGATAGAACAGATGCTGGTTAAAAAATCGACATCAGTGAAAGCGGAACAAATATTAATAAATCATATTTTTATGACAGTTTTCGGACATGGACATTTTTGTCCATTTTGCACCTATGTGTAACTCTTTTTTTGAATGCAAGGTTAAATTATATTTTGCTAAGGTGGGTGCTGGGGTCTTATCTATCGGATTGCAAAATATATCCATTTGTTAATTATCGTTATACATAGTGCGCGTCTAATTAGAGTTAAGCCAATCGGCATGGTACCCAGGCACACATACTGTAGATAGTAATAAATGCAGTTAACATGGCTCTTCGGAGCAGCAGCAGTACATAAGTCTTGGCCATTACCATGCTAAACCTTCCGAGAGTTTTCATGATAGAAATCCAAAGTTCTGTCTTGAAACTCTAGATCAGGGGTGTCAAACTCCGGTCCTGGAGGGCCGTAGCCCTGCAGAGTTTAGATGCAACTTTAAATTAACATTAAGATTTGCACTAATGGAAAGTACTAAAGTAGCCAAACCTGTTCATTAGAAGGGGGTGTCCAAATACTTTTGCCAATATAGTGTAACTTTTTCTGAACGATTTTTGAAGGCAGGATATGTATCCTTTGCTTCACTATGAATACCTCTATTATGTATGTGCAATTCTGATGCCATTTGAAAGTTGCCACTGGCAGTCAATAGAGTTTTTACCCAATTTTGTAACCTGTTGACAAAATGTATAACAAAAAAATTAGAATTGCAGTAATTTAATTACTTTGTTATCACCAAAATTTTATCTGTTTTATTGATCATTATGCTGCCTCAGAGTCCACCATACCACCACTGTGACTGGTGCAAACAATTCCCTTTATATTAGTAGAAGTCATAAAAGTTTAAACAATGACAGTGAGTAAGTGATGACGTGAACTTTCCTTAAATACAAATTTCACATTTCAACTTCTAATATGATATCACTAAACTAAAGATTGTTGTGCACATATGTATAGAGACACAAGGAGGGCCTATTTGTCAGACACAAAAAATGTATCCGTACTGTATATTACTGCAGACATCCCACCCTGCAAAAAGTAATTTCAAGGAGGTTGCATCACTAATCCCCTAACCCCCAAGCTGTGTTAACTGGGTTGATTCATTCAGTTGTGTTCGTGCATCGCACTCGATACTCTTGCGAAAGTGATGTAAAGTGCGAAGAAATCAAAGCAGAAGTGGTCCAAGGAGACACATTCAAAACACTCATGCTTAACAGGTGGGAACGGTAAAGGCATCTTGGCTGACAACTTGTTTGAATCACTGAAAACACACTTTGATACCTTGTAAACAAGGCTTCTCTATCTCACTCGATTTACGGTATCATTTGTGGGAGTCAGGGAGCTGCTATTAATATGTGGGAGACCTGAACCTTCCTAGAGTGGTGAGATGTGTGTTATCATGGTCTATATCACAAAAGAGAAGTACACTCTTAAAAATAAAGGTGCTTCACGATGCCATAGAAGAAACGTTTTATCTAAATGGTTCCATAAAGAACCTTTAACATCTGAGGTTAAAAAAGGTTCTTCAGGTTATAAAAAGGTAAGAAAGATATGGTTCTTTAAAGAACCTTTGACTGAATGGTTCTTTGTGGAACCAAAAATGGTTCTATGGCAACGCTTTGAAGAACCTTTTAAAGCAGCTTTATTTTTAAGAGTGTAGAACTAAGCTGAGGTGACAGAACCAACATGTTGATCAAAACACATTTATTTACAATTGCTGTACCAATCTTTTTACATTCTGAACATGAAAGAGATTCTCACAGATTCTCTACAGGTAAATCTAACTAACTCCAGACTGGAATATAATGATCAGTCTGAACATACTGAATTACTGTCACAATGGAACTCTTATTGCACACTTTATTCATTGAAGTATAATTCAAAAGTAATGATTTTAGCATATATCTCTGAATATCCAAATCTGTCAATAATCAAATCTCAGAAATGTACAAACAATTCAGAACATTAATGATCCGTTTTTCTATGTTGTCAGTTTGGTCTTCCAGAAAGGGCTCTGTAACGCAAGCCTGTTAAGAGAAAAACAGTAAGATACTCGATTTGTGCAAATACACAAGAAAAGGCACAGTTTTTTTTGATACACACTTCATAAATTGACCTGTTAGGTTGACATGGTGAAGTTCATAGCTTCAAACCCCACAAGATCAACTGGTGAGGAAATTTTCTTTTTGTAGAAAGTTCTCTAGAAACGACAAAATTATTTATTAGCCTACAGAAGCAGGAAGGCAATAAGACATACTATATTTGAAATTGAACAACCTCTGGAATTTTCACTCTCATGTCAAAGGTCTCTGGTGAGGACGCGACAACTGTGACAGCTGCCTGACGTTCTGGGTTTTTCTCATATTTCTGGTAGAAACCCATTACATAAGATAGGCCAGGTACATACTCCTGAATTCTGAGGGAAAGTTAGGTGAAGATAGATAAATCTTACAAAAACTAAGAATATCATACTGTTTTTTAGGAAAATCATAAACATAATGAATTACCTTTGACCAATCATTGTGAACACTGATGGCAGAGCTCCCCAGTTGATCTTGGTATATATGGAACGTTTAGACTCTGGTTGGCATGCTGCGGACACCCTCATAGATATATCATATGTTTGACACTCTGCACCCCATCTGAGATGGGCCTAGAAACATAAGAAGAAAATCAATAAGGCAATAAGGAAACTGATGAGAATGAGTTGCACCAGAAAGCTCTAAAGACCTCTCTACCTTTGCTGATGAATGACTCTTATCTACATTTGCATTGGCACACATTTTCCAGTTTGCTTCTTCCTCAACTTCAGAGACTATCATTTCAATGTCATCTCTTTGGGCTGTTGGCAGATAAAAGGCTACACCTTCATAGCCCAAAGGTTTTGCTGGTGGACTTAGGCCAAGCACTTTTACTGTGATTGCAGGTTCTGGAGTGGCATCTAAATCCTACAGCACAGAGAAAATGAGTTAAATGATAAGATGACTGAGCAATTCCTAGATTACTCCATTACTCTAGCAATTTCTAGTTACCCTGTAGTACTCTGATCATGTTAAGTTACTTTTGCATGGCAAATTCTCCTCTGCTCATTCTTCTTCTACAAATTAGGTGTACAGCTATATTCTGTAGAATCTTTTGGATTTGAATTAATTTACAAGCAGATTCAAAACATACATCTCAGGATGACCTGAAAAACTTTGTAGAACATTACCGATTATCAAGCTACAGTGTGTCTGTCCAAGTATACAATTGATAATTGAACATTTGATTAATTAAACCCTCCTTTTCATTTGAAATAATGACTTCAGATGTTTGTTTTGCACCTGAGATGCTGCAAATGAGTTGGATAAATTGTTTTCCCCACAGGAAGTGACCTCGTCTCTTGTGTCCTACACAGAGGGAGCATGTATAACAAAATCGTCACATTAATTCTGAGTTCACGACTGGAAATCATTAGGCCACTGTAAGTGATAAAGAGTTATGGCTGAGTCATGGTACCTTGAATACTCTGCGGCTGAGATTCATCATTTCACTGACACCTGGAGGGTGTTTTCTGCCAGCAGAGACCTGAATCTGAATCTTTTCAATGGGTTTGGCACCCTTAGCTTCGAAACAAGCAACAGGTTACTGCTAGGAATATTTAAATATCCTTTTTGGATTATATCAGTAATTAATGTGCTACCTGGTTCTAGTTGATATGAAAAGCGAGTACGTCCCAGGAAGTAATACAGAGGATATTCATGAAGGTAGTGTGCTCGTTTGGCCTCTGCCTCAACGCAGATCGCAGTTCCATAAATCTTGGCAGCAGCACATTGCCTGAATTTGACCGCTGAGTCTTCAGTCTGCCTCAGAAAACACAGCCGTTAAGTCTGCAGGATTTGCCAAATATCTCCAATTTGTTTTAGTATTGTGAAGGCTGTTGTACCTGATCATCCCTTGAAGTTGGTAACATCCTGGCCAGTGGCAGACCCTGTTGAGAGTTCTCTGTCTCCGGCATCATGGGAGTTATTTTGAACTCATTTGGATCCTCAATGTTTCTCAAAACAGCGAACACATTAGAACTGTTTGATGAAGAGTGAAAAATCATCAGGTTATTTGGTGGCACATTCAAAGTATATCAGAATGGTGCTGTAGAAATCATGGAAAACGTACTTGACTGAAAATAATTCAGTGACTGTTTTGGTTGGGGTCAAATTCATTTCATACTTTTGCTCTTTCATGTTTATTCTCAAGTCAAATGCCCATGACAAGGCAATTGCCATCTTACTCTTCAGCTCAACACCACACTGAAAAAGATCTGTGTTGATTCCATGAAAGACAAAATGATCTTTTGTCACACTGTAAGCAGAAGGAAAGTCAGCTTTCAACACAAAGAAATGTGAAATGAACACAAATGAAAATCTGACAACTAAATTCTAACACAAAGCTATATATTATTTGACTTAGACATTGTGGAACATATAGTGTTCATGCACAACCACTGATATTAAAATGGCTGTTATATCAGTAGCCTAAAAATGCTGTTTTAATTTAGACCAACGGTTCCCAATTCCAGTCCTCGCAACCCACCGCTCTGCACATTTTGTGTTTTCACGCATCGCTTCCGACGTTTGTTCTATTCCAACGTTACTGCCCTTCGAAGTGGACATCACAGGATATTCCGCCATTATTCATTAGTTCGAAGCGAGCGTATGTGTTCCATTTGAAGGTCATTAAAGCGTGGGAGACGTAAATTTAAAATGCATTCATTTACAGATGCACTTATGTCACACTTCTCTAGTAAGTTTCATCTGTGTGTGAAGACGCTACATGCGGTGACGTAGCGCAAATATGTGAATGAATGTTTCGAAGTATAGTAAACAGATTTCCCCCACTTAGGGAGCAGGGAGCAATGAACACTTTGCAGGGACCATGTCAATCGGATCGCAGTTCCTGCACGGACCTCACTTCTAATGAGCTGGTTATCTGAATCAGGTGTGTTAACTAAGAGAGACATGCAAAATGTGCAGAGCGGTGGGGCGCGAGGACTGGAATTGGGAACCGCTGATTTAGACTGAGCAGGATGTCTCATGAAGACTGAGCTCACATGATCTCCAATTACTCATTTCAGTTACCAGGAATAAAATCATGGCTGGCTGCAAATAACAAAATTATACAGTGGCATGGGTACTATTGATTTTGATATTGATTGATGTTGCTACATCCACACCACTAGGTATCACTGTCTAGTTAATAAATAACTTTTCATCATTACCCAGCAAAGCCATCTGTATGCAGGGCAATATCTGAGCTTAGCAGCTCACCCAGATGTTCCTTGGGAGGAGGATTAATTTCCGCTTTAGCTGTAGAGATAAAATATATTATCATTTTTGTATTTAGCTCTATTATCCCCAGAACTACCAGACATCTAATTAGATAATAAATTGTAGAAGAAAACTTATTACCTTTCATTGTAACAGCATTTACCATGGAGAAATATTTGCTGATTTCAACTGGGAGACCAAGACAAGTTGGCTGTATAAATCGAGCTTCATACACAAGGTGTGGCTTGGTCCAGTGCCAGGAAGTTCCCTTTTGAACATCTTGAATCTTTTCCCAAACCTTACTCTCCTTCCCTGCAGAAGGACTAAATGACTGAGCAGAAAATAAGTGCATAATGTTTTAGTTGAATCTACAAAAAAATAAAAATAAATAAAAAATAAATAAATAAAGCATGAAAACAACAAATCCTCTACAGTGAGGGGAAAAAAAAGTTTTGATCCTCTGCTGATTTGGTACGTTTTCCAACTGACAAAGAAATGATCAGTCTATAATCTTAATGGTTTATTTGAACAGTGAGAGACAGAATAACAACAACAAAAATCCAGAAAAATGCATTTAATTGCATCAGTTTAATGACTGAAATAAGTATTTGATCCCCTATCAATCAGCAAGATTTCTGGCTCCTGGGTGTCTTTTATACAAGTAACAAACTGAGATTTGATGCACTCCCTTTAAAAGAGCGCTCCTAATCTCAGCTTGTTACATGTATAAAAGACACCCGGGAGCCAGGAATCTTGGATCACCTGTCCAGAGAAGCAATCAATCAGATTCCAAACTCTCCACCATGGCCAAGACCAAAGAGCTGTCCAAGGATGTCAGGGACAGGATGGTAGACCTACACAAGGCTGTAATGGGCTACAAGACCATCACCAAGCAGCTTAATGAGAAGGTGACAACAGTTAGTGCGATTATTTGCAAATGGAAGAAACGCAAAATAACTGTCAATCTCTCTTGGCCTAGAGCTCCACGCAAGATGGAGTCTCGTGGAGTTTCAGTGTTCATGAGAACGGTGTGGAATCAGCCCAGAACTACACGGGAGGATCTTGTCAATGATCTCAAGGCAGCTGGGACCATAGTCACCAAGAAAACAACTGGTAACACACTATGTTGTGAAGGACTAAAATCCTGCAGAGCCTGCAAGGTCCCCTTGCTCAAGAAAACACATGTACATGCCCGTCTGAAGTTTGCCAATTAACATCTGAATGATTTGAAACTGATTTGAGAACTGAGTGAAAGTTTTGTTGTCAGATGAGACCAAAATCAAGCTCTTTGGCATCAACTCAAATCGTTTGGAGGAGGAGGAATGCTGCCTATGACCCCAAGAACACCATCCCCACCGTCAAATATTATGCTATGGAGGTGTTTTTCTGCTAAGGGCACAGGACAACTGCACCGCAACAAAGGGGCGTTGGACAGGGACATGTACCATCATATCCTGGGTGAGAACCTACTTCCCTCAGCCAGGGCATTGAAAATGGGTCATGGATGGGTATTCCAGCATGACAATGACCCAAAACACATGGCCAAGGCAACAAAGGAGTGGCTCAAGAAGAAGCACATTAAGGTCCTGGAGTGGCCTAGCCAGTCTCCAGACCTTAATCCCATTGACAATTTGTGGAGGGAGCTGACGGTTTGAGTTGCTAAACGTCAGCCTTGAAACCTTAACGACTTGGAGAGAAAGGATCTGCAAAGAAGAGTGGGACAAAAACCCTCCTGAGATGTGTGCAAACCTGGTGCCCACCTACAAGAAATGTCTAACCTCTGTGATTGCCAACAAGGGTTTTTGCCACCAAGTATGAAGACATGGTTTGTGAAGGGTTCAAATGCTTATTTTATGACGTTTCATAAACCAAAGTTCGGGAGGAGCACGTCAGATACTTAGCCTAATTAACACAGCTGGAACTCACTCAAGCCAATCTACATCATGCATAAATACAGCCGACTCACCTCTACCCATTTGACGGATTATCAGCATTCGGTTTGCACCTTTTGCCATGACATCACAGATCTTTCCCAGGATTTACAGGATTCATCGCGGTCTCTGCTTGACCAGCCACGCACGCTCTCACCAAAGCCCTTAAAATGTAATCTCGCCCCCACCGGCGTCACTTCCAAACTTCTTCCCCGGCATTCTCTTGTCATCCGGCCGGGCGAACAATTCCTCCGATCGGACAGTGGATCGTTTTTAATGCCTGAGGCAAACGCTGATCAATTCCGACGCACCGTCCTCGCGGAGGATAAACAAAGTGAATCCGTACGATCTTAGTTATTCGTTTCCCTTCAATCAGCCAACCTCACTCTTAAATCCACTCCAGCAGGGCAGCCAATATTTCCAGCAAACTCGCAAAGCCCCGTACTCCCCTCGTTCGATACCACCACCGCCCCGCATTAGACCCGGCTCGTGCACTGGGTCTCACCGGCAGGCCTTCAACGAGCCCGGGCCGCGCCCCAGATCTCATCGCACCAAAGCCACTCACTGCCCGCTTTGGCTCAACCATTTAACGTGGCTCTCCCGGCCACAGCATCGAATGCAGCTCTCGTAGCAAACACTATAGCCTGAAGACGTCTCCGCTAGAGACACAGGTCATGTTGCAAATAAATTTTAGAAACAGTTGCAAAGGTAGGTCATTTTTTGCTAAAGGCTTTTAAACGATGTTGTGACATAAAATGATGTCAATGTAATTTTTGTACCTAGGATTGAAGAAACTCCGTAAAACACAACAAATTACTCAGTTTCTGAATTAATATTATTTTTATTTTTAATTTTAAATTACACATTTCACTCATAATCTGACAAAAGATCGATTTTCGAGAAATAAGTGTTTGCCTAAATGACTATAAATAAATAAATATTAAAATAAAAATAAATAAATAAATAAACAGAGCAAGTGCAACTAAGCACTCGTGATGTGCATATTGCAAGCACCTCTCTCCAAGTCTCTAGCGGATGTGCCACTAGGCTAGCTTTTCAACACTTATTACTTTGCATGGTTAAGAGGAAAATGTCTTTTTAGCATCTTATTTTCAAAGCATGCCTGAAGTTGCTAAATTTTTACATTTATAGGATATTTCACTAAATATTAGGGCTGGGTATTGTCACCAATTTGGCGATTCGATTCTTATTTTTATGGTTTCGATTCGTTTTGATATCTATTTCATTTAAAATGTTAGTTTTGCAGACATGTGATCCATATTTTGATATAAATGTTGGTAACTGAAACTCTCCTACTTAAGTTTATTACTGAAATACACATCTACATTAATAATAGGGTGCACACAGTTGATATTTTAAACAACTTTTATTTTAAATGAACACTGTAACAAGAAGTCATAAATATGTGCATCCATTGTACACCATGTAAACAAACTGCAAAATGCACATTACTGTAAAAAATAAAAAGACTGTAAATGTGCAACAGTGAAATCTATTAAGAACTTCAAACATGTTTAAGAAATAAAACTTTTTTCTAAATTCAAAACACTCAAAACAGGCCCATCATAAAGCCTTTGTCTGCTTATACAAAACATTCTAACTGTCCATAAAACTAACAGTTCTTAACTACAGCCTAATCATTTTTCTGCAAAAGAAGCAGCTGATCAACATGTTCTGATCTGATCTAAGGCAGCTCCTTTGTGCTGTGATTAGATCACCAGCGGTTGAGAAAACTCTCTCAGCAGGAACACTAGTGACACCTTCAGGACGAGAGGTGAATATTCATATCCTCTTACGTGAAGCACGTGCATTAAGAATAGATTCGGGGATTTCCCGAATGGATATAGTTGCATTCAACTGAAGATCGATTAAAATCGGAGAATCAATATTTTTTACCCAGCCCTACTAAATATGTTGCTATGTGCTTTGGAAAAGACGTCGCTAAGGTAATCTGAGAAGTTGCAAAATCTGGTAACAATTTGTCCAATTGGTAACACTACCATACTGCAACATACAATCTACCCGCCCCACCTTCCCACAGCACCGCGGTTTTAAATGTGTTTTTATTCTAAGTTCACAAAGCTTGAACTTAAGAATGCAGCAATTTCTCGTGCAAGATCGTGCTTCCAGTCTTATCCAGTCACATATGAATGTAAGTCTATGGAATGAAGCGGCCTCCAGCTCCTGTAGCAAACACTACTGTGATGCTGCCTCTGCTAGCAATGCAGGCTACACGGGTTCTTCCAGACTCCCATCCCGTGGCCCACAGATCAAGCCAGTGTGAGGCTGCCTCTGCTTGCAACACAGGCCCACAAATCTCAGCCTTTTTCCTGCAACTACTAATAACCCCTTTTTTCTTTTCAGTGGCCTCCAACTCCTGTAGCAGACCATAGAGCACCAATGAGCTGACGATTGTTTTTACATGTCACCGTGCAATTTCATTTTCGTTTGACTAAATCACATTCAATTGAAATTACCACTTAATCTTTAATATTTGGCCATTTCTTTACAACAGACATGTTGGAATTGCAAATCCTTGGATGCGGACATCAAAGCTGGCACTCTTCCGAATTTATCATTACATTCAGTCATTTCACAAATAACCAGCATTTCCCCCCGTAGGTGGCATGAATTAAATGAGGGTTTCACATTAGCCAATCGAAGTGGCTACTAGCATAATTCTTGGGTACGAAATGCCCTCTAGTCTATCTGTCAGCTCCGCATAACTCCCTGTTTCCAAGCATTGTCGCCTAAAAAAAAAAAAAAAAAAAATCCTCTTGACGAATTCTCTCACAATAGTAGGACATTGATCGTGCAACCAATTCGTTAAATCATGGGTCTTCACACTGGCAAAAGTCGACATCACCTCAGCTTTTAAAGCTATGCCATCCATCCAGAACCATGGCACTTATTTAGGGTACGTTAACACAAGAAGCCTATGTCATACACCTAACTTTCAGATGCAAGCAGCACCAAGATTTTCTGACGTTATCAGAAGCGGCTTTTGGATTTGGCAAACATTTTACGTAAAGTAATCCTCAAAGCATCTACCCCTTTTTAGACAACTCAAATTGAGTATCGAACTCCCTGTCAGATGCTGCTAGAGCGTCCCGGTGGTGCAAATATGTTTCTCTTTCGACTCTCAACTACCGGCGAAACGTACCTGTCTGAAGCCGCGAGTATTAAACTCACGTCAGACCCTGCGAGAGCCTTTCCGCTCGTAAATGTTTTCCTTCAACTACCAAAAAAAAAAAAAAAAAAAACTTTCCAACCCTGACCTTTTCCTCACTACGGTCGCCGAGGTATTCCCGTCTGATGCCGTGAGCCTTGGCCTCCCATCAGACACCCCAGGAGCCCCCGACCACAACTTACCTTTCTGTCCCACGTCCTGCGGGGCCCACCCGTCCGATGCCGTGAGCATTGGTCTCCCGTCGGATGCGCAGGGGCCCCCAGGTCAGACACCTAACCTTTTCGACACCACAGTCGGCGGGGCCTACCCGTCCGATGCCGTGAGCATTGGTCTCCCGTCGGACGCCGCAGGGGCCCCCGCCCGGTCAACTGCACTTTTCTTCCCTACAGTCGGCAAGGCCTACCCGTCCGATCACGAGCCTTGGTCTCCTATCGGACGCTGCGAGAGCCAAACCGACCTTGCAATTTTTTCCGTTCCGTCCGACGGTCGGCGAGACTCAACCGTCCGACTCCACAAGTCTCCGCCTCCCGCCGGACACTATCTGAGCCCCTTCAGGCCAACTTCACATCTTTTCCCCCCACCTGGCGAGGCTTACCCATTCGAGGTTCTGAGTCCTGATCTCCCCTCGTATGCCTGGCGAGAGCCCTCCCATTCGGGTTTTCCTTTCTGCCTCCCCGGCCGGCGAGGCTTACCCGTCCGATGCCGCGAGCCTTGGTCTCCCGTCGGACGTCGGCGAGAGTTCTCCCGGTCGGGTTACGTACTTGGCGCCTGCAAGCGAGACTTATCCATGCGATGCCGTTTGCCTTGGTCTCCCATCGTATGTCGCGAGAGTCGCCCGCACCAGGCGTCCCAAAACCTTTTTACCTGCCAAACCGAGAAGACCCACTCGTCTGACGTTCTGAGTCTTGATCTCCCGTCGGAGGCTTCATGGGTCCTCTCGGTCAGCACCAATAGGGGCCGATCGACCAGTAGAGCCCTCATGCCAACATCGTAAGCTGCTCCGGCCAAGGCAACCCGGGTTCTCCTGATCGGGCCCCAACCACGCTGCTCCTCCTTCGGCCGGTAGGGCTCACCCGTTCCAACGCCGTGTGCATCCCGTTGAGTATCGGTTGAGCTCTCCCGACCGGACGCCCTAAATCCCGTAATCCATACAAAGCAGCCGGTAGAGCCTTTCGACCTGATACAAAAAACCTCTCCCATCAGAGTACGAAAGGCTCACCCGGCCAGCTAACCAAACATCTTCTCCCAAACAACAGCCCCCGCCAGATCTCAGCGCTTGGGGGGGTCCTCTTTCTGGCGGCTGTCCTACACTCCATTGCTTATTGGGGGGTACTCTAGGTTCGGGCCATTCCCGAGCTCGGAGCCCTTCCCCGGACAGCACGCCAAACATGCTTACATACTCCAGCTAATTATATGTAAGTGGGAACTCGTGAAATGACGTTTCATAAACCAAAGTTCGGGAGGAGCACGTCAGATACTTAGCCTAATTAACACAGCTGGAACTCACTCAAGCCAATCTACATCATGCATAAATAGAGCCGACTCACCTCTACCCATTTGACGGATTATCAGCATCCCTCCACCACCCCATCTCCTCACTCCGAGTTCCTTCTACACATATACATAGGGGGGGGGTACTCTAGGTTTGGGCCATTCCCGAGCTCGGAGCCCTTCCCCGGACAGCACGCCAAACATGCTTACATACTCCAGCTAATTATATGTAAGTGGGAACTCGTGAAACTCATTAAAATGCAAAACATTTTTTGAAATGCATTTTTCAGAATTTTTTGTTGTTATTCTGTCTCTCGCTGTTCAAATAAACCTACCATTAAAAT
The DNA here is from genome assembly GCF_049309525.1 of Garra rufa. NCBI lineage: Eukaryota > Metazoa > Chordata > Actinopteri > Cypriniformes > Cyprinidae > Garra > Garra rufa. The sequence continues at coordinate 36,550,699 of NC_133380.1, read as the reverse complement.
TAAAGACTTATCCTTTCTTTGTCAGTGGGCAAACATATAAAATCAGCAGGGGATCAAATATTTTTTCCCTCACTGTATAACATGTTAAAAAAAAGATGGTGGAATACCTTTATGATGTTCTGAATGTAGTCTCCGCTTACATCCATTAGAAAGGCTTCCTGTCCAAATACGCGTACAAATGCTGTTAACAGAGGTTTATCTTTTGGTAGGTTCTGCCAGTCAGAGAGCTTTAAAAGATCAGTGCACAGCCATTAATCTAATGACTGACATAAGTCAAGAAATACATTTCATAAATTCTAAAACTGAAGATCAAACTTGATCCTGGAGGGCCGGTGTCCTGCAGAGTTTAGCTCCAACTTGCCTCAACACACCTGCCTGGAAGTTTTAAGACCTTGATTAGCTGGTTCAGGTGTGTTTGATTAGGGTTGGAGCTAATCTCTGTAGGACACCGGCCCTCCAAGAGTGTGGTGACACCTGCGGAAGATGCTCACAATTTTCATTATAGTGGCGAAATCTGTGATTCCTAAATCTTTTTTGAGTTGAGGGATTTTTCCTGCTAACAGCTCTCTGAGTCCATCTGCACGGACACCAAGCTGGAAATACATGAAAGATTACATATAAAACATATATACAGTACGTATACAGTACATACAATTACACTGAACTTAAAGCTTTTGTTTGATTACCTCAAGAAATTGTAATATTCTCCCAATGAAATTAATTTTTCCTTTAAGCATAAGTTGTGTGGGTATCAGAGTTTCATTTTGCAGCATATAAATGTCAGTAGATGTTCCAAATAAAAAGTCATCTGATGAGACAAGAAACAGTGTCAGACCATTCCCAGCATCACTGAAAGATTGTACAACAAAGATAGCAAACCAAAAAGATGGTGCACATAATGATGATTATTGAAAAGCTCCCTGTTCTCTGGTATTTTCCTATGTATTGAGAAACACTGTCTTTCTAATGTAAACCCACCATGGAACCAGTCGAAATGCAAATTCTTGCTGTAGCGATAACTCAGGTGGCCAAGTTTGGGGGCAAGAATCTTCATGGCAATATTGCAGGCAGTGGATCTTTTTTTTTTTAGAAGACAAAATAATAATAATGAGGACACTTCAGATGTTCTGAAAGCAGAGGAAAGGAAAGTAGAAGTACACAATTGAGCATGCTTACAGATGTTGATTATCAGGGGTGCGGGACTTGGCAATGCCTTTCAGTAGAGAGTAGGAGAAGCTGGCAACCTGCTGGTCAACCTCCTCTAAGAGGACCTCGCTTATTACTGAGATCAGAGCTATGGATGGCTTGGTCTCTAGAAGCACCATGCAGGCCAGAATGCGGATTTCAGCAGGAAGAGTCCTTTGCACAAAGAGGTTCAAGACAATATCCTGTACCTGCACACATATAAGACGTAGAAAGATGGTCAGCATCTGCTGAAAGTAGTCCTTGCTAATGAAAACATTTGTGCTCATGATTTTACCAAATGTTTTTTTTATTTGGTCCTGGAACAACATTCTTGCTAAGCCTAACCAGTGTGGGAACACTAACCTTTGAGGAAATATCACATTGAGAATCTACACCCTTAAGCCAGTACTCAAGGCATCCCTGCAGACCTTATGTCACGTTGGCTGATGACTGTCTGTGGACAGCAATTTTCATGTATTTCCAGACTTGTTTGACTAGGATCAATTGCATGAACTGGCTCGGCCACTTAAGTTAAGGCACTTTTACATTGTCTTGTGTTTAGGGTGATTGTCCGTCATATCTGTGCCTCAACATAATGCTGTTTTTGAGCTTAATGGCTTGGTTTTTTTCTCTGATATTCATTTGTAGCAGTTAGACCTTATACAGATGTGTGTGACTTCCAAATCATCTTTAATCAACTGAATATGGCACAAGTGGACACCATTTCAAGTACAGCAACATTGCAAACATGATCAAGCAAAATTTTAAGTGTCTGAATACTTCTACAGGTGCATCTCAATAAATTAGAATGTCGTGAAAAAGTTCATTTATTTTAGTAATTCAACTCAAATTGTGAAACTCGTATATTAAATAAATTCAATGCACACAGACTTAAGTAGTTTAAGTCTTTGGTTATTTCAATCATTGACACCCTTCACAAGGAGGGTAAACCACAAACATTCATTGCCAAAGAAGCTGGCGGTTCACAGAGTGCTGTATCCAAGCATGTTGTGGAAGGAAAAAGTGTGGAAGAAAAAGATGCACAACCAACCAAGAGAGGTATGTCAAGCAAAATCAATTAAAGAATTTGGGTGAACTTTACAAGGAATGAACTGAGGAATTGAAATTATTTAATACACAAGTTTCACAATTTGAGTTAAATTACTGAAATAAATTTCCACGACATTCTAACAGATGCACCTGTATGTGTGGTATTTTATTTTTTTTTCTGTTTCAATACATTTGCAAAGTTACTTAAAAATACTTATTTATAATATAGTACTTACATTGTGGGGGTCCCTGCTTGCAAGCAGTCTGAATGCCTGGACTGCAGCACCCTGTACTCTGGTTGGAAGTTTTTCAGCTCCAGCTGTGTAGCCTGGAAGGAACTTCAGGAGAGTCTTGATGCTGGAGGGATGAGCTGCATTTCCCAAGGCCTTCAGTGCAAGGACCATACTCTCCTCAGAGGCTTTACTAAGTCCAGTTGTAGCCATATCCATCAGTGGCTGGACAACATTGTTTACAAATGACATGGAAAATATAAATATCAGAGAATTGAGTTCCACATTAAACATATTATAAAAATTTATATTTGCACTAATCATCTGGCATACAGAAGTAGAAGACCACAGATACCTGCACCACAGTAACGGGGCAGGGATCGTTATACACACAGTATCTGTATACTAAAGAACCATACGCCAAAACTACAGTGTTCCACAGTAGAGGCGGGGATTTGCTGAAAGGAATTGCCAGGAACTCCTGGAAAACAGTAAAGAGCATTAGAAGGCAGACATACATGACATGAATGATTATTGATAATATTTAACTAAGGTCACCAGCTCACCTGAGCTAATGCTACTGACACAGGCTCAGCAGACAAGTGGTTAAATGCCACTACTAGTGCCTGTCCTGCCTCATTCGCTGTAATGTCTCCAGCTTTAAATCTGGCTTCAAGGAATTTAAGGATCCTCTCATCTGTTACCTCCACAACCAAGTCCAGAAACCACCTCCTGGAGACCAAAAAAAGAAGAATCAGTAGGATAACATCTGAGATTGCATAGTACTAAGACAGGTGTAAGGAAAATACCTGTGCTCATCATTTCCTGAGACCTGCTTCCATAACTGCTCTAGATTGTCAAGTGTTGCCACACGTAGCAACTGAATTAGCTTCAGGATATCTGTGCTGCTTGCGCTTTCCACACGATATATGTTATCCTGCGCCAAGCGCTTGATTAAATCTAAAATCTGTTAGAGTACAGGACAGATCAAAATCTACAGTACAGTACAGATCAAAATCGGTTTATGAGTTTATTCAACATATCTGTTTGAATGTTCATGAGTGTATGGTCTTGGCGGTTTGCCTTTGGCACTGGTTCGTTCAGGTTGATCATCACAACGGGAATTGGATTGAGGTCCTTTCCTGTCTTGTACATCAGGTTGCCTCTGCTCTGCATCTGTCCGGTCACTATTTTGTCAGTTGTGTCTGAAACTTTAAGAAGCTCGATGTCCCGTCTGGAAAAAGGAATACGACAATGTCATGCACAATCTGCAGTCTTGCAACAACATGTTAGCTAATGACAAAGGCACTTACAGTGCTAACATTCGGGAGTTTCCTCCCTTCACATTGAATGGAGAGAAGTATTGACGCTCCTGAGCAAATGCTTTAGTGATCAAACCGCCTTCTGCTGTGGACTTAACTGTGTAGGTGTGTTTCACCGTTGAAACAACATTCTCACCCCTCTGTAAGTTTGAACAGCATTCAGATCAGTTCAAGGTTGATCTTCAACTTTTTATCTTCAAGTTTATAATCGAAATATAATGAAACACACCTGTTTGCTAAGTTTGTCTTCAGGGGCGAGAGCCATACCTCGGTATAAAGCAGCTGGCTGTTGACAGTTGCTGATATCAATCATTTGGGACACTATCAACTCTTTGGCATTGGAGTCTTCTTCAACAGTGTAACTGCTTTGACATACACCATGAATTCCCAACTAAAGAAATACAAAAATATATTTTCATATTGTGTTCTTACTATAGAATCATACTATTGTTAAAGGAATAGTTCACCCTAAAATTAAAAATTGATGTTTATCTGCTTAACCCTCCCCCCGCGTCCAAGATGTAGGTGACTTAGTTTCTTCAGTAGAACACAAACAAAGATTTTTAACTCAAACTGTTGCAGTCTGTCAGTCATATAATGGCAGTCAATGGGCACCAAATCTTTGAGAGTAGAAAAAAAAACATACACAGACAAAACCAAATTAAACCCTGCGGCTATTGATGATACATTGAGGTGTTAAGACGATCAGTCTGTGCAAGAAACTGAACAGTGTTTATATGATTTATGATTATATTTATATGATTATTTACCTCTGATCCACCACAATGTTCAACTGTATTGAGTGCGTTCACAACAGCCGGCGCGTCACGCGTCAACATGCTCTGGCAATGTAGTCACTGAAAAGTCAACACTCCCGATTATGAACTGAGTTCACACAAGGAAACGTAATCTTCTAGTTTTTAATTGGTTGTCAGGATCAGGATAAGCACAAGTAATTAGCATTTTGAGTAGCCGCTATGCACTGTGTAAAAAATGAGTGACGTACATGCGTGACAGTGTATGCGCGCATACATCTACTATGCAAGATCATGTTGCCGCGCCTAGCACCGGCTGTTGTGAACACGCTCAATACAGTTGAGCACTGCGGTGAATCAGAGGTAAATAATAATATAAATACTGTTCAATTTCTTGCACAGACTGATCGTTTTGTCTTAACACCTCAATGTATTGTCAATAGCCGCAGGGTTTAATTTGGTTTTGTCTGTCTATGTTTTTTTTTACTGTCAAAGATTTGGTGCCCATTGACCGCCATTATATGACTAACAGACTGCAACGGTTTGAGTTAAACATCTTCATTTGTGTTCTACTGAAGAAACAAAGTCACCTACATCTTTGATGCCCTGATGGTAAGCAGATAAACATCAAATTTTCATTTTTGGGTGAACTATCCCTTTAAGGACTGTTTTGTACAATTAATATGTAGATTTCATACCTCCACCAGTTCGTAAAAACTTTGTGTGGTTTTGACTGTGACTTGTAGAAATCCAAGGATCCCTCTCACAATATTTACTACTGCGTTTGGGACTCCAGGTGCCGTGCGAATGTCAGTAATTTGTCCTTTGGAGAATTCAAAAACGATTGGCTGGCTGAACTCGGCAGATAGACGCTTAGTGAGCTTTTGGGAAGGGCTGAAGGCACTTTTCCCGGGTATGCCATTAAAGTCTTCAACGTCTACATTTGAGATCTTAAAAAGACAGTATATAATTAGACGTTATCTAATTATTTTTACTATCTGATTTATAAATAAATATATTACATTGCTTAGCTCAGAACAGATTGAAAAAAAAAGACAGTGTTGGTACCTGAAGCACAAAGGTTTGTGGCGATTCACCAATGATTTTAAAAGTGCACCTCAGCTTCAGTGCTGACTCAACCAAGTCTTGCAGTTCTCGTCCCACTCGCACCAGTCCCTCATATTTATACTCATATGTTTTTTTAGAGTTCAGGAAAGGCTCTAAAATGTTGGCCATTGATAAATTTCAGAAATTTGCAATTAAGTATTATCTAATATATATCTGAATCCTAATTAACTTTAAAACCTTTATTAGTGACATACACATTAAGTACAACAATAAAAATAATGTACTAATAAATCTTACAATAAAGAGAGAATCTCCATAGGCTTATAGGTAAATTATAGTGTTTACATACCGTAATTGACAGTCTCGCTGGCTAATAGAGAGGAAAATTGAAACATTACTATTCTCCTTTCATATGAACCAGCATTGAAGTACACATTTACATGGGAAAATTCATTGTGCTCAGTTCTAAATAATATTCAGCCAAGGACATGTACTTACCAGCCAGGCCTACCAGGAGACAGAGATAGAGCTGCCACATGGTGAAGTCCAGAGGTGGTGTAAGCAACTTGGACATCATCTTTTATAACAGGGAGCTGTCTCTCCCTCCTACTCCCTTATCTCATGCAGTTAGTGAGGTAAAGTGACCCTATGGTACCACATTTGTCCTGTATTCTAAAACACTAAAACTTTGTGATCATACAGCTACAATTTGTATTCAATGATTTTGACTTTGTTTAGTGCCTATAGTTAGCTGCAGCATAATATGTCAATGGACACCAGCATTTTTGTATAAAGAATACACAATGGAAAGTATAAATCAAAATTCCAAACCAATTGTGTAAATATTGTTAATTACAGTAGCTATACATAAATATATATATATATTTTGTTACCTTTTATATTATGTAAAATGTTAGTTAATGAGAAATTATTTTGTAAATGCTGGAATATAAGAATGAATCTCACTGGTTTGTGTTAATAGTTTGAGTAAACAGGACTAGAGGACAAAGGTGTGAGACAGGTCAGTGTGATCATAGACTGTGTCATCACAACCTATTAGGAGAGCATGTGACCTGCTAAACAAATAACAAGATCAAACTTTAATGAACATCTGATATACAAGCATTAGTTTAAATATAAATAAACACACAAATACACTTACCTAAATATGGTTAGGAGGCATTTCCTACTCTGAAACCTTAAAATTATATATATAAAATATATATTTTGTAATATTTTCTTGATTGCCTGTGACAAAAGAAAAAACAACAACAACAACAGCATTCAATTTAGTTAGTTATTTACCCATCCCCATGTAATTCCAAATCCCTAAGACTTTTGTTCATCTTTAAACAGCACTTATTTTAATTTAAGGGTTTAATTCAGGTAAACATTCATGAATGCACATATACAGAGAACATCAAACTAGGTAAACAGAAGCTCAGACTTTGTGCTTGATGTGTACAAATATAGTTTACAGAAAAAAGTACAACTTTCTTTCTTTTGTGGAGCTCAAAAAAGGACAATTGCTTTTTTCCATGCAATTACAGAGAATAGTGATTAAAGCTTTCAAACTTCTGAAGGAAATTAATATAGGCTTGTAATTTCGGCTAAGGCTCATCTGACCTCAGGCCTTAATACCCCACGTGATGGCCCCCGCCACATTGCCTGAAAGCAAGTCCACGTTGGAAGGAGGCATGCCATCCGGGGCACTGAAATGTCATGACAGCGTGTCGGGCTTGCCATTCTTGTTTCAAATTTTGAAAATAACTTTGCTTCCCTCAGGATCACCAAAGACATAAGAGTTTGTAACCATTATGTCATTAAGCTTGTAATTATCAATGCATGCAAAGATCCATCCTTGTTCTTCACAAATAAAAACACCCCACAACAAAGAGGAGGAATGGATGATTATGGCCACATCAGACTCAGATATTTCTCTATTGTCACCTATTGGAGAAATATCTGTCTAGAACAGACAAGGAGAAAAGCCATCTGGAGGTGTAGAAATGCCGGAAAGGAGGTTGACTGACTGGAAATTGTGGTACATGGCCAGGTCTCGTGACAAAGCAGTCCACTCCAACTGCAACGCAAAAGAAGAAATAGCAGAAGATGGTGCAGATACAAGAGAGTCTGCATGACAGAACAAACTACAAAGCAAGATAGTGTTGTTTGCCCAGGTAATACAGGTATTATATAGGAAAACCCAAGGATTGGCAAAAACAATGGAGATACAGGAGAAATTAAATCTAACCAGACTCACCAGGACAGTCATTTGAGTGACAAACATCAGATGTTGGTCATTGCGGGAGTGGGCCATAAGAGGAGGTCTGCTCTCCCCCGACTCACCATCATGGACAGCACTGTGGCTACAGTAGAGTCATTCAGATTCCTGGATACCAACATCTCTCAGGACCTGAAGTGGGACAATCACATTGACTCTATTGTGAAAAAGGCCCAGCAGAGGCTGTATTTCCTCCGCCAGCTGAGGAAGTTCAACCTGCCACAAGAGCTGCTAAAACAGTTCTACTCTGCTGTCATTGAGTCTGTCCTGTGTTCCTCTATAACTGTTTGGTTTGGTTCAGCTACCAAAACAGACACCAGAAGACTACAGCGGACAGTCAGGGCTGCTGAGAGGATTATTGGTATCCCTCTACCTAACCTCCATGATCTTTACACCTCCAGAGTCAGGAAAAGGGCTAAGAAAATCACTTTAGACCCCTCACACCCAGCCCACTCTGTTTTTGAACTGTTGCCCTCCGGCCGACGTTACAGAGCGCTGTGCACCAAAACAGCCAGAAGACAGTTTTTCCCCCCAAGCCATATCCCACCTGAACCACACTTAACACACCTCAGTACTGGTCATGTGTATCAACACACAAACCTATGCACATATGCACATTCTAGTTCTGTCTATGGACATCTTTTTCTGTATTTTTATTACCATTGTTATTTATAATTTATTGTATATTCTTTTTTAATATTATTGTTTTACTACCTTAACTTTATGCATGTCTGCTATGTTTGTACTTTCTGTATTGGAAGCTCCTAACACCAAAACAAATTCCTTGTGTGTGTGAACACACCTGGCAATAAAGCTCTTTCTGATTCTGATTCTGAAACTTTTGGATGGGAAAACTCATCTGGCAAGCCCAGTCAGTGTAGTTAAAATTCCCCTCCACCCTGATGAGTGTAGTGCTGTCAATGACCACTGACACAGGAAAGAAAGTTCGCTTGCCAACAGATAAGGAGACTCTTGCGAAAAAAGCGATCTTTGACTCGTGACTCTCTCCATCTGATGTGTAGGTCCAATTCTAGAGTAAGAGTATATCATGGGTGGGGACTCTGGATGGAAGCAGAGCAACCATGGTCAGGTCTCAAAGGGACTGGCTGTGCATACTGGTAACAAGTGTTGCTGAGAATGCTTTGCTCCCGTCTGTATTTCATGAAAGCAACCAGGCTCATGCCACATGTGGTTCATGAAAGCTCATGAGGTAGCATGAAAGCTCAGATCATCTCCATCTCCATCGAAGCAGGTAAAATGCAATACGCTCCACCTCTATCACCTACTTACAAGGCGGTTGGAGATTGAGACTTGTGCTGTTGCCAAGTTAAATATCGAATGACCGGCTGAGAAGCAGGAAGCCCACCAAAAATGCAAACTAGATGAGCACTTATTGTAGAGCCTCGATGTTGGGGCTTACCGTTCTTTCCAAACCTCCACACTGAGGTGTTGAGGTCATGGAATTAGTCATTCTCCTCATGTTTTCCAGCCCCAATGTTTCAAATTATGTATCGATTTTGGGACTAAGGGAGAATGGCTATAGGGCGATGCCTAGTGCCCAGGCTCACTTGATGTTGCTTCATCCCTAAAGACCTACGATGTTGCGCTGGGCAACTGACTTGTCTCTCGTGCCACTAAGGAGATGACCTGCACCATCAGCTGCTACACATCAGCTCTGGTGGCTATGGGAGACACTTTTGGCTGAATCTATCTGGCATCAAGATGTGACACTGCCACAGTAAAGCCTGTATAATAGTTTCTCGCGAGAGGTAAAAAGTTTGTTTATAACAAGTTTGGGGTAAAAAGTTCTGAAATGTTTAAATATGCCTGGATGCGAAGGGTTTATTATTTTTAACCGCATGATATGTTGATCTTGAACATTAACATGTACAATTTGGTGAGGGGGAATGATGGGGACTTTTGTTGGCTGCTAAGAACTCTTATTTTGATGGGCCTGTCTATAAGAGATGAAGGGCAGCCATTTTGAAAGTAGGTATGTTTGGTGAGGAAACACAGGTTAAACTCAGTTAACTGCCCGGTGGCTTCAGTGCTGGAATTCCTTTTGAAACATTTTTCTGTCTGTTTATCCCTATCCACTTTAAGGTATATATGATGGCCATAGCAGCCTTTTACACATTGTTAGGCGATGGGTCTTTAGGAAGACTCTAGCTGGTAACCCTTTTCCTTTGTGGCACTCAAAGGATGAGGTCTGCGGTTTATACTAGTGTCCTGGCCTGAAATCTGGCCGTGGTGCCCTTCAAACCTCCTAGTCTCCTCTCCTTAAAGATGGCATTCTTGCTCGCTATCCCTTCAACACACCAATATGGACCATGGTTATGTTGTAACACAGCACCAATCGAGAGAAGTTTTTGCACACTAATTGCATTCCCCAAAGTATCGTAAATTTCTGACTCAGTGTCTCATTCCCTTCTCATGCAACCATGGTTACATTTATAACCATTAACAATTCTGTTTTGTAAAATCCAAACTTGGGTTGACATTGACATATCAAAGACAGAAAATGTTTTTATTAGTCAAGAATACAGGACATATACAATCATCTTTGACAATCAATCATCAGATAGAAAAAAAATTATTACTGACTGTAAAACTTTTAGCTACTGACTGCAATTAGTTATGAAACTTTTAGATCATAGCATGCAGTAAACATTTTAGTTAATACATTTCTCTCAAAAATAAATATATATTGGAACTTTGTCACAGACTTTCCTAAGTACATCTTTATAGTGCTTATATTTAAAGCATTTGCAGGCTGGTGCTGTAGTTAACTTCTTTTTGATAAAGTTCATCGCAGACACTCAAAACAACATGGAATATTCTTGAATAATCTGTAGTACTCCTCTTGGATCTGATGATAAAAGTGAAAGCATTTGCAATTACTGGTGCAAAATGGTAAACAGTAATGCAAAATAATATTTCATGAAATATACTGTACAGAGTGTGAAAACGTACCCTTCTGGATAGAACGCAAAGGAATATGAAAATGAACATCCCTTGGAACACGTTGGCAAAGGTAAAGAGATACGCTGTGAGGGTGGTCTCATATAAGATGTGCATAACACCAAATGTCCAGGTAACTCCCAAAACAAACAGCAGAGCAATGGCTCCTCTTGCACAAGACCTGAGGAATAATTATTGAATTATAACTAAAAACTGTTTGCAATATTTATGTGCGTTTCAGGCTGCAGTTTGATTAGTAGATTTAATATTTAGCTACCCAGCCTTTTTCTAAATATTTTGAGATACACAATGGAATCCAAGTAACAAATAACTTCACATGTAACAAATAAACTATGCAAACACAATAAATCAGAACATTATTGAGGATGAGAATGCAATTTGAACACTATATTAAAATGATAAGAGACTTTCTTACCTGATATTTTCATAGTGACTGATTTCAGGTTTCTTTACTGCAGTATGACGAAAAACCTTATAGAGGATCACAGCAAATGCCAGCAGATTAACCTGGGAGGGAATAATTGGCATAACGGCACTGTTACATTCATATAAAAGCACTGTTACTAAATGTTACAATAACACAGGAGCAGATACTCACCAGAATGATCAGACAGGCTGGTCCTATGAAACTCCAGATGAAGTTATTTTCAGTGCTCAGCCAACACCTTAACATATTAATAACATGAGATAATAATTATTGTAAAACTAGATTTGGATAGTCTGAAGAAAACGTAAATGGTGCAAGGCTTAAATACGTTCCACCTTATTTTGCAAAAAAGTGGTTGACACCACAAACCTTGTACATTCAAGTAAAAAAATATCCGCATTTACGTTAAAAATGAGATATTAAAAGGAATAGTTGGAAAGTAATAGTTATTATTTCTTTAGCAAATATCATTAAATTAAATATGAATAACTTACACATTACTGGTGCCATAATATTTATATCCAAGTGTTGCAGATATTGCAACAACCACAGCAGGACTCCCATAACCAAACATGTAGAAATTCCGGTGGAGAAAACCTTTGTTATAGATGACACCAACAACGATGAGATATAAATGGATTCCCTCTATACACATCCAAGCAAACGCAGCCAAGAAGAAATAGTGCAGCAGGCCAGCAATAAGAGAACAGAACCACTGAAACACACAGTGAACAAACATGTATCATCATTACATTAATATAGGATACTTTTGTATAGGGTTTATATGTCCATCTGACACAATAATAAAGTGTGAGGAGTGAACCTTGTGTGCGCTCTTGTTAATCCCAATGAGAAAAATGAACTGGGCCATGAAGAGGCTGCAACACAAGTTCTTGTGGATTGTGGTTCTGGTGTTCTGGATGTCTCGGAAGAACCAGAAAGTGAAGATACACATGGATAAGCAGATGATGGAGATCACCATTCCCAGCTGCGTTATTCTCGTCAGAACATTATAGTGTGCAAGCAGCTGCATAGAACAGAGTAGGAACAGGCATTTAGGAATGTTTTGATGGAAAGTTGCATTTTTTGTAACAATGTAAAACAAATCAATTTATTTAACTTTGCTAAATTAAAACATTGAATTCTAAAAAAAAAAAAAAAAAAAAACATCTAACCCACAACTTTTGAACAGTAAAGTAGCATTTAAACGCTGCCGGAAAATTTAATAAATAACATAATAATAAAATAAAATCTATCCACTCTATTTATGCTCAAACTGAAAGTGGGCATCTCAAGTAAAATTACTACATTTTACTACTATTTTTTTACCATACCTTTTTACACTTATTTGAGTATTTCAGGTCAAATTACTTTCAGTAGTCACCTTTGCAAAAAAAAAAAAGTCCCACAAAGTGAGGTTAGTTCTGATAAATTGTCAAGCTAGATTATTAGTTTGTAGTAGCCAATTGACCATATGCACGGAGCATCTTTAGAACTTCCACATAATGATAAGTCAGCTTGTAAACTTCTCCTCTACTGCCTCGTTCTTATCAGAAACTGAGAAAAATAATAATTGCAACATTGTAAATAATGATAGTGGCATTAACATTCAGTTTTATATTATTTAACAACATATAATTTCAATGCAAGCCTGGTAACTGTATTCTTGATAATCAGTAACTTGAGTCATGAACACATTTTCATGTAATGAAATCTTGTAATATTTTAAAGCCTTTATTATTTTTCAACTCCACAGCTGTGCAATAAAATTCACTTCAAAGATTAATAATTCATAATGACGACATCGAAAAAAATGTATTCTTACGGAAAACAACGTCTTTTTAATATGAAAATGACATGTAATTACCCATATAACCAGAAGATGGCAGCAGAGGATCAATCATTGGCTGCAGCTGTCATTTCAACTCTAGTTTTTTCGAAACGTCTTGCTTTTGGTTTTATTATAAAATGACTAGTATAATAAATTGTAGTACTTTTACCGCACCGAAGTATATCTTATACCAACTGCAGAAAGTCATTAAAATAAATAAATAAGCTCAGACACAAACAGCCTATAAGGGTGAATTATTTAAATACTTCTATATATAGTTCATTTCAAATTAAATAAGTTAAATATTAATGGTATAAGCATTAAATAATGAACTCAATATGAATCGATATAAATTTGAAATATTTTATATAATTTAATAACTACATCATTTGAGCTTTATCTTGAACTGTACAAGTTATTACATAGCCTATATTTAACCAACACAAACTTGTTACAGCTGTAGTTTTGTTAATGTGAATTTAGTCTGAATCATTTAATGCACAGCTCTTTTTTTTGACATCAGCTTGTTGGATGTTTCGTCGGTTATTACTGTCAATCATAGCAATGACTCACACGTATTTAGACGATTTACTTGCATATTTTATTTTTAAATCGTGTTTGTCATTCTTGAAATGGTATACATGGACGTTCGGTCCTCTTAGACAAACAAAACTTTTCTTTGATTGTGAATGGATTATGTAGAGAAAACAAGCAAAGTACGCTCCTATTACGGCACAGTACAGTTGACCGGAAATGACTGAGCTGGCTTGTCTAAATCAAGGAAGTAATCCGTGCATATGGTCAATTGATTTTATATTTTAGTATCTAATGCATTCAATTTTTTTTTTTTTTTTTTTTTTTTTTGCAAAACTACATTTTGTAAGGGGACCAGTAGGGGGCAGCAGTAGTTCAGACTTACATTGGCTTGAGCAGAGGACATGAGAATAGCGAAGTGTGTCAGGTGATTACAGGAACATGAAGTGTGGGTGGCATTCACACCAGTGCGTGTACATCCTCCCAAACTCCAGTGACCCATCATGCTCTGCGAATACTCCCAAAAGGCGCACTTAGTCTCATCATAGGCAGGATCTATCTCCTTTAAAAAAAGCAAAACTCATTCAGTGCATTAAATTAAAATTGCATTCACACCCACAACTATTGCAAATTAATTAATAAATCAGTTAAACGGCACCTGTGTGTGTTTGAGAGTGAAGGTCACATTGTTCAGTACAAATGTCGTTGGGTTACTGATGGCTGCTGCTATTACTGGCGAATTAACTGTAATTTCACCCGCTGCTGCATAGCGAGAGTAATCGGCCACACCAGGGTCATCAGCCGGCTTTAGAAGATCCCCAATATTGTTATAAACGAGAAATACGACAGAGGTGCTGCCTACAGCAGAGACAGAACAAGACAGAGAAAAAAGATATAGCGTTTAATCATTTGGCGCATTTTTATTTCAATTTGCTATGAAGGTTTAAGAAAGGTCTTTCACAAACCGTTGTTTTCCTTCTTTGAATTTTTAGGGTTCAACGAAATGGAGTTTCCTTGGATGCTCGTTGAAATTGGATGCTTTTGTGCTTGCTGGGGTTCAATTTTGTATAGTTTCATTTCTAGAAAGCATGGAAGACAATGATTAGCACCTTTTATCATAAACAGGCTAACATAAATAGTGCAGCCAAAATTCACTGTAAAAATATTATGACAACATGACAGGTATAGAATGATAAACATAGATGAACAACTTAAATAAAACAATCAAATGTGATTATGCAGGGACTTCTGGCAATTTGTTGTTGAATATAGATTTTATAAAGAGTTTCATACTTTAAGGCAAGACACTGCAGGTGAATAGGGTAAAATAATTAACTAATAGTTATAACCTTACTTACCCAGATGATTGATTACATTGATAATTGCAAACTCTTTTTCTATTACAAGTTTTGTAAAATGTTAGGTTTAAATATGCAAATGAGACATTATTTAATTAAATATGCACTAATTTGCATACATTTCTAGTACAAAAATCTAAACACTGGATGAAGTCAGTTTCAAAATTCTTGTTTATTTTTTTTATATATTAGAGTCAAATGTTTTTACAGAGGTGATTTTGGGTATCTCATTTTGTCACGCCATAATTCAGAAAATAACTATTTATTTTTTACCATTTTTGGGGGACTAAAATGTATAAAATCAAGCAAATTATACATAAACAAATCCCTCTGTAAAAACCTTCAGAATATAGACAGGAATGTAAAGAAATGCAAAAATGTAAAGTTTGGTGTGTGTAAGTGCTACTGAAGTGGAGATTTATGGCTCAGTGTAGGAGAAAAAACTCATTTTGAGAAAACGGCCTTTAAAAATATGGATTGTAATTGAAATCTATTGACACAAATAGATCAAGTGCTATAAAAGAAAAACTTAACAGTGTATTTTGGGTGTTTTCTTTTCACTAGTCTGAAAAAACACTTTATAAAACACCAAAAAGCCCAAAATCTCAACAGCATGTTTGCCTGCAGTGTCTCCCCTTAATTTCCAAATACTATTTTTTGTACAAATTATTATTTTTTTTATACAAATTCTATTTCTTTTTTCAGTTATAATTACAAACACTTTTAAAGTGTATTTATAATATTAACATTTGCAGTATATGAAAATGAGACTTGAAAGGCCTGAAAAAATTATCCATAAACTCTCAGAAAAATAAGTACAAAAATTATCACTGGGTTGGTACCCTTACATTTACTTCTATTCCCATTAATCCTACCCTCTTACAAAAATAAACATTATTGATTCGGCATATATATAGTTCTACGAAGAGCCTTTAACTTTAACCTTTTTAAGTGTATAACACTACGAAATGCAATGCATAATTCAAACTACAGTACAGGTAAAGCACCTGTGAAAAATCAAATCGCAGTCATATTAACACAGTACATTATATATTGTATTTTAAGTGTGGTGAGTTCAGTTTTAGGCCTCAAAGCTCTTACCTACTTCACCAGCATCCACCTGCATCTGTGTAGTGTGTGTGTATCTAGCAGACAGAGCCAGTGTTTCCTTCTCTGCTGTGTGAAGGAGTGTGGTGATGTAATACGTCCTCAAATCCTCATTTATCCTGCCCCATTCTACCTTTTCATCCTTCTCGACTAAGTTATTCACACTGAAAACCAGATTCTACCAGAAAAAGCCAGAAAACACAATGGTTTGAATGGGTTAAGTGCATCTACAGTGGTGTGAATAAGTGTTGGCCCCCTTCCTGATTTTTTTTTTATTTTTTTGCATGTTTGTCACACTTTAATGTTTCAGATCATCAAACAAATTTAAATATTATTCAAAGATAACGCAAGTAAACACAACATGTAGTTTTTGAATGAAGTTTTTTTTTATTATGAAGGGAAAACAAAATCCAAACCCACATAGCCCTGTGTGAAAAATTGTTTGCCCCCTAAACTTAATAACTGGTTGGGTCACCCTTAGCAGCAACAACTGCAATCAAGTGTTTGCGATGACTTGCAATGAGTCTGTTACAGCACTGTAACCCACTCATCTTGGCAGAATTGTTGTAATTCAGCCACTTTGGAGGGTTTTCGAGCATGAACCGCCTTTTTAAGGTCATGCCACAGCAACTCAATAGGATTCAGGTCAGGACCTTGACTAGGCCACTCCAAAGTCTTTTTCTTCAGCCATTCAGAGGTGGATTTGCTGATGTGTTTTGCATCATTGTCCTGCTGCAGAACCCAAGTTCGCTTCAGCTTGAGGTCACGAACAGATGACCAGACATTGACCTTCAGGATTTTTTGGTAGACAGCAGAATTCATGGTTCCATTTATCACAGCGAGTCTTCCAGGTCCAGAAACAGCAAAACAGCCCCAGACCATCACACAACCACCACCAGATTTTACTGTTGGTATGATGTTCTTTTTCTGAAATGCTGTGTTACTTTTACGCCAGATGTAATGGGACACACACCTTCCAAAAGATGTGTTCTGGCAAAACTGAGACGTGCCTTTATGTTCTTTTTGCTCAGCAGCGGTTTTCGTCTTGGAACTCTGCCATGCAGGCCATTTTTGGCCAGTCTCTTTCTTATGGTGGAGTCATGAACACTGACCTTAACTGAGGCAAGAGAGGCCTGCAGTTCTTTAGATGTTGTTGTGGGGTCTTTTTCGCTCTATTTTGGTCAGCCAGCTACTCCTGGGAAGGTTCACCACTGTTCCATGTTTTCTCCATTTGTGGATAATGGCTGTCACTGTGGTTCGCTGGAGTCCCAAAGCTTTAGAAATGGCTTTATAATCTTTTCCAGACAGATAGATCTCAATTACTTTCTTTCTCATTTGTTCCTGAATTTCTTTGGATCTCACATGGTGTGTAGCTTTTGAGGATCTTTTGGTGTACTTCACTTTGTCAGGTAGGTCCTATTTAAGTGATTTCTTGATTGCGAACAGGTGTGGCAGTAATCAGGCCTGAGTGTGGCTAGAAAAACTGAACTCAGGTGTGATAAACCACAGTTATGTTTTCCCTTAATAAAAAAACCCTTCATTTAAAAACTGCATGTTATGTTTACTTGTGTTATCTTTGATTAATATTTAAATTTGTTTGATGATCTGAAACATTAAAGTGTGACAAACATGCAAAAAAAAAAAAAGGGGGCCAACACTTTTTCACACCGCTGCACTGTATGGTGTAATGTAACTGAGTAATTAATTACTATATTTAAATAATATTTGTTTAACTCAGTACATAATATTTTGACCGTATTTAGTGTTTATTTGAGGGTTATGCTTTTTAATTTAAACTTTTTGATGCAAAACATTCAGGCTTATTAACAGGTGTGTTTCTTTCTTCATGTCCTGTATGTGGAAGGGCACATAAATTACCGTGATGGTGTCATTGATGCGTTCCTCTGGATGTTCAGACTCATCTGCTGGGCTTATTTTATGGCTGGCCATGGCCTCGATGTAGGACATGAGGAGAACAGGAGAGAGGTCAGCTGATGTTTGATGCCTTATCTCTCTCAGACGCTCTGGAGTTGACAGATTAATCATCTACAGCCCAGAGAGAGGAAAAGCGTTTGAATATTCACTCAAAGAAAGTATATGATACAATACCAATGACAGCATTTGAAAGATTATACATCACAGGGAAAATGCAGATAATACACAGCTGTCCTAACAGGCCTTTATCAGCAAACATTTTCAAACTCCCCTTACGAAAAAGAAGTTTATTCAAGTGTGTTATTAGTATACAACTTCAAAGTAGGAAAATATACTTTCAGTCTACTTTTTATGTGACATTTAAGTATACTTGAATTATACTTAGAATTAGTCTAAATATACTTGAGCTCTACTTGTGCTCTGAGAATCCGTGTTTTCATTGTTATATGCGCTATTGCACATCTTCTGTACAGAATTTCCAAAACACAAGTGAAGAAGAAACAGAAACAACAGATGCTTCCACATGTAATCTAACATAATCGTCAGACATAAAACAGCATCAAAACCATAGATTTGTAAAACTGTGTAACGTTATAAGATAAAATGTCGACCCATGAAGAGGTAATAAAGACTGTCAAGCTTTGGGGTGTTGATCGACTCCATCTACGTTTTGATTATCATGTATACTCTATTTTTATTTTTAGCTTTTTGTTTAAAATTTATTTATTTATTTATTTTTTATTTATGAAACATACCCCCATTCAAGTGTTTGTAAAAAAAGAATGCATGAAGCTAGAATAAAATGTATTTATTTACAAGCAGATACCCTGTACATTCTTTAGATGCTTTGTATGTTCTAATATTCATATAACAAAGTATATACAAATTAATACATAAATAGGGATATAGTAGTATACTTAAAGTATGATATAAAGTTCACTTAAAGAAAACTTAAGAGTATACTTGCAGTATAAAACTACTAAACTAGTAGTTTTATAACACTTCAAACACTTCAAAGTGTACTAAAAATGCATAAAAAAAGCAATTAATTAGTAAACTATCAGTATACCTATAAGTTCACTTTACGTATACTTGCAGTACAAACTAAAAACATAGATGTAAACTAGTTGTGTACTCAAAATGTACTACTTTTATACTTAAAGTATACTTAAAAGTATACATTTATATTCTAGAAAGTGGGCCAATTTAGTCAAAAGGAGCATTGACATAGTACACTTAAAAGTATACTACTAGTACACTGATATTTGTATACTTACTATATAAAGTATACTTAAAAATAAACTTGAACTTTACTTAAGTATACTTAATAAAATAAATTCTAAGTATACTTCTTTTTTGGTAAGGTTCTGCACATGTAAACACATGTATAAAGTTCCTCAGAGACATTTGACACTTATAACAAGGCCAGTACTAACCAGTCAATATGCAAAGGATATTAAGTTTAAAGGGTGCTAAAATTCGATAATTGTCTTGTATTTGCTATGAGAGAAACTGCAGATCTGCAACTTCACCAACAGAGGACGCCACTCTCTCACACTTACATAAGAATTTGTGACTCTGGACTGAATGCTGTAAATGCCTAAAACAGCTGTATACACACGTTATAAGTCTAAAATTTTGATAATGATAATGATGATGATGATGATGATTATATTTTCTCCTTATATTTTAAATATATCAGCATACTTTTATATCTTAAAGTTGCTAGTTTTAATGTTTTGAACTAAAAATAAAATAAAGCAAACAGATAACTACGAGTGTTCCTGTGTGGCCTCTCACACCATTCCTGAAATATTGATGACATTTCCTAAAACCCTCTGTCCATCCTGATTGTTATATGACAAAAATCTCATGACAAAACCTCCAGAGCAGCTGTTTCCTGAGCTAGAGCTGTGCTCAGCAAGGTGAGAGGAAAAACATCTGAGAGATACGTGACTAAATTTGGACAAGATGTCCAGTTATCATTGAGTATACAAGCCATCGACCTGTTACACACATTTGGCTTTTAAAATAAACACAAGAGTGATGTTTTGTCTTCACTGATGCACAGAAAACAGCACTGTCATACTCTGCATGCTCACATACTCACATTTTTTAAAATAAAAACGTTCATATTTATGTATTATTATGCATAATATTAATAATTGTGGGTTTAAATGAACTAAAGTCATAAAAATAACTATTAACTGTGGATAGCTATTTAAAGCTAAATATATAAGACAAGAATTTTTTATTCAGCATGGATACATTACAGTCAAAAGTTATTATATTGTTTCATTTCAAATAAATGCTGTTTGTTTTAACTCTCAATAAATCCATAAGCAGCACAACTGTTTTCAACACTGATGATAATAATAAATGCAAATCAGCATATTAAAATATCCCTCTGAAGGATCTTGTGACACTGATGCTTTTCTTACTTAGATTTTGTGTCTTGTTTCCATCCAAAATATCTAAAAAATCCTAAATCAGTTAAGATTTCCTAAACAAGTCAAAATTGTTTTCTTCTTTTCAGAAAGAAAAAAAAAAAAACTTTTTTCAAACAGAAAACTTTTTTTTTTTTTTTTTACCCCATTGGCACATTTTATTTTATTTTTTTGCTTGTTTCAAGCAAAAACACACCTATTTTTTACTCTAGAACAATTCTTGATTTAAGAATTTTTTAGATATTTTGGCTGGAAACAAGACAAAAAATCTAAGTAAGAAAAGTCTTTTTTTCAGTCTGGAGCAATGCCTCCTAAAAATTAACTTTTCCTTTTTTTAAATGTAATAAATTACTTTTTTAAATATTTTAAATTGCATATCTGCATTATGCAGTATATACAAGTTAATTTCTTTATTTTTTATATTATTTCTCCATATTGTCTGTTGTATAATGGCAAAAGCCAAATTGACATTTCTTGTAGCATTAGTAATATTAAATAACAATGCACATAATAATAGAAATGATTCGTACTGTGTGACTATTTTGTGAAATCCTGAAGTAAAGCGAATACTTTTCTTACATAAAGTAACTCACTGTTTCCAGTAATATTAAATAAAAATCCTCATTATAATATAATATAGTTTATACAAATATTATGTGAAATCATATAAAATAAACATTGCACATAATTATAATAATAATAATAATAATGCAACTCACTCTCTCCAGTGTGTTGTTAACAGTGTCTTTAATGCATCTGTGGTCCTGATGACAGTGCTTCTTTGGGTACTCTGACACAAACATAAAAACAAACACATAAACGCATATATATGGACAACTGATTTTTTAAAAAAGCTTAGCTTTTACATTGTACAACTGTTTTTAAATATGTCCGAATGTATAAATAATTCAGATTATCAGATTTAGATTCTACACTTTATATCTCACCTCTGCAGTCCATTCCACTTTTAGGCTTAAACCAGGGCCCTGCTGGGGACGTGTAACCTCTCATACATGAGCAGATGAAGGAGCCGTTTGTGTTGTGGCATTTAGAAAAGGGCCCACATGTACCAGCATCATCACACTCATTAATATCTGCAATTGAAAGAACAGCCAAGCTCAACTTCACTCTTATAGAAGTCTTACTGTCATTCAAACATTTTAAAAGCCTATGTCATGCCCAGATACCTTCTGAAGCCATTCTATTGGATATGATTGATTCATACCTTTACAGTAGGTCCCATCATTAGGTTGAAATTTCTGCTTTCCATTTGAAGTGAATCCAGACACACAGGTACAGTAGTAACTTCCAATAGTGTTGCTGCAGATGGCATTTAGGCCACATATTCTGGTTACATTCTCACACTCATTGTCATCTGTGAAGGGTCATATAAGCACATCCATTAAAGTGAAAAGCAGCAACTCTTTACACTGAAGTGTTTCAGCAAGACAGTCACAGGGGAAAAACTGGAGCGAGTAAATCAGAGAATTACAAACGTGTGATTAACTAGTATAGGCAATGCTCTAATATAGACTCATAAGTTCATTCAATGTCACTTTATTTTTGGCAATATTGTCAACTTGATTGGACAGACACTTTCAGGAGAGGACTACCCTCACCAAAAAGAAGTATACTTCAAGTTTATTTTATTAAGTATACTTAAGTAAAGTTTACATATATTTAAAAATATACTTTATGTAGTAAGTATACAAAATCAGTGTACTAGTAGTACTTTTAAGTGTTAAGATGTATAGTTTACATCTATGTTTTAGTCTGTACTGGAGGTATGCTAAAAGTGAACTTGATACTGATAGTTTACTAATTAAATACTTTGAAGCATAGTTTCATTAGACTACTAGTTTAGTAGTTTTATACTGCAAATATACTCGTAAGTTTTCTTTAAGTGAACTTTATACTTACTTTAAGTACACTACTATGCCCCTATTTAGGTATTAATTTGTATATATTTTGTTATGTGAATATCTGAACATACAAAACATCAAAAGAAGGAAAGGCATCTGCTTGTAAACAGAAACCTTTTATTCTAGCTTCATGCATTCTTTTTTTATAAACACTTGAATGTGGGTAAATTTCATAAATGAAGAATAAATAAATAACATTTTGAATAAAAAGCTTAAAAAAGACTATTCATGTTAATCAAAACGTAAATGGAGTTGATCAACAACCCAAAGCTTGACATTCATTATCACCTCTTCATGGGTTGACATTTTATTCCATTTTGTTCCACAGTTTTATATATCTATGGTTTTGATGCTGTTTTATGTCTGACGATTATGTTAGATTACATGTGGAAGCATCTGTTGTTTCGGTTTCTTCTTCACTTGTGTTTTGAAAATTATGTAATGAAAATGTGCAATAGGTCACTAAAATCCCTATTTAAATATCAGCACTTACTGCGTGTCAAAACCACATTAGAAGAGCTCTAAGTTGTAAGATGAGCCGTAATAAAAACTTAACTATCCTTAATGATTTAGTATTATGGATTTTAATTATTTTGCTTTAGATACAGATAGACATTATAGTTTATTACATCAATCAGTTTAACATTAATCTGACTTATTATACAAATATGTATTCTGATAATTCATAGAATATTAAATCTGATCATTCTGTTTGATATTGACCCTAAACACGGCTACATTACACGATTTGTAAACTACTCATACAGTACTGAAAGACAATCTTTTCTGTTACTCTTTATTTGTAGCAATAGCCAACAATGCATTGTATGGGTCAAAATTATTTGCTTTATACCAAAAATCATTAGAATATTATTCTAATGATTTTCTCAATATTTAGATTATTTTGCACCCTCAGATTCCAGTTTTTCAAATAGTTGTATCTCGGTCAAATATCCTAACTATCCTAACAAAGCTTATTTATTTAGCTTTCATGATTCTTGAGCTTTTAGATCCAGGGTCACATTGTGTTTTAATGTAACAAAATAAATGGCAAACCCTGGCAATTGTTGATTCCATCACCAGTGAACCCTTGATTGCAGAAACAGCCAGATTTGGAGTCATTGTTTGTCTTGCATTTGGCATTCTGGTGACAGGACTGGCAAATGTCAACAAATCTGCATGGATCCAGTACACTTGAAAACCAAGCTTTAAAACAAAACAAAACAAAACAATAACATAAATTAGAACAGAAATGAGGATGTTTAAGGCTAGATATCACACAAATGTCATATTACACAAATTATTTTCTTTATCTGTGGTTTTGTATTTTGGTTTTGAACACATTGTTCCAAACTTTCCTAAATTCTAATATTTTATAACCAATTCTGGTTTCACCTCATTTTGATTTGTCCCTTTAACACATTCTGTTGAATATAAGGTAATAAACGTTTCACCTACACTCTTAAAAATAAAGGTGCTTCACGATGCCATAGAAGAACCTTTTTTGTCTAAATGGTTCCATAAAGAACCTTTAACATCTGACGAACCTTTCTGGTTCACAAAAGGTTCTTTGTGTGAAAGAAGGTTCTTCAGATTATAAAAAGGTAAGAAAGAGATGGTTCTTTAAAGAACCTTTGACTAAATGGTTCTTTGTGGAACCAAAAATTGTTCTTCTAAAACAACGCTTGAAGAACCATTTGAAGCACCTTTATTTTTAAGAGTGTATATGTCTACGAACTGTTATTAGAGTATTTGTAGACTGCTAGGGTTAGGGTTAGTTTAAAGTTGAAATGTACTTGCCAAGTTTCTTACAGTCAGTAGAATGTCTCTTGGGAGACTATTACAATAAAGAGTTAGCAGATATTAAACAGAAAGCCTACTAATACTCTCATGAGAGTTAGTTGACATGTAGGTGCAACGTTACAGAATGTCAACAGAATGTTTAAAAGGGACCATCGAAATAGTGTTACCCAACTTCTGTCCTCAAGATTAAACAATTTTTGCAATAGCTGTGATGATCACAATAAATACATACAATAAAAAACACACTGGCATACTTTAAGATAAGGAATATCTGTATAATAAATGCATTTTATTTTTGTTAAAAAAGTTCCTGGCCATGTTGAAATGTACAAAGCTGAGAGTCAATATTTTAAGGCATGTACAAAATAAAGATAAAAATAAAGATATCTTGAGAAAATAGTATTCCCTGGAGTAAAAAGTGTGAGAACTAGTCATGATCTCCCTCAAATCAGACTACAAAATGTATCTATTTCTTTATTTAATTTTATTAGAATTTTTTTTGGGGGGGGGGCAAAGCATAATTGAGCAATAAATCTATATATAAAGTTAATTTGATTTATTACTCTGAACTGTATCAAGATCATAAAAGGTAATCAAAGCAACTTACCTGCGAAAAGCAGGAGTTTCATTGGAGAACTGTGGAGAAACTCCATTTCGGAGTTGAGTCGGAATGTCTTTAAGCAGTAAGTGAATATCTGTGTGACGCATGATACTTCCTTATGTCAGCTTCCTGTTTCTCTAATCCTGACCCTTCCTGTCCGTTTCAATCAACTCACAAAAAAAAAAAAAAAACATTGCAGAGGGACACGACAACTCATCCTCTCTCTCAAATACATGCCACTTTTGTAACTTAACAAACACAATAATATAAACAAGTTACTGATGATACAAGCATTTCTGAAGTTTAAATGTTTTAGGCCACTAGTGAAAATGCTTTGACCAAAAGTATGAGCTTGTGAAAGTTAAGGTATCAAGTATGTCAATCTGTGTCTCAATGAAAGCAAGTACAAAGAAGTTCAAATGGTCAGTATTTTTATTTGTTTATTACCAAACTTCAGATTCTCATGATATAATTTAAGTTAGTATTATTGTGTTACGCTTGCAGCCGAAATCATTATCCCTGGATGTGTCTATAAGCTGAGTCTAGGTATCAGAGTTGGGTGGAGGTATATTTTTAACCACAGACCTCTTTGTTCTAGACGTCTGCAAGAAATGTGTGTTTAAAGATAAGAAACAGAACCGCTGAGGACTGGCTGGATCACAACACCCACTAGATGAACTTCACACTAGCCAGAACTAAAGCAAAACAAGCTGAAGAGAAACTTTGACCTTTGTTTCAGGATTGCTTAATACTGTCTCTTTATTTCTCGGATACCAGATGCCAGCAGTCCCAAAAAGTATTTGGACACTTAAACAGTCTGAATGTCATTGCATTAGATAACAAAATGTCAAACCAAGCGGCATCTGCAAACAAATGACTTTAGAGACATTCTCTCGCTAATGTATTATGCTTTGCTTCAGAGCTAGTACTTTGCAAGTAGGTGATTTTTTTTTTCCTTAAAAAGTTTTGTGTGTGTATTTGTGCGTGAAATGTTTACTTATGAAGTTTCTTGTGAAAAGGTCAGTTCTAGAATTCTGGTGGGCATGAGTTGACGTGACTGAATATTTTCTGTTGATATGACATGCACAGAGAAATCAGACAATCTGTAAGCTGATTTCTTTGGAAATGCATATTGCTAGATAGATTAAAACACATTAGCTGTAACATGAACAGAATCTCTCACAGTGTTCTGGGTAGTCATTTTTATCCCAGTGTGACCCGTGACATCCAGATGGAGGGTGCGGCCTTTCCTTCTGCCTTCAAACAATAAGACGGGACCTTCTGCCCGCCACACTTCCGCTCTATACTGGGATGGTGTTTACTGTAAGCACTGAATAGGTCATCACAAGGTTGATGTTGACTGCCCCCTTGTGGCCAATATTGCATGAAACGTTGCCATACTTTGTTAAAAAGGGTTAAAACCTGCAGTTCAAAGAATTTGCTCTTTCTTATTGTAAACTGCAAAACATGACACAAACTATAGGTCTACTCACAAACACTGAGTAGATATACATTTTAAAAATTGGTTTCAAATAAACTGTTAAACAAATGCTGTTAATTTGAATGCGTATATAGGTATTATTTAGCAGTTTTCACCCCTTAACGCATTGTGTGTCTTTCGGATCATCAGTGAATGTTTAAACATTTTATATGCATAGTTGCATATGAGTCCCTCAGTTGCCGAATTGTGTGAAAAGGTGGATCTCAAAATCATACAGTCACTGCTGGAAAGGGTTAAAATATGGAAAACATGCTGTAAAACCAAATAATTTGTGGGACCTGTAGGATTTTTTTACTGACAAACAGTTGGCAGATTAACTTTTCAGTACAAACAAGGAATTCATGAAGAACCAATCAAAAAAAAAAAGAAAAGAAAAAAAAAAACAGTCGTGGATCATCTAGGTAAAGACACGCAGTATTAAGAATCAGATGTGTATAAACTCTTCTCTAATATGCTCAAGAAGCAATTATTTTATTAACAATGTTGAAAACAGTTGTACTTATGTTTATTATAATTGCAGGAACCATGATATCTTACCATTCAAATGCTTAGGGTGTGTGTGTTC
>NC_133380.1:36456487-36523292 GCF_049309525.1 Garra rufa | reverse complement strand
AAAGGTGTGGGCCCTTAGAATTGTCCTAACTTACCCTTAGCGGCGCCCCTGACTGCCAGCTTGGAAGAGTCAGGATTTTTTATATATATATATATATATATATATATATATATTCCAATGAAAGAAGTCATTGGAAAGTCATATACAGCTGGGATGGCTTGAGGGTGAGTAAATCATGCGGCATTTTTAATTTTTGGGTGAACTATAAAATAACGTCCCACCTACACTAATCCATATCAATAAGGAAAGATAAAAATGCATTTGCCCAAACATCTGTGATAGTTACAACTCTATCATTAATTACTCACCCTCATGTCGTTCCAAACACACAAGATCTTCGTTCATCTTCAGAACACAAAATAAAATTAATTTGATGAAATCCGAGAACTTTCTAACCCTGCATAAACAGCAGCGGAACTACCTCATTCAAGGCCCAAAATGGTAGTAAGGACATTGTTAAAATATTCCATGTGACATTAGTGGTTCAACCATAATGTTATGAAGCTACAAGAATACCAAGAGGCACATACCAAGTGCGCTACTGAGCAAGTTTACTACATCAGAAAAGCCATACATATGGAGCTGATTATGTGATACAAACATTAAAATGTATTGGCTGACAAATCCTTCACTTTGGTAAAAGTATTCTGGAAGGAACCTTGAGAAAATACTTTATTAATCAGTAATCTACGTTATCATAATTTGTGTGAAAAGGAATAAAAGTGTTATTTTCAGCAGGAAACTGTGGTGAATTGTAAGTACAGGTACATTTTTGGTAATCTGCGAACATTTAGAAAGAGGCACGCTTTGTTATGTTGGAAATAGGCCTACCTGTTATTTAGCACTTTAGCTGCTGCGTAAACATTGTTAGCTGCATTAAGGGAGGTTGGCGTGTCCATTAGAAATGCCATTTTCTGTGACTCCCTAAAGCTAGCTTCACTCTAAATCCACTGCTGGTTGTTATAATATCAATAATTAACCATTTCTGAGGATTTCCCAGGTAACATTATTGTAAATGAGCTTTGTAAACTGACTGTTATTTAATGCCCCAATTACAGATGGTTAATACATTTTCGGGACAGTCGGCATGGGCGATGACGGTATTTACAATGCCATTAAGTGCCTCTGTAATTCCGTCATTAAGCTGTTCATTATGTAAAGACTGTGGTTTAATCTCTTAGGGGGCTCCAATCACCGCTGAGCTCTATTAAACCCTGCCGCCCAGTGATTGCCATGGACCAGGCCATAGTCGATGATAGGCTCCAAATTTCCCAGCACAATGCCATCATCACTAACTGCACAAAGGGAACAAGATTACCAAGTGCTGCGTAGGTCACATCAAGTGCACGGACTGAAATTAGGAGCTGTTTGCGAGTGTAAAGTTCATGCAGTTTAATTCAGTTGTGGACGTTAAATGGCTGTCTTCTCTGTTTCTTCATTGCTCAAGCTTTTGTGGCAAGAGTTTTGTACTTCCAGACTTCACACAGCTGTATGCTTGTGCGGAGGTTTTTGTCACAAGGGAATCTTTTGTACTTGTGTTTTGAATCTGAGCCATAAAGCAGAGAGATTTGTGAGAGAGACATGTGATATTTCAAATGCAGCATTTGTTTTCTGCAGACTTTTTGAAGAAAGTGGATGCCTTGTTCCAAAAGAGTATCCTGAGATGATGACTTCTGGCCTCTGACTTGAGCTGAATCAGAAACATTGCAAGAGTATAATGGTAGATTTAATGGTCTGATGTAAATTAATCATTTGTTGGATACCATGCACAAATGAATCGTTCATCAAAGCATGTTCATTCAGTGGTTTAAAAAAAAATTGCAGTTGTTGACTTGTGTTGGTTTGGCTACATTACTATTGAGTTTGCTGACAGGATCCTCCACTCCCTTCTGGTCTTTTTATTCACATCCCTTGTTGCCTGGTATTGTGTGTGTTTTTGTTCTCACTGTGTAGTCTGTCTGTTTGGTTGGTCATATTTTATTCTTTTTAGTCTTCCTGGATTTATCTTGCATTGTTATTTTTGTTTCCTTTCTGATTTTTGAGTTTTGTACTGTGCTTTTGATCTTTAGCCAGTGATTACAGAGCTTTTGGGTTTTGTTCCACTGTTTTAAAAAAATTGTCTTTTTTGGACTTGAACAAGTTGATTTTGACTACCTATCTCATAAATACAGTAGTAGCTTTACAAGTTCACTGGGGAAAAAGATGAAGGCAGTCCCAGAATGCATTGCGAGAAGCTTGGCGTGGGGAAATAAAATGCGAGATGACAGATGAAAGCACCCAATAATATAATGTGTGCTATGTATAGATAATTATGATGCTGTTTTAGTGTCATGTTAAAAAAAAAATCTAGAATTAAAGTATATTTGTAATATTTTGAGAATAAAGTTCAAATATTTCGAGAATAAAGTCAAAATTATGAGAACAAAGTCAAAATGTTTAAGAATAAAGTCTAAATGTTTTGAAAATAAAGTCGAAATATTTCAAGAAACAATAGAAATTATGAGAATGAAGTTAAAATATTTCAAGAAAAAAGTCAAAATGACAAAAACAAAGATCAAATGTTTTGAGAATTAAGTCAAAATGTTAAAGAATAAAGTCAAATTGTTTTGAGAATAAAGTCAAAATTACAAGAATAAAGCAGAAATATTTTGAGAGATAAAGATGAAGTGACAAGAATAAAGTTGAAATGTTTAGAGAATAATGTAGAAATATTTCATGAATAAAGTCTAAATGTTTTGAGAATAAAGTCTAAATGTTTTGAGAATAAAGTCGAAATGTTTTGAGAATAAAGTTGAAATATGTAGAAAAAAAGTTGAAATATTTAGAAAAAAAGTTGAAATATTTAAAAAAAAAATAAAGTCAAAATTACAAGAATAAAGTTGAAATATTTTGAGAATAAAGTTGAAATTACAAGAATAAAGTTGAAATATTTTGAGAATAAAGTTGAAATTACAAGAATAAAGTTGAAATGTTTTGAAAATAAAGTCTAAATGTTTCGAAAATAAATTCTAAATTATGAAAATAAAGTTAAAATATTTCAAGAATAAAGTAGAAATTGCAAGAATAAAGTTGAAATATTTCGAGAATAAAGTCAAAATTAGGAGAAAAACAAATCGAAATGTTTTGAGAATGAAGTCGAAATGTTTATGAATAAGGTCGAAATGTTTTGAGAATAAGGTCAAAATTACAAAAATAATGTTGAAATATTTCAAGAATAAAGATTATGTGAAATTATGAGAATAGTCTAAATGTTTCGAGAATAAAGTCTAAATATTTTGAGAATAAAGTCAATTTTTTTCGAAAATAAAGTTTAAATTATTCTCGAAATATTTCAACTTTTTTCTTGTAAAGTCGAAATTTAGAGAATATTCTAAATGTCTTGTAAGACAAAATTTCAAGAATAAAGTCGAAATGTTTCCAAAATAAAGACAAAAAATTTGTGACACTAAAGTCAAAATTACGAGAATTAAATTGTAACAATAAAATGTATAATATTTTGAGAGTATATGACAGTATGCTTGGAAATAATATTTCACATCGCAAAAAGACATTAAACTGTGAAACATTAAAGAGCATGAAAAATTAATCTCGTAATTGTTACAAATTACTTTATTTGTTGAAATATTCAGACTTTGTTCTCAAAATATTTAGACTTCATTCTTAAAATATTTTGACTTTATTTTCGTAATTTCAACTTTATTCTAGAAATATGACTTTAATCTTGTTATCTATGTTTTTTTTTTTATGTGACACTAAAACGCAGTCGTAATTAATGCTGTCAGAATGAGAGTCCAAATTGATAAAAAATTACAACAATTCACAAGTAATCCACACAACTCTAGTCCATCAATTTGTGAAGTGAAAAGTTGGGTATTTGTAATAAATCCATAATTAAAGCATTTTAACTTTTAAATCATCACTTCTGGTCCCCTGCTGTCTTCTTACATCAAAATCCACCACCATATTAGTTTAGAACTCTTTCGGAGTCTTTTTGCTTGTAAACGATGGTTGACCTGTGCATATTTCTTACCTGATTCAGACAAGATGACTTTTTTGCATTTTAGACGAAAGCTACCATTTCTTAACATTAAACTTTTTATGCTTTGTTTATTACAAACTTGCAGATTTCGCTTCACAAGATGTTAACTGATGGACTGGAGTCGTGTGGATTACTTTTGGATAAGTGTGAAGATTTAATCAGCTGTTTGGACTCTCATTCTGACGGCACCCATTCACCGCAGAGGATCCATTGGTGAGCAAGTGATGCAATGCTACATTTCTCCAAATCTGTTCCGATGAAGAAACCAACTCATCTACATCTTGGATGGCCTGAGGGTGAGTAAACTGTTGTTAATTTTTGAGTGAACTATTCTTTTAAAGAACAGCAAAAACAAACAGTATAGATATGTTAGTGTTTGCGTGAAAACTGAAGTATACTTTGGGCATTCGAAGGAATTTATATTATCTGACTTCATCCAGCTGTATGCTTTTTTTGGCACAAGGGAATCTTTTGCAACTATGCTATTTTGAATCTGAGCCATAAAGTGGACTGTGAGATTTCAAAAAGCAGCATTTGTTTTCCACAGGCCTTTTGAAGAATGTAGCCGTGGGTAAGAAAAAACGTAAGCAAAGGCAAAAAGCAAATGCCACCGTTATCTTAGTCAGATTAGGAATTCGACGCTCAGAGTAAAGACATCTTCAACAAATTCATCTCTTTTTGTGCTATCTGTGGTACTGCTTGTTTTGGGCAGTCCGTCAGTCAGATATGAGACAGCTGTCAAAGGATGAAAATACTCACACTTTTTCCCAAGTATTGGCAGCAGATTCAGGCGACACGCTGCTCCCCAGAGCCTCCAGACTGACAGGTTTCTTTCTCTTTGGTTTCCAGTCCTTAGTTCCCTTACTGGCTCTGACTTTTATATCTGTATCTTGCTGCCATCCTTTTACTTTTGCCTTGGTTGGAGTCCTGCAGATAATGCACTGCTTCAAACTTTAGAGAGTGTCAGTATGTGAGGGGTGTTTGCAAGGTTTGCAGATCTCCAAAGTGTGATGTACTGAGATTGAGCGCAAGGGCTGCTGTAGTTTGTTTACTTCAAATATGGATGCCCAAAACTGTGGAATAAGCACAATAGATACAGTATATAGATGTTAAAACTGTTTTTTAGTTCACGCATACTTCCTGCTTTAATTTGCTTAAGGTAATATTAAGATGCTGAAGATGCTAAAATTTACTGTAGCAAAAGTAGCAAAAATCCTTATATGGGGGATCCTTATATGGGGGATTGTTCCTGAAATTAATATTTAATAGGAAGACTATGCTAGTCAACTAACTTCGGTGGCTAGCAGAGTAATTTGGTTTACTAGCTGGTTGACCAGAAGTAACCTTACAAAGTTTACCATGGTTTTATTATAGTTAAAGTGTAGTACCCATGTTGACTACCATTTGTATAACAACAGTTTTACTACAAATACCATGGTAAACTATGGTTAGTGTAGCAAAACCATGGTTAATCTGTGATTTGCCTAGTAACCATGTTTTTTGTTTTTATTCGTAGTATGGGTCATTTTCTAATTTTTTGTCTAGACCAATCTTGTTTTGTTGCCGGCTGGTTTGCTTTACAGATTCACAAATTTCGTCATTTTGTTTGTAAAGTATTTTTGAGAACTTAAATGTCATAATTTTTGAGAACTGTTATGCACTGTGTAAACATATTGGGTTGTTTCACAGCAGTAAAAACAAAACAAACAAACAAAAAAAACTAGCATAGAACCATTAAAGTTAGCAGACTGCAGATGTGGTGTGAGACTCAATGAGGTGAGTTGCTTTTATCAAAATGTCTAAACATTTTGGGTGTTTTTTTAAACATATTGGGTCAATACAAACAATAACTAGCTACTATGCTAAGCTAACTCTTTAAAGTTAGCGGAAGACACATGTGGTGTGCGACTCAATGAAGTAAAGCCTTTTTGTTTAACTTTATGGATCGTAACATTTGTTTGCCTGTAAAAGCTTTTTTGCGTACTTAGATTTAATATCTCGCAGAACATTTATCAAAATGTCACATACAACAAAACAAACTAGCCTACTATGCTAAAGTTAGCGGACTACATGTGGTATGAAATTCAGTGAAGTGAGGCCTGTTGGTTTGCTTTACGGATTCATATATTTTTAGGGTTTTTTTCGTCTTTAAAGATTTAGTCTCAGAGAACGTTATGAAAATGTGTATTTTGGTTTCACTTTACACAGCACTAAAAACAAAAACTAGCCTATATGCTAAGCGTACCCGTTAAAGTTAGCAGACTGCACATGTGGTGTGAGACTCAATAAAGTGAATCTCTTGCTTTTATCAAAATGTCCAAACATATTGGGTCGTTTCACTTCACACATTGATACAAACAACTAGCTACTATGCTAAGCTAACTCTTCAAAGTTAGCAGAAGACACATGTGGTGTGCGACTCAATGAAGTAACCCTGCTGAAAAATAATAGCTAAAACCAGCCTAAGCTGGTTGGCTGGTTTTAGCTGGTCAGCAGGCTGGTTTTGGAGGGGTTTTGGACACTTTCCCAGCCTGGGAAGCTAAAACCCGCGACTTCCAGCTTAAACCAGCTAAGACCAGCCTAAAACAGTAAAAACAAAAACTAGCCTATATGATACCCTGGTGGAAAAACAGCTAAAACCAGCCTAGGTTGGTTGGCTGGTTTTAGCTGGTCAAGCAGGCCAGTTTTAGCTGGTTATAGCTGGTCAGCAGGCTGGATTTAGAGGGGTTTTGGTCACTTTTCCATGCTGGCCAGGCTGGGAAACCACCAGCTAAAACCAGCTACTTCCAGCTTAAACCAGCTAAGACCAGCCAACCAACCTAGGCTGGTTTTAACTGTTTTTTTGTTTTTTTTTTCAGCAGGGACGTGGCGTGCAACTTAATGAAGTTGAGCCTTTTAGTTTGCTTTATGGATCTGAACACTATTTAATTTGTAAAGATTGTTTGGCGTGCTTAGGTTTAATATCTCACAGAACATTTATCAAAATGTCTAAACATATTGGCTCTTTGGGGCTCCTTGGAGTCGGACTTGAGCCGGACTTGTAACCCAAAGGTTGCAGGTTCGAGTCTCAGGTCCGGCAGGACCTCAATACCACGACTGAGGTGAGTCCCTTGAGCAAGGCACCGTACCCCCAACTGCTCCCCGGGCGCAACACCAATGGCTGCCCACTGCTCCGGGTGTGTGTTCACGGTGTGTGTGTGTTCACTACTGTGTGTGTGCACTTGGATGGGTTAAACGCAGAGCACAAATTCCTAGTATGGGTCACCATACTTCACCTCCTTCCTTCCTTCCTTCCTTCCTTCCTTCTTTTTATTCCATACAACAAAATGAACAAGCTAGCCTTCTATGCTAACGTTAGCAGACTATACATGTGGTATGAAACTAAGTGAAGTGAAGCCTGTCTTCACTTTCTTTATTTTGTCTGTAACATTTTTTCTGGGTACTTAGATTTTAATTACTGAATGTTTATGAAGATGCCCTATCATATTGGGTTCAATTCAAACAACACCTAGCCTATATGCTACGTGAACCTATTCAAGTTAGCAGACATAGTGGTGTGAAACTGTTGTTTTTATCAAAATTTCCAAACATATTGGGTTGTTTCACTTCGCA
The DNA here is from genome assembly GCF_049309525.1 of Garra rufa. Classification (NCBI taxonomy): domain Eukaryota; kingdom Metazoa; phylum Chordata; class Actinopteri; order Cypriniformes; family Cyprinidae; genus Garra; species Garra rufa. The sequence goes on along the minus strand of NC_133380.1, from coordinate 36,515,641 downwards.
CATCGATAAACAATAACTAGTTACTATGCTAAGCTAACTCGTTGAAGTTAGCAGAAGACACATATGGTGTTCAACTCCATGAAGTGAAGCCTTTTGCTTAGCTTTTTTATTTTGTCTATAAAGTCTTTTTCTGGAGTTTTTTTTTTGACAGCTCACAGAAGTCCTATCAAAATGTCCAAACTCTATTTTACTCCACACAATAAAACAAACAAACCAGCCTACTATGCTAAAGCTAGCAGAAGGCACATATGGTGTGGAACTCAATAAAATGAAGCCTGTTGGGTTACTTTATGGTTCTTGACATTTCATTATTTTATCTGTAAAATCTTTTTGGGAGTTCTTAGTTTTCACATCTCACTTTTATCAAAACGTCCAAACATATTGGTTCTTTTTATTCCACACAATAAAACAAACAAACTAGCCTGCTAAAGTTAGCACATGTGGTGTAGCCCTCACTAAATTGAAGCAAGGCACCAAACCAAACACCAGAACAATTAACCGAAGGAGAAATGAATCAAATCACGTTCTTTTAGCCACAAATGCTGAACGTCTCCTGCAGCTCAGCTGATAAGACTTTGCGCTAGCAACACCAAGGTCGTGGGATCCATTGCCAGAGAACAAACATACTGATAATATCTATACCTTGAATGCACTGTAAGTCTCTTTGGATTACAGCGTCTGCCACATGCATAAATGTATTGTAAACATACTTTTCAGCGTGTTTCTCTGTCAAAAGCTACAAACACTAAACACTTGATATGAGTGTATAGTTGAGGTGTGTTTGTTGAATTTCTGGTGGAACCTGAGCTTAAATGGTTTTGTTTACTGGTCTGTCTTGTCACGTTAAGCATTAGGCCACAAGTGATTATCTTTATTGTAAACTGGAAAAGACAGCTTGGTTACGAACACCTGACTGGTTTTTGTCAGCAGTGCTTACCTGAAGAAGATATGCAGTGTTTTATGTGCGCTTTCGCATATGTACTGTAAAGAGGCTCATTAGTTCATCATTTTTATCTCTGGAGTATTGGACGTGACAGATGTGCACATCATTTTTCTGTCAGTTTTGTTCCACTCGCTGAAAACCATGTGTTGGTTTAAAAACATCTTGAGTCCTTGGATATGTATAGAACATCAATATATCTCAAGCCTATTTACATTACACTGTATTGGTCACTTTTTATGCCAAAAATCATTAGAATATTAAGTAAAGATTATGTTCCATGAAAATATTTAGTACAATTCCTACCGTAAATATATAATTTAGACAACTTTAAAGCTGATTGTCTCAATATTTAGATTTTTTTTTTTTTGCACCCTCAGATTCCAGATTTTCAAACAGTTGTATCTCTGCCAAATATCGAGCTATTCTAACAAACCATACAGCAATGGAAAGCTTTTTTATTATTTGTTATCAATGGAAAGCACTTTTTTTATTTATTCAGTTTTCAATGAAAAACAAAAAAAAAAACCTTATGACTGGTTTTGTGGTACAGGGTCACAAATTAGTGTACAAATTCAAGTTATTTGTTTCCCCATTTATTCACTGACACCTCTCCTGTCCTTGTGTTGGGAGAAATCGGAAATGAGTTGCAAAGGCACTTTCTTCGGCCTGAGGCTTATTCATTTTCCTTTTAGTGGGAAAGGGCCTTTACAGTCAACAAAAATATAACTTCTGCGTTTCTTGTTTTTAAAAAAAATAAATAAACAAGTCCAGTCAGTGTGACAAAAAGTAGCTTTCCATAAAAAGTAACTCGATTAGTTACTTTTTTATGGAGTAGTGCACTACTGTAATCTATTAATGTTAAAAGTAACTTTTCTCAACACTGTTCATTGGTATCAATTTATTTAGGATGTTTAATTGTTCATGCTCATTTCCTATGGAAGCCTGTTTCCACCACCAATAAAAAATAATGAAAGTTAACTGCGACATTTTATCTCAAAATTGAGTGATATAACTCTCAACTTAAAAACCTAAGTTCAGTGGTTGCCTTAAATTTTTAAGTTAAATCAGTTTAAAACTACAAGTTATTTTAACTTATTACAATAAAAATGAGTTGATATAACTTGTGTTTAAATGACTTAAATTGATTTAACTTAATCTTAAGGCAGCTGCTAAATGTAAGTTTTTAAGTTGAAACTGGTGAAAACTTGTTACAGTGAATATAATATAATATAATCTCTCAGAATTGCCAGAAAAGTTACTCGCAATTGCGAGAAAAAAGTCACAATTGCGAGACATAAACTCACAATCCTGAGAAACAAATTCAGAAGTTTATATCTCACAAATCTGACTTTATAACTTGCAACTGCACAAAAAAGTTAAAAACTCAAGATACAAACTCACAATTGTGAGAAAAAAACAGCAATATATAAACTCGCAATTCTGAGAACACATCAGTCTCTTTTTTCTCTCAGAATTGGACTTTATAACTTATAATTGTGAGTTTATATTTCACAGTTCTGAGAAATAAAGTCAGAAATGCAAGAAAAAAGTTAAAAAGTTTGTATCTCGAACTTCTGACTTTTTTTTCTCACAATTGAGATATAAACTTGCAATTGCAAGAAAAAAGTCAGAATTGTGAGTTTATATCATGCAATTCTGAGGAAAAAAATAACGATTGTGCGATATAAACTTGCAATTCTGTGAAATTTTTTTTTTGACAATTTCTCAGAATTGTAAGTTTATATCTAAGAATTCGGACTTTATAGTTTGCAATTGCGATAAAAAAAAGTCTGAAATTTGAGATGCAAACTCACAATTGTGAGAAAAACATGTCACAATTGCGAGATACAATATAAACTAAACTCGCAATTACCTTTTTTTATTTTTTATTTAGTGGCGGAAACGGGCTTCTATACATTTCCTCCATTTTTACATTCAGATTACTTTTCCTGTCATCTAAAAAACTGTAATAATTTAATAACATTGTTAGATTGTCAAATCTCAAAATCAGTATCCATTTATCATACTGTACATTATAGTGTAATACCCCAATTCACTTGTAGCCTTTAAAATGATTGATTTTAGTTTTATTTAAACAGTTTAGAATTGGCTATTTATCAGTTTGTAGCTATTTTGCATCTTTATACTCAAAATCAATGTGTTGTTAGAAACATGCTGCCATGATTTTCTATTTTTAATTTTTTTGGAGAACAAACTTATTTCCAGTGCATTCATCATGCTCATTCGATATGACTTCTTATCTGCCTTACAGTCGTCATTGTATGAGAGAGCAACTGACGGTGTTTCCAATATTGTCCTGAATATTTTTTCTCGTTTGTTTGCTCCGATAACAGCTCTCCATTTTCCCTCCGAGACGGGCTTATCGTAGCCAGGTTGTTTGCAGATGAGGTAAAGCAGGGAGAGAGATCAAATATTGCTTTAGGATCTCCAGCGGCCACATCCTCTAATTACTAAACGTCTCGCCAGCGTTGTGTCGAAACACGCTAACAAACGGATTACCAAACTTCGAGCGACTGAAATTTTTCTAATCCCAGTTATGTCACAATTACATGTGGCGAAAAGTAAAAAAGCAAGAGAAAATTCAGGTCTGCCGAGTGGCAGCGTGGAGGATAAAGTAGCCGTCTCTATACTGGAATTAGATAAGATCGGCTCAAGCTTTCCATTAGGGCTGTGTGGACCACGAGAGATAGCGCACAACGTCGCCAGCTGAGGGAAAAACCAAAGCCAGCCTTTCCGGAGGCGAGCAATGAGCGATTGGAAGTGGATTGGAAAAAGAGCACTGGAGCTCATCCAAAGGAGGCCGTGCAATTTGCGATTCTCAAGAACCCTCTCTAAATTGAACCTCATCTCCGACTGCAAATGTCAAATTATAGCGATATCCTCTCATCTGCACAGCTTCTTTTTCATGTCCAAGTATAGCGTGCGGCCCCTCGCGCTCCCTCACTCCTTGTTTCCCTCTCCTTGTCAAGAGCAGCCTTTTTTGGGTCTTTGTTCTTTCTGGTTCAAAAAGCTCAGCCCCACTGAGCATCAGCAGGGATTGCTCCCAGCAAAATCTAACTTTTTTTTTTAGAGGGAAAAAAATGAGAAATCTCCATTGTCCTGAGAGACATGCCCGCATGGATTCTGACTAAAATCCACAACATGTTACAGCGAGTAAACAAGCATGCATGCTTTTGATTGGAGACACCCAGAAGAATTTATGAAGGCGGATAAAAAAAAATAAATAAATAAAAAGTGAAAGTCGTGCTGAAGTACACAACTTGACAACTTGAAGCTGAATAAAACAGAAAACTTAAAACGTGTTTGTACTGTTTGCAAAAGATATTAAGATAGAAGGGTCAGATTTTTAAAATTGTTATTAGAGATGTAATATTTGCGGACCACAAAACCAGTCTTAAGTAGCACAGGCATATTTGTAATTGTATTTTTTTAATGCCAAAACTCATTAGGATATTAAGTAAAGATCATGTTCCATGAAAATATTTTGTAAATTTCCTACTGTAAATATATCAAAACTTAATTTTTGATTAATATGCATTGCTAAGAACTTCATTTGTATAACTTTAAAGGCAATTTTCTCAATATTTAGATTCTTTTTTACATAGATCATGAATAAAACAGCTTGTGAATAGTCAAAATTTCAACTTTATTCTCGTAATTGCAACTTTATTCTTTTCATTTCGACTTTATTCTCAAAATTTCGTCATTATTCTCAAAATATTTAGACTTTATTCTTGTAATTTTGATTTTATTATTTAAATTTTGACTTTATTCGCGAAACATTACGACTTTATTCTCAAAGCATTTTGACATCATTCTTGCAATTTCAACAGTTTTCTCAAAATATGTAGACTTTATTCTCGTAATTTTGACTTTATTCTCGAAATATTTAGACTTTATTCTTGTAATTTTTACTTTATTCTCAAAATTTCAACTTCATTCTCGAAACATTTCAACTGTATTCTTTTAATTTCGACTTTATTCTCAAAATTTTGACTTTATTCTCGAAATATTTAAACTTTGTTCTTGTAATTTTGATTTTATTCTTAAAATTGACTTTATTCTCGAAACATTACGACTTTATTCTCAAAACGTTTTGACTTTATTCTTGCAGTTTTAACATTCTCAAAATATGTAGACTTTATTCTCGTAATTTTGACTTTATTCTCAAAATATTTTGACTTTATTCTTTTAATTTTTTATTTATTCTCAAAATTTTAACTTCATTCTCAAAACATTTCGCCTTTATTTTCAAAACATTTAGACTTTATTCTTGCAATTTCGACAGTATTCTCAAAATATTTACACTTTAGTCTCGTAATTTTGACTTTATTCTCAAAACATTTTGACTTAATTATTGTAATTTTGACTTTATTCTCGAAAAATTTTGACTCTATTCATGTATGTTTTTATTTATTCTTAAAATTTAGACTTTATTCTCAAAACATTACGACTTTATTCTCAAAACATTGCGACTTTATTCTTGCAATTTCGACCTTATTCTCGAAATATTTTAACTATTCTTTTCATTTTTAATTTATTCTTACATCTTTTACTTCATTCTTGAAACATTTCACCTTTATTCTCAAAACATTTAGACTTTATTTTTGCAATTTCGACAGTATTCTCAAAATATTTTGACTTAATTCTTGTAGTTTTGACTTTATTCTCAAAACATTTTGACTTTATTCTTTTAGTTTTGAGTTAATTCTCAAAATATTTAGACTTTATTCTCGTAATTTCGACTTTATTCTCGAAATATTTAGACTTTATTCTTGTAATTTTGACAGTATTCTCAAAATATTTAGACTTTATTGTCAAAATATTTTAACTTTATTCTCAAAACTTTTTGACTTTATTTTCTAAATATTTTGACATTATTCTCGAAATATTTAGACTTTACTCTTGTAATTTTGACTTTATTCTCAAAATTTCGACAGTATTCTCAAAACATTTTGACTTTATTCTTGCAATTTCGACTTTATTCTCAAAATATTTCGACTTTATTCTCATAATTTTGACTTTATTCTCTGAATATTTAGACTTTATTCTTGAAATTTTTACTTTATTCTGAAAATATTTCGACTTTATTCTGAAAATATTCCGACTTCAATCTCGTAATTTTATTTCTCATATCAGGACAGCTGTACCTCCCCTATATTTTGGACTTTATATAAAGCATTTAGAATTATTTATACAGAAATCAAAATTAAAGTTATTGTATGTATAAATTGTACTTTATATGTTTTTTTTTTTTTTAAATAAATAAATAGATCTTACAATAGTCAAAATTTTGGGCACAACTAAACTTCAGTTTGGCTCATAAATAATAATTATGTGTAATCATGTAACTTAATAATGTGTAGTAATTTACTGAAAAAGTGTTTAGTACCCACTTGTACTATTCTTAAAGTTGTCATTTCTCACATAAACGTTATGAGAGTTGCTCAGTTTGAGTGCTCAGCCTGAAATTGAACTTATAAGAGATCAGACAAGAAAGTTGTGTGTAGTCCAATGTTTCGACTCTTGTAATCTTTCACATTGTGTGACAAGCAAACTTTACAAAAACCTTCCCCTGAACCGCGGACGTATGTGTCCTACAAAACCAAATCTCCTCAGCCGCGATAAGCACGGCCCGTGGAGTTTGGTACTGTGCACACAACTGTGTCCAAACCTATTACCACTGAGCTCCACATCCCCTCTCCCCAGAAGGCACCATCTTACTGTGTTTCCCTCTCTCACTAATAGAGACAAGCTGTCCTGATACTCCAGCTATCCTATTTTCAACTGTTATGGATGACAGAGCCCTCAAATGCAAAATCAACTTCACAAACTTCTTTACATTTCCAAAAAGTACAAGATAGGAGCAGTATTCTGGAAGTTGTCAATATTTTTGTCAGTGTTTTTATCTATTTATTATTTGACAATTTTTTTCCAGTCACAGATGTATAGATTTACTTTAAATTTCACCAAGATGATTACTCACTAAAAACTCCCACAAATCATGTTTTCATGCCATTTTAAGTCTTATTTTAATGTAACAAAGTGGTTATATCTAAGTGTGTGAGTTGTTTACTTACTTTTTAAAATTAGTCTTCCATTAACGTCGTTGTATTGTTCATTCAAACGCGCACCAACACAAGAGGCGGGATTTATCGCATGAACCAATCACAGCCGAACATAACCAGTCATATCCAATCATATCGCATTAGAGTCCCGCTGTAACTTTACCTGCTGGTGTCGCTATTGGACAATGTTTCTTTAAAAAAAAAAAAACGAGTGATTTTATACTCTTTTTAATGTTGTATTGTTGATGTTGTTTAATTTGTATTGTGATATATTATTGACAGTTGGACGTTAGTGCCACAGAAATCACACATTTCACCTTATAATGAGTTATATTTGTTGTTTGGTCACTATAGAAAGAAATAAACATGTTGAATTTATTAGTCACGGTCTTTTCTCATTTCCCTAGACTGAAAGTGGAAATGAAAATGAGATAAAATGTAATTTGCACACCGAACATCATTACATTTTGGGGGCAAATATCTAATTTCAAGGGTATCATTCCTTTTCTCCCCTGAACATGCTTGTACAAATTAATGTTATCTATTTTGGATTGTTTTGTAACTACCGTTCCCAGGATCCATTCCTTGGGGGAATTGAAATGGGCGCACGACCACAGCCAGAATCCCAGATAAGGAATTTTCGGTGCCGGTAGCCATCGGTGTTCAATTTCTGCAAGAAGAAACAGTAATCAAATTCTTATCAAACAGACTCCAGGGCTTAAAGACACCGGAAATCACTGGCAGGGAAAATGAGATGGATGTGGCACCGTTTGTCACATTACATCTGAGGTGGTAAAAGGTGAGATGGCTTGTGTTGTTTTGTCATTTCCCCACTTACAGCACTGAGTGCTGAGAAACTGAGCCAAAAAACATAACCGCCACATTAGGAGCTGCTTAACTGTATGACTCATCATCACAGGGACATTTGGCACAAAAATAAAAGTTTTTAGCAGTTATTCATCCTCATGGCATTACAAACATATGCGACTGACTTTCTTCCATGGATAGCTAAAGGAGATATTTAGCAGAAATGTTCACACAGCTATTTTCCGTAGAGTTACTCATCTTTTATTTACATTTCAACAAAAAGTGGCATGTCCAAAAGTATTCATCCCCTTCTCAATAATCAATAGAAAGCCTTTATTGGCTATTACAGCAATCAAATGCTTCCTATAATTGCTGACCAGCTTTTTGCATGTCTCCACTGGTATTTTTGCCCATTCATCTTTAGTGATGAGCTCCAACTCTTTCAGGTTGCCTCCTTGCCATCACCCTGATCTTTAGCTCCCTCTACAGATTCTCAGTTGGATTTAAGTCAGGACTCTGGCTGGGCCACTGCAAAACGTTAATGTTTTTGTCTGCTAACCATTTCTTTACCACTTTTGCTGTGTGTTTTGGGTCGTTGTCGTGCTGAAATGTCCACTGGTGCCCAAGGCCAAGTTTCTCTGCAGACTGCCTGATGTTGTTGTTGAGAATTTTGATGTATTGCTCATTTTTTCATGATGCTGTTTACTGTAATTTACTACTGTGTCCATTGGACTGTCTGCCTTGAGATGTTGCAACCAGCAGAACTGAGATTCATCAGAATCAGTCTTAGCCATAACTATCCACAAACCAACAGCAGAGAGCTTCTGTTTTTCACCTGTTGAGTTGATTAAAACAGCTGTTCTCAGTGAATCAGGGTAATTAGGATGCTTTAGAACAGCTTGGACTATTTGGAATGATATAGAACTTTGGATTTTCCCATAGACTGTGACCATTTGCAAAGGGTATGAATAATTTTGAACATGCCACTTTTTGTTCAAATGAAAATAAAAGCTGAGAAATATTTTTTTCCACAATGATGCCTCTTGTACGTCTTATTATCTTTTGGGAAAAGCCTGTATAATTTCCGTTTAAAAAAAAAAAAAACTTGCTGGTTGAATAAAAGTAACTTTAAGTCAGAATTTGCCAGGGGTATGAATAATTTCGGTCTTGACTGTAAATACATACATTTGGATAATTGGGGTTCTGCCCTGGGTTAGCAGGTTTTTATAGCAAAACCCACCCAATTGCTACTCAAAAATATCCCAAAACTTTTTTTTTGTCTGTTTTTGTTGGGTTCCGCTGGTAAAATTTGCATTCCAGGGGCAAAATATCACATTAATAGGGGATGCTTCAACTCACAGACTTGAAAAACAACCCACGGCAATAGTGTTAAAGTTTGAGGAAAATCACAGACTTGGCAATGCTGAAACTTGTATAGACAATTAATAATTAAGAATAATTTAGATTAATTAAGTGGACTATTTATATTTTATTTACATTTATTTATATTTATATATTAATAGGATATTTATGCAGACAGAATTGATTTTAATGTTTTCATTCTAGTATTAGTAGAGGGTTATTTATTTATATTTAGAATTATTACACTTGATTAAGATTTTTCATTCATAGGGTATTTAATTTTATTATTATTATTATTATTATTAATATTTGCATTTCAAATGTATACATAAAAATTATTGGGATTTTAATGCTTTTATAGATAATTAATTACTTAACTAAGATTTTAGAATAATTAAATAAGTGATATTTATATGTTATTTACATTCATTTATGGGATATTTATGCAGACAGAACTGTTTAAGATGTTTTTCATTCTTAAGATCAGGGCTTTTTTGGTTTAACAGTTTATTTATTTATTTTTTTAAAGATTATCAGTACTTATATAGAAAATGTTTTATGCCTAGGATATTTTCATTAAGGCTGTTTATTTAATAATTTTTATTTGGTATCATTAATTCATATTTATATACTTGTGATTTGTATTGTATAGCCAATGTCAATCCAAGAACTTTTTAATTATTATAATAATTGAATATGAATTATCCATTTTTATTTGTTTTTATTCAAGACATTTTTTTTTTTCATTTATTCATTCATTCATTAGTCTATTGTTTGATACTTTTTTAGGTCAATTTAATGCGGGCTATTTATATTTTTATTTATACTTCTGTATAAATAAAGTGATATAATCCTGGTTATTAAATAATAATAATAATTAATAAATAGCTCTGTAGCAATAGCCAAAAATAAATGATCGATTTTTCTTTTATGCCAAAATTAATTAGGATAAGTAATTAAGTAAAGATCATGTTCAATGAAGATATTTAGTAAATTTCCTACCATAAATAAATCAAAACTTAATTTTTGATTAGTAATATGCTTTGCTAAGAACTTCATTTGGACAACTTTAAATGCGATTTTCTTTTTCTTTCTTTTTTTTGCATCCTCAGATTACAGATTTTCAAATAGCTTTATCTCGACCAAAATTGCCCTATCCTAACCATACATTAATGCACAGTTTATGTATTCAGCTTTCAGATGATAATTTCATGAAGACGGTTTATATTTAGATATTTATATAGACAGAATTGATGGAGATCAAGATTTTCATTCCTGGAATAATTGAATTTAAAGCAAGCTCATATAGAAATATGAGAATCAGGCTTTGTGCGAGAAATTAATATCACAACACGGCAATGAAAGCGCTTTATTCCTGCAGACTGATGAAAAAGCGCTGGTGCTGCAGGAGAGCTGAGCTGAGTGATTGTTCTGTCCATCTGTCAGTGGGGGAGGCTCTTCCAGCAGGCTTTATCTGGTTTTCATCAGGGCCGTCCAGCACCAATCCACGTTTGCTCTTAACCTCGCCGAGCAAAGCTGCTTCGCGGCTCTCGGATAGATCCCTCTCTGTCTTTAGCCAAACAAGAGCTCCCTTTCTGACAGCCCAGATTAAGTTAAAGCGACACCCGAGCCCAAATTCAGAAAAGTAGGTCTCTGTGTTTAAGGTGTCCCTTGTTTCATCAGGCAGAGCGGACGGAGAGGAACCTCTGCTGAGAGGTAATGAGTACTGGCTGTTTATCAATAACCTGAAGAGGGTTATGTGGCAGAACGGATAAAGGTGATTACCTCTTCAATACAACACCGGATGTTTGTCTCTCCTCACCACACCGGAGAGGTGGGAAGGGAAAAAAAACACATCCTTGACCCCTGGTGCACTTTGTGTCTCTCAATTACCAGATTGAGAGCGTAAATAAGAGAAAATAAAACCCGTCGCACTACAGCAAGCAGCGTGTAGGTGTTTAATGGCAGATTCCTCACATCAGTGAGTCATTACGTTTACTCATTAAAGTTTTTCTCATTTGAAAGCGGCGGATGCATTATGGGCATCCTCAACAAACTGATTAGCTGTTCGCATGCTAATACAGATGATGTGTTGAAGCAAGAAACCAGAATGTAAAAAATTATTTTTTGAATTGTATATAAAATGCTCATTGGAGTACATTTTACAAGAAAGAAACTCTTTGATTTGCTTTATCAAGTATGTTACTTGACATTTCTTTGTGAAGTTTAACTGTTTCCATTTTTTTCTCAATGTACAGTGCTTTCATTTTGAGATTTTGGTGATTTATGCTTCAATATCATGTTGTCCTTCAAACTAGAAAAACAACATTTAAAACACAGATGGGTAGATAACTTACAAATTGTAATCCATTACTAATTTCACATTATATAATGAAAAATGTAGTTAGTAACATAATCTAGGTTACTTTTTGAGGAAATGTATTGTGACTACTTTTTAGATTACTTTTTTTTGTATCTAACGTGTTTTAAACTTAACACTGAATGTATACCATATTGATATAAAAAAGCAAAGAGAAAGAACGTAAATCAGAAAATGCATTAAACGTTACATTAAACAAAGAATTGGACTTTGGTACGAATCCCGTGAAAAACATGACTCACGATGAAAGAGCTGAAAGATGAGAGATCAAAAAAACAAGCTAAAACGGCATGTTTGCGATTGCGTTTTTATGTCACGTTCGCTTTTGTTCATACTATCGGGTAGGTTTAGGTTTAGTGCAAATGGTACGTTATTTTAAAACATCACGGAGCTTTACAGTTATAACGCCACTCAACAGACATTTCAAGTGAGAACTGTGGTGAAGCATAAAACCAACATCACATAAAACGTACCATATGTATGTTCATCTGTTCCAGGAAAAACTAAATCTAAGACTCTTTTAGTGCCACTCAGTGGACATTTCACATCGCATAAGTCACAAAACATACGTGGCGGTGCATATTTTGTCTCTTGGTAAAAGTTCCCACAGGTACGTTTTCATCATGAGATCAGGTTGCAGGTTGTTTTGCGCATTTAACATGATTTTTCTAAAAAATTACGTTTGGATAATCAAGTAGACCTTGAAATATTACTAACACTATAAAAGTTATTCTTATGTTTACGTTGGTAAAATGCATTAAAGGAGAAGTTCTCTTCCAGAACAAAAATGTACAGATAATGTACTCACCCCCTTGCCTTCCAAGACAGTTTCTTCAGTGGTAAAGAAATTATGTTTTTTGAGGAAAACATTTTAGGATTTTTCTACATACACTCTATAAAGTGTATGTAGAAAAATAAAGGTGCTTTAAAAGGTTCCTCAAGCGATGCCATAGAAGAACCATTTTTGGTTCCATAAAGAACCATTCAGTCAAAGGTTCTTTAAAGAACCATCTCTTTCTTACCTTTTTATAATCTGAAGTACCTTCTTTCGCCACAAAGAACCTTTTGTAAAACAGAAAGGTTCTTCAGATGTTTAAGATTCTTTACGGAACCATTTCAACACAAAATTTATTCTATGGCATTCTGAAGAACCTTTATTTTTAAGAGTGTATAGTGGACTTCTATGGTGCCCTTGAGTTTGAACTTTCAAAATGTAGTTCAAATGCAGCTATATTTTCTCCTCCGACTTCAAAATCGCTCTGCATCCCTGCAGAAGTAGCAACCCAGTGTTTATAAAGTGAACGTGCAAAGAAGACCAAACGCCCTTTACAAAAAAAGGTAAAACAGCATTGTAGGAGGATTTTAAAGTTGGAGAAAAAAATTAGATGGGAGTTTTTTGACATACCCCAACTGTCATGAACCCATGCTAGACAAGATGAGCATTTGAGGTTAAAAAGTTTTTTTTTTTTTTTTTTTTTTTTAGAAAATAACTGATCGTTTCGATAGATAAGATGCCTTTTCCTCGGCTGGGATTATTTAGAGACCCTTGAAGCTGCATTTTGGAAGTTCAAACTCGAGGGCACCATTGAAGTTTACTATATGGAGAGAAATCCTGAAATGTTTTCCTCAAAAAACATAATTTCTTTACGACTGAAGAAAGAAAGACATGAATGTCTTGGATGACAAGGGGGTGAGTACATTATCTTTAAATTGTTGTTCTGGAAGTAAACTTCTCCTTTAAAGACTTGAGCCATGAGCTATAAGTCATTTAAAAAAAGTCTAAACTATTAAACAGGCAACAGACGTCATGAAATAGATCATTTAGAGTCCTTAGAAATTTGCATAGAAAATGTGATACAGTGGGATTTATAGGGTTAAAGGCTATTTTCTCATTGATTTTTAGCAACGTGGTTTCATTATGAAAACGTACCTGTGGGAACTTTTTCACAAGATGCGAAATACGTACCACCATGTATGTTTCATGACATAATCAATGTAAAATCCTCAGATTCCAGATTTTCAAATAGTTTTATCTCGACCAAAATTGTCCTATCCTAACCATACCATACCCAACCAAACGTCCACTGCGTGGCGCTAAAAGAGTGTTTGGTTTTATTCCCAGTACAGATGAACCATAGACTGTAAAAAAGATGGACAACGTGTCTCCGCTTCATTCCATATAGAAAAGTGAAGCCAAAACAACTCAATATGGCCGCTACCATCTTGGGGGAAATTACGTCATTTGGAGCCAGAGCATGCGCAGTAGAGGTTCGTTTGGAGCCAGAGCATGCGCAGTAGTGTCGTGAGGCGGAGCCGTGGTGTCAAATTCCGGCCCAAACTCCCGCAGACCGAATCGCACGATCACAATCATGACACCACACCCTGTTTTTATAGCATCAAATAACTACTTAAAAGCGAACTTATTCGAAAAACGAACACCTGAACAGGAATCAGCATTATAAGAACTACCTCACACGATGGAAATCATCTTTGGAAAAAAATTATTTGAAGTGTAATACGATTATTCATTTTGGCTCACGTCCCATTAGATTACATGGAGAGGGCGGGGTTTATGACCTATACTGTAGCCAGCCACCGGGGGGCGATCGAAAACTTTTGGCTTCACTTTTCAGGACACCTACGGCACACTTGAGATGAACATACATATGGTCTGTTTTATGTGACATTGGTTTTGTACGTGTCACCACATTTCTGACTTGAAATGTCCATTGAGTGGCACTATAACTCTGTTTATAGAGTAATGCTCAGTGACGTTTTAAAATAACGTACCATCTGCACTACACTTAAACCTAACGGATAGTATGAACATAAGCGAAAGGGACATAAAAACGCAATTGCAAGAATGCCGTTTTAGCTTGTTTTTGAGCTCTCATCTTTCATCTCTTTCATCGTGAGTCATGTTTTTCACAAGATTTGTACCCAAGGATTACACATTCTAAGTCTAATTCCGTGCTGGCTGAGCAGCCAAGCAAGCTTTTTATGTATGGAAAATCGAAACATACAGTATAGAGCTGTAATCATAACTGTGTACAAAACCGATTACAAGTGTTCGATGTTTTACTACCTCAAGTGTTCATTTCTGTTGGAAACTGCAGTGATATGTACTTATTGGTTCGTATTTTGCGCTTTGCGATAACGTTCCCACAGGTACATTTTCACCATGAGATCAAGTAGATTTTTAGCCGGTTTGATTTCAGTCTATATTCTGTAGGTTTTTACTGAGGCGTTCATTCATATACTGTATAATTAGCTTGATTTAATTAACATTTTATTCTTAAAAACATGGTAAAATGTTTGTTTTTTCTAGGCTGTTGACAGTATTTTCTCATTTATAGAATGATAAAAAGAGAAATCCAATATCCCCCCTGTGAAAGCCTTTAATATGTCAGCATAATGGAACAAGAATTTTGAACCTGTTTTTGTCCAGTGTTCTGGAAAATTATGCAAATTAGGGCATATTTAATTAGATAAAACCATATTTGCATATTAAACTTTAGCTTGTAATACAAAATAATTGTCTTAATTATACAGTGATTAATCAACTGGGGAAATATGGTCATTTTAACCCTGTTTTTACCTGTGATGTCTTTAAATGAGGGATTTCTGGAATGAATAGCAAATGAGCCAATGTGGCTTTAATGCATTCAACACTTTGATGTGTAAGCCATTAATGGCAAACAATTCTCAGTTCATTACTAAGCAGGGTTCAAAAGTCTGAGACCACTACTTAGTGACCAAAAATGGTATAAAGTCATAAATATTTATTAATAGTTGTTTTAAATTGTTTGAGGATTCCTTTTCATCCTGTCTGGTTTATTTTGAATTTGAATTCCAAATGTGGTCCGAGACTTGTTGTATATGGAAATAATGTGCAATTTCATTAGTGCTTGCAGTGTTAGCAGCATTATAATGCTGCTGGGCTTGTATGAAATATTGGAATGTATGGTTGCCATAGCAACATATTACATACACCCTGAAGTGAAATGGTGGGGAAAAACGATTTCATTCATCATTACAGCTTCGGTATACAGAGGAAAAATGGGTGTCTAATATTTCAGAGCACTGATTTTGACTGTATGGGTCACCCTGAGTCTGGGAAACGACTGGGAATATCAGTTTGTGTTGATCCGTCGGCGCAGGTGAATAGAGCCTTCGTCAAGCAGAATTTCAAGGGTACTTGAGCATGAATTCACTGCGCAACATGCTGAATAATTAAAGCAATTCTCTTATGACGCAAAGCAAAAGATTTTTTACCAGCCAGGAGGGTCTTTGGAGAGTAGACCAAATTCACTTTGATGCATGGAAGGCTTGCATGTATTTATTGGTGTTTGTTAGGGAAAGCATAACTGTTGTTATTCCTCACACTTAGGGGTTTGTTCGAACCAGGTGTTTTTCCATTGATGTTTTGCCTGGCAGATGATAAAACAGCCAAACTACACACAAGCCATATCTGGGGTCTGTACTATTATAGAAACTTGGCTTTGACTGGGGCCAGTACACATTCAACCAGAACACCATAGCAAATGCCTAATAGTGAACTAAACAAAATATCCAACCTAAAATGTCTGGACCACACATTTTCCTTTGTTTGCTTTTCCAGTAAGCCTTCAATAAAGAAGCTAACAGTTTAGTCCTTGTTTTGGCTTATTTTGTCTTGTTCTGCCTTTTTTGTCTTGTCTTGTTCTGTTTTGTCCTTTGTATTTTTGTCTTGTCTTGTTTTGTTTAATTTTGCCTCGCCTCACCTCACCTCTTTTTG
Organism: Garra rufa; assembly: GCF_049309525.1. Lineage (NCBI taxonomy): Eukaryota > Metazoa > Chordata > Actinopteri > Cypriniformes > Cyprinidae > Garra > Garra rufa. Next base: position 36,499,283 of record NC_133380.1, on the reverse strand, counting down.
TTTTGTTCCTTGTTCTTTGTTCTTTGTTTTGTCTGTCCTTGTCTTATTTTGTCCTGTTTTTTCTCTTTTTTTGTCACTTTGTTTCATCTCAACTTGTATTTTCTTGTTTGTTTTTTTTGTCTTGTTTTGTCTTATTTTGTTCTGTTTTGTTTTGTTTAGTTTTATTTTCTCTTGTCTTGTTCTGTCTTGTATTGTTTTTTTGTTGTCTTGTCTAGTCTAGTCTTGTCTTGTTCTGTTTTGATTTGTTTTGTTTTGTCTTATCCTGTTTTGTTTTGTTTAGTTTTGTCTTGTTTAGTTTTGTATTGTCTTTTGTCTTTTTTGTCTTATTTTGTTTCATCTCGCCTAGCCTCGTCTTCTCTCGTTTCGTTTTCTTTTTTTGTCTTGTCTTAATTTGTTTTTGTTTTGTCTCATCTTGTTCTGACTTGTTTTGTCTTGTCTTGTTTTGTTTTTTATTTTGTCTTATTTTGTTCTGTCTTGTACTGTTTTATTTTGTCTTGTTCTGTCTTTTTTGTCTTCTTTTGTCTTGTTGTGCCTTTCCCTGTCTTGTCTCATCTTGCCACATCTCGTCTAGTTTTGTTTTTTGTCTTGTCTTGATTACTTTTTGTTTGTTTTGTCTTATTTTGCTGTCTTGTTTTGTTTTTTGTCTTGTCTTGTTCTGTTTAGTTTTATTTTGTCTTGCTCTGTCTTGTTTTGTTTTGTCTTCTTTTGTCTTGTGGTTTGTCCTGTCTTGTCTTGTTTTGTTTCATCTTGCCACATCTTGTTTAGTTTTATTTTTTGTCTTGTCTTGATTATTTTTGTTTGTTTTGTCTTATTTTGCGGTCTTGTTTTGTTTTCTGTCTTGTTCTGTTTAGTTATATTTTGTCTTGTTCTGTCTTGTTTTGTCTTCTTTTGTCTTGTGTTTTGTCCTGTCTTGTCTTGGTTTGTTTCATCTCGCCACATCTTGTTTAGTTTTGTTATTTTGTCTTGTCTTGATTTTTTTGTCTTATTTTGCTCTGCCTTGTTTTGTTTTTGTCTCTTCATGTCTTGTTCTGCTTAGTTTAGTTTTGTCTTGTTCTGTCTTCTTTTGTATTGTTTTGTCTTGTTTTGTTTCATCTCGACACATCTCGTTTAGTTTTTTTTTTAGCTTGTCTTGTTTCGTCTTGTTTTGCTTTTTGTTTTGCCTTGTCTTGTTTTTCATTTTGTCTTGTCTTATTATGTCTTGTCTTGTTCTGTTTTGTCTTATGTCTTATTTTGTATTGTCTTCTTTTCTTGTGTTGTGCCTAGTCCTGTCTTGTCTTGTTTCATCTCACCACATCCCGTTTATTTTTTTATTTTTTGTCTTGTCTTGATTATCTTTTGCTTGTTTTGTCTTATTTTGGTCTGTCTTGTTTTTTTTTTCCTTGTTCTGTTAATTTTTTTTTTTTTTTTTTGTCATTTGTCTCTTGTTTTGTTTTGTCTTGTGTTTTGTTTTGTTTTGTCCTGTCTTGTCTTGTCTTGTTTTGTTTCATCTCGCCACATCTCGTTTAGTTTTTTTGGTCTTTTTTTTTGGTCTTGTCTTGATTATTGTGTTTGTTTTGTTTTGTCTTATTTTGCTTTTTGTTTTTCCTTGTATTGTTTTGTTTTTCATTTCGTCTTGTCTTATTATGTATTGTTTTTTGTCTTGTCTTGTTCTGTTTTGTTTTGTCTTATGTCTTTTTTTATTTTATTTTGTCTTGTCGTATTATGTCTTGTTTTTTGTCTTGTCTTGTTCTGTTTTGTTTTGTCTTATGTCTTGTTTTGTTTTACTTGTTGTGCCTAGTCCTGTCTTGTTTCATCTCACCACATCCTGTTTAGTTTTTTTTTTTTTTTTTTGTCTGGTCTTGATTAATTTTTGCTTGTTTTGTCTTATTTTGCTCTGTCTTGTTTTGTTTTTGTCTTGTTTGTCTTGTCTTGTTCTGTTTAGTTTTGTCTTGTTTTGTTTAGTCTTCTTTTGTCTTGTGTTTTGTCTTGTCCTGTCTTGTCTTGTTTTGTTTCATCTCGCCACATCTCGTTTAGTTTTGTTTTTTGTCTTGTCTTGATTTTTTTGTTTGTTTTGTCTTGTTTTGCTCTGCCTTATGTTCTTTTTTTAGTTTTTGTCGTCTTGTCTTATGTTTTGTCTTGTTTTGTCTCATCTTGTCTTGTTCTGTTCTGTTCTGTCATACACCATAAATGAGGTCCAAAATCAAATGTTTTATGTTGGTTTTGTTTTTTCAAACAAACAAATAAATAAATAAAATCCCATGAAAAAAGTGCACCTATTTTAGTTATATGTACATTTTTAACATTTTCAAACACAACAGAAGGAATTATGAAATTACATGTAAAGATATACTGAATTCCTATAAGGATGTTAAAAAACACAAGTTCAGCAAATTGCTTTTAATATAAATTTAAATAATACATTTTTATTTGATTACAGTTAACATGCAATTGTCTGGAAAACATTACATTCAGTATATTATTTCTGTGTTAAGTGCTCTTTGTTAAAGTATGTTAAAGTGTACTTCTTTTCAAAAGGCATAAGAGCTTAGCATAGTGGCACCTGGTTGAGAAAAGCTCTTTTCATTAGCCGGGAAAAATAAAATCACATTGTATGCTTTTCATTAATTTTTGTTAAGAAAGTATGATACCGACAGCCTCAGCGTGAGCACCAATAGTTTTGTCTTCAGATAATGTAAAACTCCAGCTCTGTATTCCACTTCAAGCAACTCAACCAGCAACTTTAATTTCTCCTTTCTTTTAGTCAGTTTGAGAAGTAAAAGCTTTGATTAAAATATAAACACCCGTGTTTGATTAGGATGTGAAATCCCCGGGTAGATTTTGTCTTGGCAGGTACAGTTCGGTTCTTGCGCACTGAGGTCATGGAGGCTCAAACAAATTGGTCTGATGGAAATCCAAAGATTTCCTCATTCATTGACAAATGGATTTGGAAAGCTTGTTGGGGGAAATTGCAGGCAAGATTGGGCTTATCCTTCCTGGTTGTCTGTGGCTTGTAGAAAACAACCTACACGTGAGATCCCTGCTGAGATGGATTAGCTTCTTACTGCTTACGCTACATCAACCATTTTCAGAAAAATCATTTGAAACATTCAATGCTAAGTTAATGCACTCTCCAGCCACACTCTCATCTACTAAATCGCTCGCTCGTTGAATAATTTCTCTTCATTTTTTATCCAGAATTGCCTTTCAGGTGCAAATGGGAGTGAGACGTTGCGGTTCTTCAATAATCAAATAAAGAGCCGGCAGACAAAGACAAAGTCCCGCTTATTTGTACCCCAGAAAATCATTGCTCCTGGATTCTCTCCAGCTTTTCATTCCCTTGGCGTTCCCTTATAGGCTCTCATGGATAATAAAGTTCTGAGCTACTTTTTTTTCCCCCCAACTAACCTAGATAGCATTTACCGTTGTGCAAACCGGTGGGGGAAGCGAAAATAGTTTGGCTGACCATGCAGATATTCAGGCCTTATTCTCATTCAAGAACCAGCAACACGCTTTTCCACTGAGGAATCTGGAGCAGCATCAGAGCTTATTCAAATTCACAGGAAGGACAAGGCCAGCCCAGTTTTGAAAAAGGAGCTATTTGTTCACAATGTACAATATTTCTCCCAACGCTACAGCTAGAGCTGCCGTGGCTTGTGCATATCGACGTCTTCTAAGAATCGTTTAGCAAATTCATTTATGTAAATGATTATATTTGCGTAACCCAGGGCCGCTTTCAGCCTGTCGTCTGAAATATGTCTTGCATCTCTTGGCTCACATTATGAGCACTTTTCAAATATACACCATAATTTAATGTTTTTTTTTTCACCTGATGTTAATTCAAATGGGTGAAAGTGTCCTTGCTCTGATCTGTGCATCTATCCAGAGACCTATTAAATGTGAAATTAATTTTTCTGTTAAATAAATCACAATAATTCAAATATTTTGAATCACTTCTAATTATATTTCAATGTTAGACTGTTGATATTTCAGATATCTCAACAAAAAGAAAAATATATGTACATTTATGCATTTATTTTTCTTTGCTATATTTTAATGCATAATATGTCTACACTACACTTGTTTTTCATTAAAAATATCTAAATATTCTTAAATCAAGATACATTTACTTGAGAAGCAGAATAAGAAGCAATTATGTGCCAGAGAGACAAGAAAAATAATCTTGTTTTCCCTTTTTAATTAAGATTATTTATACCCCAATGACAGACATTTTTTTCTTGTTTTAAGCTAAAAGTAACAAAATCAATCCTTTTTTTACAGAAAGGGCATTTTGATTGTTAATTCAAGAATGTTTAGATATTTGTACTAGATAACAATACATAAATTCTGAACACGAAAATACATTTTTGTAAAGTTGTAATGTCATATGTATATATATAATATATAATGTTTACTTTATCTGGATAAATTAACCTTTAAAAATATCTGAGCTAAAATAAGCTTGATATTGTATCCCAGTACTAAGTGTGAATGTCGGCGTCTCATGAATATTAATTAGGCAATGCAACTAGATCTTCTAGAAGGACCCAGTGATTGCACTTTTGGGTAATTAATATTCATGAGACAACTAGGTGCAAATAAAATCTTAAATTCTTGGGTTAAAAAAGCATTCATATTTAATTACCACAAAAATAACCTAAATTCGGTCAATCATTAAAAATTATGAAATCCAATACACTCTCATGGCCATCTGCAACTATTTGAAATCGTGGTGGCAAATTGATATGAATTCATACCATCTCATTAACATATTTTAGTTTGTTTTTGTTAGGTTTAGGGGTAAATCAATTGTGCTTATTGGTTGTTGTTGTTGTTCCATAAAAATATGTTTTCATATGAATCGAAGCCTACAATTTCATACTATATTTGATTTTATTCATTCTAAATCGTATTCTGATGTCATACTGTTCATATTTCAGTTTTACAACTTGTTAGATCCTGCCAACTACCAAGACAACATGAATGTCTATAACTCATGAATATTAATTAGGTAATGTAAATGAATTGCCTGGGAGGACCTAGCAACCACACTTTTTGGTAATTAATATTCATGAGTCAACTAAGTGCAAAAAAATTAATAAATTCTTGGGTTAAAAAAGCTGGCATATTTAATACCAAAAAATATCCTACATTCTGTTATTCATTAAAAATTATGAAAACCAGCACACTCTCATGGCCATTCGTAACTATTTGGAATCTTGGTGGCAAATTCATATGAATTCATACCATCTCATTAACATATTTTTGTTTGTTTTGGAGTAAGGTTTAGGGGTAAATCAATCATGCTTATTGGTTGTTGTTTTTGTTCCATAAAAAATATGTTTTCATATGAATCAAAGCCTACAAATTCATACTATATTTGACTTTATTCACACTAAATCGCATTTTGATGTCAAACTGTTAATATTTCAATTTTACGACTTTTTAGATCCTGCTAACTATGCCAAAAAAGATCCTTCATACTTTATCTCCAGATAAATTAATATCATAATAGTTTCTGAGTAAATATAAAACTGTCTTGATATTGTATCTCAATACCAAGACAGCATGGATGTCTGCAACTCATGAATATTAATTAGGTCATGTAAATTAATTGTTTGGGAGGACCTTACAATCACACTTTAGGTAAATAATATTCATGAGTCAACTAAGTGCAAAAGAAGTCACAAACAATGCCACAAAAATATCCTAAATTTTGTTATTCATTAAAAATTATGAAACTATTCGCAACTATTTGAAATCTTGGTATCTCATTGACATATTTTTGTTTGTTTTGGAGTCAGGTTTAGGGGTGAACAATCATGCTTAGTTGTTGTTGTTTTTCCTTTTTTTTTTTTTTTTTTTGTATGTTTTCATTTGAATCAAAGCCTACAAATTTATACTATGTTTGATTTTATACACTCCAAACTTATTTTGATGTCAAATTGTTAATATTTCAGTTTTATGTTTTATGTTAAATCCTGCCAAATAAGGCTAAAGATAAATTAACTTTATAATAGTTTCTGAGTAAATATAAAAATATTGTATCTTAATATCAAGACAGCATGAAGGGCTATAACTCATGAATATTAATTAGGTCATGTAAATAAATTGCCTGGGAGGACCTAGCGACCACACTTTTGGGTAATTAATATTTATGAGTGAACAAAGTGCTAAAGAATTATTGAAAAATTATTGAGTAAAAAAAATGGCTTTAAATATTCTGTAATTCTGTTATTCATTAAAAATTCTGAAACTATTTGACATCTTGGTGGAAATTTCATATGAATTCATACTATCTCATTAACATATTTTTGTTTGTTTTAGAGTTAGGTTTACAGGTGAACAATCATGATTAGTTGTTGTTGTTGTTGTTGTTGTTTTTCCATGTTTTTTGTATGTTTTCATATGAATCAAAGCCTACATATTCATACTACATTTGATTGTATACACTCCAAACTGTTAATATTTCAGTTTTACGACTTGTTAGATCCCCCCAAAAAAGATCCCACATATTTTACCTCCAGATAAATATCATAATAGTGTCTGAGTAAATATAAAACTAGCTTGATATCTCAATACCAAGATAGCATGAATGTCTATAACTCATGAATATTAATTAGGTTATGTAAATCAATTGCCTAGGAGGACCCAACAATCACACTTTAAGGTAATTAATATTCACAAGTCAACAAAGTGCAAAAGAAATCATAAAATCTTAGCTAATAAAGCACATATTTAATGCCACAAAAATATCCCAAATTCTGTTACTAATAACTAAAATTACACTATTGCGGCAATTAATAACTAATTAACATTTAATTAATCTCATTAACATTTGATTAATATCATTAATATGTTTTTGTACATTCTGCTGAAGGCCTACTGAGGTTTAGGTTTCAAACTCTAAGTTAACCTTCATGCTTGGTATTTTTTCCCAAAAATCACATTTTCGTATCAATCAAATTGTACAAATGCAGAATTGCTTTATAAGTTTAATAAGTTTATTAGCACTAAGTTTTGTGCAACTGTGCCAACCTGCCCCGGTGCAGGGATGGTTGGCACAGGTTTTGAGGTTGATTGGCACAATATTAAAAGGGTTTGGTTGAAAGACAAAATCAACAAACACTTTTTTTTTTCAATCACTTCAGTCACTTTTTTTGGCTGCTGCACTTGCTTTTAAAGCACTTTATATAGGCTGTTGAGTTACATGATAAAATGTGCTATAAATCTATCTTATATTACACTCCATGTGCCAACCAACCCCAAACCCAATGTGTTTGCCATCCCAGCTCACACTCCTTCATAAATAAAGCCAGATTTATCAAGGCCTTCCAAATCTTGTATTGAAATGTGCAAAGTTTTTGTAATTCAATCAATTGTATTTTAATCAAACCATTTCATTTAAATGAAAAAGATTATTAAACATTAAGATGGATGAGCTGTTTATATGATAAATATGAATCCGCTGTTAGATGTCTGCATTATAGTTGATTTGATTTGTATTGCATTGGAACTCATTTGATGAGAAGCCCTGCAGCATTAAATGATCCGAGTTGACCGAGAGGATCAGATAAATCCTCGTGTTCAATAAACGCGCGGAAAGCGTCTTTCCCCGAAACGCAATCATCTTAACGGGTGCATAAGCGCTGATCCTAATCCGGAATGTTTGCTGCGCCGCCCCTGAAATGGCCCGGCTGCCAGCTTAATCTGCTATGAAAATCATTTTGATGCCTGACTTCATGTCTCTTCGCCTGGACCAGGGTCACGGCTCTCTTGCGTGTTTATCTTTTTTATTGAACACGGCGTTCCCTGTCATCCATCTGACAGGCAGCTAATGGACGCTTTGATTCCACCTGTGATCCTGGAATTACACTGTTATCTAACAATCATTTATTGAATATAAAAGATGACAGTTTTATGTGCACTCCAACACGGCAGTAACTTGACTCACGAAAGAATTGAACAGATATTTTGCTGTGTTTTCAGTCCATACAATCAAAATGAACGGGGTCCAAAGTTGATTTTTGGGATTTTTTAATTGTATGGACAAGAAACCTCACAAAATATGTTTACCTGTTTTGTAGTTCTTTTTATCATTTTTTTCTTACAGTGCCTTGCAAAAGTATTCATACCCCTTCATTTTTTTCACATTTTGTTTTGTTGCAGCATTATGTTGAACTGCTTTAAATTACTTTTTTTTTTCCCCCAACATCAATCTACATCTCATACACCATAATGACAAAGTACAAAACAGGTTTGTTACAACTTTGCAAATTTATTAGAAATAAAAAACTGAAAAGATCCCGTTGCATAAGTATTCATACCCTTTTCTGGGACACTCGAAAATGGAGTTAAACTGTGGCAAATTCATTTGAATGAGTATGATTTAGAAAGGCACACACATCTCAGAAAAGGTCTAACAGCTGAAAATGCATATCAGAGCAAAAACCCAGTCCTGAGGTCAAGAAAACTGCCTGTAGAGCTCAGTGACAGACTCGCGTTAAGGCAATGATCTAGAGAAGAGTTCAGAAAAAAAATCTGCTGCATTGAAGGTTGACAGAAGCATTATCAATAATGGAAGACGATTGGAACAACTAGGACTCTAGAAAATGTCTGCCAGTCCCCATCCAAGCTGACAGAGCTTGAGAGGTGAAAAGGTGAGGCAAAGAATGGCAGATAATTGCCAAATGCAGATGTGCAAAGCTTGTCACATCATACCCAAAAAGACTTGAGGCTGTAAAGGTGCTTCAACTGTGTACTGAGTAAAGGGTATGAATACTTATGCAATGTACTTATTTCAGTGTTTTATTTTTAATAAATTGGTAAAATTTGCAAATCTGTTTTTTGCTTTGTCATTATTATGGTGTATGGAGTGTAAATTTATTAAAAATTTATGAATTAGTATTTCATACCTTCGATTTGTCATATCACAACATATCTCATAACTATGACTTAGTATGTAATAATTTTGATTTTGTCATATCTCAAATTATCTCATATTTATGAATTAGTATGTCATAATTTTGATTTGTCATATCACAAAGTATCTCATAATTATGAATAACTGTCATTTTCGAGTCATATCTTGACTTATATGAATTTTGTCATCATTTTGATTTTGTAATGTCTAAATTTATCTCATATTTCTGAATTAGTATCTTATAATTTCAATATATCACAGCATATAATTATGATTTAGTGTCTCATAATTTTGATTTTGTCATATCTCAATTTATCTCATAATTATGACATTGTGTGTCATAATTTTGATATTGTCATATCTCGATTTATCTCATATTTATGAATTTGTCATCATTTCATTTTTTAAATATTTTGACTTATATTTATGAGTTAGTATGTTAGTTCGAATTGTCATATATTGACTTATCTCATAATTATGAATTAGTATGTCATAATTTTAATTTGTCATATCTCAAATTATCTCACATTATGAATAAGTATGTCATAATTTCGATTTGTCATCACAAAGTATCTCATAATTATGAATTAGTATTTCATATTCAATTTATCGTATCTCGACTTATCTCATAATTATGAATTAGTATGTCATAATTTTGATGTTTTCATATCTCAATTTATCTCATATTTCTAAATTAGTATCTCATATTTTTGATTTGTCATATCACAGCATATAATTATTATTTAGTATGTCAGAATTTTGATTTAGTCATATTTCGATTTATCTCATATTTAATAATTAGTATGTAATCATTTTGATTTTGTCATACCACAATATATCTCATAATTATGACTTAGTATGTAATAATTTTGATTTTGTCATATCACAAATTATCTCATATTTATGAATTAGTATGTCATCATTTTGATTTGTCATATCACAATGTATCTCATAATTATGGCTTTGTATGTAATAATTTTGATTTTGTCATATCACAAATTATCTCATATTTATGAATTAGTATGTAATCATTTTGATTTTGTCATACCACAATATATCTCATAATTATGACTTAGTATGTAATAATTTTGATTTTGTCATATCACAAATTATCTCATATTTATGAATTAGTATGTCATCATTTTGATTTGTCATATCACAATGTATCTCATAATTATGGCTTTGTATGTCATAATTTTGATATTGTCATATCTCGATTTATCTCATATTTATGAATTTGTCATAATTTCATTTTTTTATATTTTGACTTATATTTATGAGTTAGTATGTCATAATTTTGACTTTGTATTTTATAATTATGACTTAGTATGTCATCTTTTTGATTTGTCATATCCTAATTTATCTCATAACTATGAATTAATATGTAGATTTCAAACAGTCATATCTTGAATTATCTCATAATTATGAATAAGTATGTTATAATTTTGATTTTTCTTATTTCGATTTGTCTCATTATTATGATTTAGCATAGAATTTTGACCAATGCCATAATTTTGATAATTTTATAATTATCAATTAGTACGTCAATTTTTAATTGTCATATATCGACTTATCTCATAATTATGAATTAGTATGTCATAATTTTGATTTGGTCATATATCAATTTATCTCATATTTCTAAATTAGTATCTCATAATTTTAATTTGTCATATCACAGCATATAATTATGATTTAGTATGTCAATTTCGATTTGTCATTTCTCGATGTAACTCATAATTATGACTTAGCATGTCATAATTTCAATTTGTCATATCTCGACTTAACTTATAATTATGAATTAGTGTCATATTTTGTCATATTTTAACTTTTCTCAAAATTGACTTCGCATGCCATAATTTTAACTTTGTATTTTATAATTATGACTTAGTATTGTCATAATTTCGATTTGTCATATCTCAATTTATCTCATAATTATAAATTGGTATGTCATAATTTTGATTTGTCATATCTCGACTTGTAATTATGAATTAGTGTCACAATTTTAATTTGTCGTTTCTCAACTTATCTCATAATTGACTTAGCATGCCATAATTTCGCCTTGTGCCATAATTTTGACGTTGTATTTTATAATTATGACTTAGTATGTCAACATTTCAATTTGTCATATCTCGACTTATCTCAAAATTATGACTTAGTATGTCAAATCAGGCTCTTTTTTTCCCTTATATGGCTGAAAATGATCTTCCACAGATCTGACATTACCAGTCAGGGAAAATAAAAATAAAAAAATCATACATTTTCTTTCCGAAGATTCATCTCCAGTTCCCATCACGTGTAATGTGCCTAATTGTGGAGACATTTTATAATCATCCAAAGCAAACTCTAGTGTTTTTGACAGTAAACCCGGACCATTGGTGGTTATTTCTAGTCTTTGCAAGACTGTACTCCTGTCAGTCCTTTCATTTTTAGCCTCCCAAGAGAAATCTACAACTGCTCAAGATGATTTGTGTGTCCTGGCCTTTTGCAAATGGAATATACCCCAGTGCATAATCAAACTCTTGTTTGAGGGCAGGGAAATATATTCCTGTACTTTCAAATCCATTTCAGCACTGACCACACATGCTCCACGGGGTTTTCTTCAACTACGGGCACTTAAATGTCCCAGGGGTTGAATTTATTAAAACTAAGAGATCCCTAACACTTCTTTTCTTTTCTTTTTGTTATATGAAGGTCATATTAAAGCATGTTTTCCAAGCCTTCCTTTTTAGCTGCTTTTTATGAATTAATAAGATTTTGGTTTTGTTTTTGGAAGAAACATTTTATGCTCACCAAGTCTCCATTTATTCAATTAAAAAATACAGTTTCAAAAGTAATTTTGCAAATTATTAGTGTAATTTAAAATAACTGTTGTCTGTTTTAATATATTTTAAAAAATAATTTATTCCTGTGACCAAAACTGAATTTTCTGCATCATTACTGCAGTCTTCAGTGTCACAAAAAAAAAAAAAAAAAAAAAAAAATCCATATATATAATATTAATTATTCCAGTTTAAAATTATGATAATCAGTGGAGAGAAAAAAGAGTAGGTGTAATAATCCCTGTTCAGTATTCATTGAGTAAAAATGATTTATATCAATTTCCCTTGAATTACGAGTCTCCCTGGCATTATTTCCATTTCTATTACGGCCAAAAATTTTGCACCTAATAATTTTTTTGTTATTATATTTTAGTCAACTTGGTTACCATGGAGACAACAGTGTCAGAGAACAGCAAGCTTGAGATGAAATATGAGATGTGATGTGTGAAGAAAATAAAGGAAATCAATGGAAATATAATTTGTGACTAGAATTTCATTTTTAATGTATTTTCACTTTTGGACATTGCTAGATGATATATGATATATACAATCAAGCCCGAAATTATTCATACCCCTGGCAAATTCTGAAATTTAGTTTTTCAAATTCAAAAATTTAGTTTTTCACTAAGCACGCATAAATGTTGTTTTCTGTGTACATTCATGTTGCTTACATATTATTGTAGCCCAATATGTGCTGATTACAATATAATCAGATTTAGACCATATGTTTTTAAGATACTGAAAAAAGCACAAATGTCAGGGCATGTCAAAACTGCAGGGCCCCAAAACACCCTCAGACCCCAGAGGGTTAAAGTTACTTTTATTCAACCAGCAAGTTTTTTTTTGTTTTTTTTTTTTTTGACCGGAAAGGACACAATTGTCCAAATGTCCAAAATTATTCATACCCTTCTCAGTAATCAATAGAAAAGCATTTATTGGTTATTACTGCAATCAAACGCTTCCTATAATTGCTGACCAGCTTTTTGCATGTCTCAACTGCTATTTTTGCCCATTCATCTTTAGCCATGAGCTCCAACTCTTTCAGGTTGAAGGGTCCTTGCCATCACCCTGATCTTTAGCTCCCTCCACAGATTCTCAATTGGATTTAAAGGAACCGTATGTAGGATTGTGGCCAAAACTGGTACTGCAATCACTTTCAAAATACTGTAGAACGGTGTATACCCTCGGTGTATCTCTCTCTCTCTCTCTCTCTCTCTCTCTATATATATATATATATATATATATATATATATATATATATAGATAGATAGATAGATAGATAGATAGATAGATAGATAGATAGTTGAAGAAACATGCGCAAATCCGCAGATTACCTCGAGTTCCTCCACATGATAAGAGTCTGCAATGAGATCTGCTATACACAGTGTTGTTGTGGTATTTGGAACAAACTCTCAGATTTCAAAGGCTCTTGGCTTTGGTGTAACATGAATCAGGGGCCGAATCCCGAGCGGCTGCAGTAAAGGACCTCTAAAATATAAAACTAAGCCATAGCCGGTGAAGAGTGTCCTCATATTTCATCAATTTTAGATTTATAAAGTCGAAAATTGACGTCCCCCCTGGCACCCGGCAGTCTCAAAGCAAGTCTGTGGGCTGTGTGGAGTTTCATCATCCTGACAGAACCTGACACCTCGGGTGAGCACTAGACCACTAGTCTCTTTGCTTCCTCCCTGGGTGAGCAATTACATGTGAATACTAGCCCTGGTGTCATTTCTTATGGCTTTCATTGCCTTCCTCTCATCAAGAGGAACGGCCAGAGTCATCGACGGTCGTTTAATTAACAACCTCTTTCCTGTAATGCAGGGCATTTTACAGTCCTCATTATATACACTCTTAAAAACAAAGGTGCTTCACGATGCCATAGAAGAACCCTTTTTGTTTAAATGGTTCCGTAAAGAACCTTTAACATCTGAAGAACCTTTTTGTTTCACAAAGAGCTCTTTGTGGCGAAAGATTATAGATTATAAAAAGATAAGAAAGAGATGTTTTTTTTAAAGAACCTTTGGCTAAATGGTTCTTTGTGGAACCAAAAATGGTTCTTCTATGGCATCGCTGTGAGAAACTTTTTAAAGCACCTTTACTTTTAAGAGTGTATATGTGTATTTTATATGGAATATACAGTTTGTGTAGATGTTGGTCATATTCATTTCTGTATATAAAAAAAATACAAATATTATACTCAAAACAGTTTTCTCCAAATTGAAAACTGTTTATGCTGCTTCTTTAATAAAACACAGGGGTGAATTTTAATTATTTTGCATTTTTTTGGATATTGACATATTAGACAGATTATGTATTAAATAAATAAAATAAAATCATGAAACATCAACATGCAGGTTTTTTTTTTTATTAAGAATAAAACTGCATTTTTATTTTATATTACATTACATTTTGTGTTTAAATATATAAAAAATACAAAAATATAAATTATAAATAATTAGAAGTTATTAATATTAAATTATCATTTTAAAATGTTATTATATTAAGTTGTTACATATATATTATATTAATAATAATATAATTTCATATATTTCTAGCTAATGATTTCTAGATTTTGTGTCAGATTCATTAAATTATATGATATTTTATTTGTTTATTTGATGTATTTTTCATTTTATCTAGCTAATGTTTTTATTTCTTTTGTTTTTTAGGTTAAATATAGAAATATAATTTATTTTAGGTATTTTATTTTTCTTGCTATTTTTTAGGTAATATTAATTAAATTATTTGATATTAAATTTGATTTATTTCATGTTTTTTTTATTTTTTCTACCTAACATTTTTATTTCATTTTTAAGTGTTTATTTTTAATAATATATAATACAGTTTATAAGATATTACACTAAATTGTATACATGTACAATATTACAAAATTATAAATTTTAAATAAATAAAAGTTTTTTACATTTAAGTTATTATTATATTAAAATATATAATACAATAATATTTTAATTGTAATATAATAATATTTTAATTGATGGAATTTCTAGCTAATGTTTTCTCGGTAATATTAACTGTATATTAATTTATTTCTGTATATTACCTGTATATTATTTTCATTTTCTGGCTTTTTTTTTTAGGTAATATTAATTTAATTTCAATTATGTCTTTATAATATATAAGGTATTACATACAATTATTTATATATATTATTATATATATATAATTGTTTGCATATATGATATTACAAAATTATAAATTGTAACTAAATTCAAGTTATTAATATTAAATGTTACTTTTTAAGTTTTTAAGTTGTGGCAACACAACATTGTAATTTCAGGTATTTTTTGCTTATATTTTTATGTAATATTAAGTAATAAAAATTATTATGTTTCATCACATTATTTTGTAGTTTATTTATTTATTTGTATTTATTATGAATTGCAATCAATTTCTATGTTTTTCAATGTCCCTTCACATCCATTTAGTATTGTGTAATAACCCTTTAAATAACAAAAAATAAATACATTTTATTTGACAGAAATCTATATGATAATATAATAATGTTAAAATTTGGTTAATAATCAAAACTGATTATTAAAGCACATTTCTGATACTTTGATACATCCTTAAATCTTCTTAAATTACACCGCTGACATTATTCATGTTTTAATGTAACATGAATGTGAGTTGAAAGGCCCTGTTTAACTGGACTGACCCCAAATTTGGCTCTGATGACCGAAGATCTTCCCCCCGTCCCAGAAAAGCCTACTATCTGTGGCCTCTTCTGGTGCAGCTCTTCATCTTCATCTTCATTGGCTCATCAGGGTGTGTAAGTTGAGGGTGACTTTTTTTTATCTGCCCGCTGTTTTGTGATTGAACTGAGAAATTGGACTTTGGGCGTGTGTGATAACATCAGATAATGTGAAATGGGTTGGTGGGGTTCTTATCACGGGAGATTATCCGTTCAAAAGTGCCAAATTCGCTGATGATGCAGACAGTCACCGGAGCCACAGAACACTGTAGAGAACCGCAGAAAACTCTGGCGCTCACACACTACTGATGGAAGTCAGAGCGCATGTGATGCTATGCATTAAGAATACATATAATAATAATCACAATAATATAATATAAATATCCACCTTATGATATTGCAAACTGGTGTGTCTTATCATGTTATTTTAATCTTAATTATGAACACATTGGTTTGTAGTGCAAACAGTTTTACTGTTTTCTTGCACATTTCTTGTTCCCTTCTTTCTGTCCATCTTTATCTTTCTTTCTTTCTTTCTTTCTTTCTTTCTTTCTTTCTTTCTTTCTTTCTTTCTTTCTTTCTTTCTTTCCCTTCATCCATCTATCCATCATCCCATCCATGTTCACCAATTCATCCGTCTGTCCATCCATCCAACTTTTTTCTTTCACTTTCTATCCACCCATCCTTCCTTCCTCCATCTTTTCTGTCCATCCATCTGTCCATATTTCTTTCTTTGTTTCTTTCTTTCTTTCTTTCTTTCATTCATCTATCCACCCATCCATCTTCACCCATCCGTCCGTCTGTCCGTTCGTCATCTGTCCATCCGTTCCTCCTTCCTCCCTTCCTTCTGTCCATCCGTTTGTCCATCTTTCTTTCTTTCTTTCTTTTTTTCTTTCTTTCTTTCTTTCTTTCTTTCTTTCTTTTTGTTCATCCGTCTGTCCTTCCTTACTCCCTCCCTCCTTTCTGTCCATCCATCCATCTTCCCTTCTTTCTTTCTTTTTTCTTTCTTTCTGTCCATTCATCTGTCCTTCCTTCCTCCCTCCTTTCTGTCCATCAGTCTGTCTATCTTTCGTTCTTTCCCTTCATCCATCTATCCATCCACCCATCTGTCCGTCCATCCATCTTTCTTTTTCTTTCACTTTCTGTCCATCATCCGTCCTTCCTTTCTCCCTCTCTTCTGTCCATCCATTTGTCCATCTTTCTTTCTTTCTTTTTCTTTCGTCATCTACCCATCCATCTTCTCTTTCTTTCCATCTGCCCGTCCTTCCTTCCTCCCTCCTTTCTGTCCATCCGTCTATCTTTCTTTCTTTCCCTTCATCCATCTATGCATCCGTCTGTCCATCCATCTTTCTTTTTCTTTCACTTTCTGTCCATCCGTCCTTCGTTTCTCCTTCCCTTCTGTGCATCCATTTGTCCATCTTTCTTTCTCTCTTTCTTTCTTCTATCCATCCACCCATCCATCTTCTCTTTCTGTCCATCCATTTGACCATCTATCTTTCTTTCTTTCTTTTTTTCTTTCTTTCTTTCTTTCTTACTTCTATCCACCCATCCATCTTCTCTTTCTGTCCATCCGTCCATCCTTCCTTGCTCCCTCCTTTCTGTCCATCCATCCGTCCTTTCTTCCTCCCTCCATTCTGTCCATCCCTCCGTTCATCTTTCTTTCTTTCTTTCTTTCTTGCTTTCTCTTTCTGTCTGTCTGTCCTTCCTCCCTCCTTTATGTCAATCCATAAATTAAATTATAGTTTGTTATAAATTATAAGTGTCACAGCATACAAGGAGGCAGAGATGGAGGTAAGTATAAAACATAAAAGGTGAGTTTATTGACAGAATGGTAAGTATATTGCAGCAGGTTTTGAGGTGAGTATTCTTATCTGAGAAGTTCCAAAGTTCGGGTAAGTAGATCCAACAAGGTAAACAGGAAAACACAGAGTCCAAAACAGTCATGGAGAGAATGCGATCACAGGGGATGTGATCTGTAGATCAGACACTGGTGAATGAAACAGTCCAGGTTTATATAGGGGTGAGGTAAGTGGAATCAGGTGTGTAATCAGAAGTCAGGTGACTGTGAACGTGTGTGTATGTCTTCAGGGGGTGTGGCTTGAGGATCTGGCTGTGGTAGAACTCTGACATTACCCCCTCCTCCAGGGGCGGCTCCCGACACCCCTCTCCGACGTCGAGGGCGACCTCGACCACGAGGGGCAGGACACTCTGGGTGGCTTTGTTGGAAGTCCGTCAGGAGTTGGGGATCGAGGATATCATCTCTGGCCACCCAAGATCTTTCCTCTGGTCCGTACCCCTCCCAGTCGATGAGGTATTCCAAGCGACTACCTCGACGTCGGGAATCCAGGATCTCACATACGGTGTAGACTGAGGGTTGATCAAGGATCTCAGGAGGAGGAGTTTCAGCTTCAGCTCCAGGATTATCTGTGGCAGAGGGAAAGTAGGGTTTAAGGAGTGAAACATGAAATGTGGGATGGATTCTGTACCTGGGTGGGAGCTGAAGCTGATATGTCACTTCATTGATCTGCCTCAGGACCTCGAATGGACCAATGTAGCGGGGACTCAGCTTCCGACAAGGTAACCTCAGCCTGATGTCCCTCGTAGACAACCAAACCTTATCTCCAGGTTGGTATGATGGAGTTGGTCTTCTACGTGCATCTGCAAATTCCTTGTGGCATCTGATGGCTCGTTGGAGGTGGCGGTGAGCCCCACACTCTCTCGCTCTCTCGGAACCAGTAGTCGACAGCTGGAACATTTGTGGGTTCCTCGGTCCAGGGGAACAGCGGAGGCTGAAAACTGAGTATGCACTGGAAGGGCGTTAATCCGGTGGTGTCCTGACGTAGAGAATTCTGTGCATACTCGGCCCACGGGAGGAACCTGCTCCAGCTGTGTTGTCTGCAGAACAGTATGACCGGAGGTAATGTCCAAGCTCCTGGATCTTCCTCTCAGTCTGGCCGTTGGTTTGAGGGTGGTATCCTGAGGAGAGATTAACAGAAACACCAAGTGACTTGAAGAACGATTTCCAGACATGGGAGATGAATTGTGGACCCCGGTCTGACACAATCTCCTCGGGGAGACCAAAGTGACAGAATACGTGCTGGAAGAGTAACTCGGCGGTGTTCATAGCCGTGGGTAGGCCTGACAAGGGGATAAACTTGCAGGCTTTAGAGAATCGGTCCACTACTACCAGCACCCAGGTGTCTACCCCGAGATGGGACCAGGGTCTTTGCGGGATAGGTAGTGGTACCAGTTTTCCTGTGGGCAGATGACGAGGAGTGTTAGTGGTAGCACAGACTGAGCAGCTTTGGACGTACCTGATGACATCACGGTTCATACTGGACCACCAGTAACGAGATTGGATGAGCGAGAGGGTCCGTCTGCTACCTGGGTGTCCAGAGCCCAGAGATTGATGATCTTACCTTCTGGACATTCCAGCGGAGCAGGCTCTTGGAGAGTGGCCTCTTGGATCCAGGTGTCAATATCCCACTGGATGGGGCTAACAATGAGATTTGTGGGGATTATGTTCTCAGGTTCGATAGCTGCGTCGTTGGAGAATTGTCTGGATAAGGCATCAGCAGATATGTTCTTGGATCCGGGATGGTAGGCAATCTTGAATTGAAAGCGGGTGAAGAACAATGCCCATCTGGCTTGACGGGGATTGAGCCGTTTGGCTTCTCGAAGGTATTGGAGGTTCTTATGGTCTGTGATGATCGTAAACGGATGGTTAGCCCCTTCCAGCCAATGACGCCACTCCTCCAAGGCGAGTTTGATGGCAAGTAACTCACGATTGCCTACGTTGTAATTTTGCTCCACCGGAGACAGTTCCACTCGTCTCCCTCACGGATACGAACGAGGTTATATGCACTCTGCAGGTCCAGCTTGCAGAAAATGTGAGCCCCACGGAGTTCCTCGAGGGTGGCAGGAACGAGTGGAAGAGGGTATGGTTGTTGAATTATCTGAGAATTGAGCTGACAATAATCAATACAGGGGCGGAGACCTCCATCCTTCTTACCCACGAAGGAGAAGCTAGAAGCAGCTGGTGAGGTGGATGGTCGGATGAAACCTTGCTTCAATGCTTCCTGGATGTACTCCTCCATCGCCTGGTGCTCCGGGTTGGACAGCGGGTAGACGTGTCCTTTAGGTAATTGAGCCCCAGGTAGCAGGTCGATGGCACAGTCCCATGGCCGGTGGGGAGGAAGATGGGTGGCAGCTTGCTTGCTGAATACATCCGAGTAATCCATGTACTCCACTGGGATTTCTACCATACTCACAGTATCCGGGCTTTCAATCTTGGTGGAAGCGACGGCCAAAGGAGCAGAAACTGGAGATGGTAATCGAGTAAAACAATTCTTCAGACAATGTTTACTCCACCCGATGATGTCACAGGGGTCCCAGCGGAGTTCCGGATGGTGTCGATGGAGCCACGGACGTCCTAGGATGATGTCAACGGTCGAATTCTCCAGTACCAGAAATTTGATTTGTTCTTGGTGAAATAATCCAACTTGCAGAGTGATAAATGGTGATGAATACCGAATCCGCCCACGTCCGAGTGGTTTTCCTTGGATAGTCTTGACAGAAAGCTCAGGATTATGGCGGTGACATGGCAGTTGAAGAAGATCTAGGCATTCTTGTGAAATGAAGTTTCCAGATGAACCTGAGTCAAGTAGGGCAGATACACAGAGATCTTGTTCAGCAGTATGAAGAGTCACAGGTATGAGAGTCAGATTAGCAGTTTCAATGTCTGATTGGATAGTACTCACCACTGGATGTGGGGGTCTGATGGGACAGGTTCAGAGAAGATGACCAGATTTCCCACAATACAGGCAGAGTTTGTCCTTGATTTGACGTTGGAGTTCCGACCAAGATAGGCGTGTGGAGTCAATTTGCATGGGTTCTGGTACTAGAGAGCAAGCTGCCACCATAGCGGACTGAGGAGCGGTTTCAGGTGACTGGCAGACGGCTAGACGCTGGGATACCCGTGTTGTTCGCTGAAGAAAGGTCTCCAACCCGATGGTATCATCATAGATAGCCATAGCGGAGCGAATGTCTGGGTGGAGACCTTGTCGATAGGCACCCAGCAGTGAGATCTCATTCCACCTGCTAGCCGCTGCCAGCGTCCCGAACAGAAGGTTGTATTCGTGGATGGATGATGAACCTTGTCGCAGCCGGAACAGTTGATCAGAGACGGTGAGTACATCTGTAGTTGTGCTGAAAACCTCAGAAAAATGACACGTAAATTGTTCAAAGGATTGGATTATGGGGGTATCGGCCTTCCATATTGATTTTGCCCATTGAAGAGCTTTTCCGGTTAGCAGCGAAATGAGAAAAGCTACCTTCGATTCCTCTGTGGTGAATTGCTGTGGTTGCATCTTGATGAATAGTTACACTCAGCCGCTTCTCCCGAAAACGTGTTTGGTAGAGCCATGGGACTTCCGGAGGCAGATGGCGGCGCGGGAGGTGGTGTTAGCGCCGCTTTGAGGGCCTTGATGAGTTCGGTGAGTTGACCTGGTGCGGGTGCTTCCTCGTTGTCCATTTTGTTGTTGGTCTGATCTTCTGTCACAGCATACAAGGAGGCAGAGACGGAGGTAAGTATAAAACATAAAAGGTGAGTTTATTGACAGAATGGTAAGTATATTGCAGCAGGTTTTGAGGTGAGTATTCTTATCTGAGAAGTTCCAAAGTTCGGGTAAGTAGATCCAACAGGGTAAACAGGAAAACACAGAGTCCAAAACAGTCATGGAGAGAATGCGATCGCAAGGGATGTGATCTGTAGATCAGACACTGGTGAATGAAACAGTCCAGGTTTATTTAAGGGTGAGGTAAGTGGAATCAGGTGTGTAATCAGAAGTCAGGTGACTGTGAACGTGTGTGTGTGTGTGTGTGTGTGTGTGTGTGTGTGTGTGTGTGTGTGTGTGTGTCTTCAGGGGGCGTGGCTTGTGGATCTGGCTGTGGTAGAACTCTGACATTAAGAAACTACATTAAATTACATGTTTTATGTTATTACTGTAACATATATGTGACCCTGGACCACAAAACCAGTCATAAGGTTAAATTTTACAAAACTGAGATGTATACATCACATGAAAGCTTTATATATATAATAAATAAGCTTTCTATTGATATATGGTTTGTTAGGATAGGACAATATTTGGCCGAGATACATCTATTTGAAAATCTGTAATCTGAGGGTGCAAAAAAATCAAAGTACTGAGAAAATCACCTTTAAAGTTCTCCAAACTAAGTTCTTAACAATGCATATTACTAATCAAAAATTACATTTTGATATATTTATAGTAGGAATTTTACAAAAAATCTTCATGGAACATGATCTTTACTTAATTTCCTAATGATTTTAGGCATAAAAGAAAAATCAATAATTTTGACCCATAGCATGTATTTTTGGCTATTGCTACAAATATACCCCAGCGACTTAAGACTGGTTTTGTGGTCCAGGGTCACATATATGTTACATGGTACAGTATTTAATTGGATTGATTCAATTAACAATAGAATTTAGTTTACAGTACAACTTATTACTTTAGATATAATAATAATAATTATATAATATAATAATTTTTTTTTTCTGGGTGTTTCTTACGTTTTTTTTCTAAATACATTAATAATTGTATAAAGTATATTTAAATAGTTTATATAAATATAGTTAATTTATTCATATTCTCTAGGTAATATACATTAAATAACATTGTATATGAACTTGTTATATTAAATATGCAATTGTGCTATTATTACAGATATTTATCATACAAAAGATATTTAATATATTAAATATTAAAATGTCATATTAAGTTGTTATAAAAATATAAACAATAAAATAATACATAATGTAAATACAAAATGAGCATTAAACGATTATAATCAATTCAAAATACTAATATTGTGTAAAAAAATATATATATTATATTATATTTTATTGTATTATATTGGGATATGCTCTAGCAAACCCTAAAAAGGCAATCAATCAATTAATCAATCAATCAGAATTATCTTTAAACATAAAAAATACAAATTTCCTTTAGAAAGATTTCACATTCACGGATATTAAATGCAGTATGAATGTCATGGTATGTGCTTTGGGCAGAAAACGGCGTTTCTGCCCTGAGCAAGTTGTAATTTCAGTACATTTTCATTTACAACCAGATGGAATTTGCACTGTGAGCGCGGCGTCAGAAACATGGCCTTTGAGCATAAATCCAAGAAACCAAGAGCTGAGCCAAGACCTCATTTAAAACCCTCAGATTTTGCATTTGGCAAGCCCTAAATGTCACCTCCTTCTTTATCTTCTGCATCTTATTTTGTGTGTGGGCAGCAACCCGCTTCTTCAGACAGCTCAAATCCATAAACCCCAGAAAATTCACATGCATCTTATTGTTGGATTCCGCTTTGCCAGGCAAACTTTGTCGAGTGGAAGCTTTAAAAGCACTCTATGGTGGTCAGATGTGACCAAAACCAAATATAACGGCCATTAATATGCCTTGCCGGGCTGTGGATGGAAATGTTAGCCGATTTATCCTCATGCTTAAGTGCACTCTGGACTGTTTGAAAACCTCAATCTATTTCCAGGGCGCTTTAAGCCCTGGCCACTCAATTGATTGGGCAGGAGAGAAAGCTGATTGACTTGTCTGAAACATGTTTACTAGATGTGCTCTCAGAGGGGGTTTTTAAAATGCACCGGAAAAGATGATGAAAACGCTGCGGGCCCACGTCACCTAGACCACGCTCATTCTAGATTAAGGACAAACAAGGTCCTCAGAGAAGGTCACATAAGTGAAAGATGTATTAGGGTAATACAAAATAAAATGCAGAACAGAATGGAGCTAAACCTTCATTTTATTTACCCACCAACATCATTTTAAATCTATGGAAGCCCGTTTCCGCCACTGAATCAAAAATAATAAAAAAAGGTAACTGCGACTTTTAATCTCACAATTCAGACTTTTTTCATGCTATTCTGACTTTTTTGTCTCAGAATTGCAACTTCATATCTTGCAATGTGACTTTACCACACGCATTTGCGAGTTATTAAGTCAGTATTGTGAGGTAAACTCGCAATTCTGGGAAGATTTTTGGCTTTTTTCCCCTCCGAATTGGACTTTTCTAGTTCAGAATTGTGAGTTTCTATCAATTAATTCTGAGAAAAAAAAGTCTGAATTGTGAGTTTGTATCTCGTAATTCTGTAGAAAAAAGTCAGAATTGTGAGTTTGTATCTCGTAATTCTGAGGAAAAAAGTCTAAATTGTGAGTTTGTATCTCATAATTCTGAGGAAAAAAGTCTAAATTGTGAGTTTGTATCTCGTAATTCTGAGGAAAAATGTCAGAACTGTGAGTTTGTATCTCGTAATTCTGAGCAAAAAAGTCAGAATTGTGAGTTTGTGTCTCGTAATTCTGAGGAAAAAAGTCAGAATTGTGAGTTTGTATCGCGTAATTCTGAGGAAAAAAGTCAGAATTGTGAGTTTGTATCTCGTAATTCTGAGGAAAAAAATCTAAATTGTGAGTTTCTATCAATTAATTCTGAGAAAAAAAGTCTGAATTGTGAGTTTGTATCTCGTAATTCTGTAGAAAAAAGTCAAAATTGTGAGTTTGTATCTTGTAATTCTGAGGAAAAAAGTCAAATTGTGAGTTTTTATCTCGTAATTCTGTAGAAAAAAGTCAGAATTGTGAGTTTGTATCTCGTAATTCTGAGGAAAAAAGTCTAAATTGTGAGTTTTGTATCTCGGAATTCTGAGGAAAAATGTCAGAATTGTGAGTTTGTGTCTCGTAATTCTGAGGAAAAAAGTCAAAATTGTGAGTTTGTATCTCATAATTCTGAGGAAAAAAGTCAGAATTGTGAGTTTGTATCACGTAATTCTGAGGAAAAAAGTCAGAATTGTGAGTTTGTATCGCGTAATTCTGAGGAAAAAAGTCAGAATTGTGAGTTTGTATCTCGTAATTCTGAGGAAAAAATCTAAATTGTGAGTTTGTATCTCATAATTCTGAGAAAAAAAGTCGGAATTGTGAGTTTGTATCTCGTAATTCTGAGGAAAAAAGTCAGAATTGTGAGTTTGTATCTCGTAATTCTGAGGAAAAAAGTCTAAATTGTGAGTTTGTATCGTAATTCTGAGGAAAAATGTCAGAACTGTGAGTTTGTGTCTCGTAATTCTGAGGAAAAAAGTCAAAATTGTGAGTTTGTATCTTGTAATTCTGAGGAAAAAAGTCAAATTGTGAGTTTTTATCTCGTAATTCTGTAGAAAAAAGTCAGAATTGTGAGTTTGTATCTCGTAATTCTGAGGAAAAAAGTCTAAATTGTGAGTTTTGTATCTCGGAATTCTGAGGAAAAATGTCAGAATTGTGAGTTTGTGTCTCGTAATTCTGAGGAAAAAAGTCAAAATTGTGAGTTTGTATCTCATAATTCTGAGGAAAAAAGTCAGAATTGTGAGTTTGTATCACGTAATTCTGAGGAAAATGTCAGAATTGTGAGTTTGTATCGCGTAATTCTGAGGAAAAAAGTCAGAATTGTGAGTTTGTATCTCGTAATTCTGAGGAAAAAAATCAAAATTGTGAGTTTGTATCTCGTAATTCTGAGAAAAAAAGTCGGAATTGTGAGTTTGTATCTCGTAATTCTGAGGAAAAAAGTCAAAATTGTGTGTTTTTATCTTGTAATTCTGAGGAAAAAAGTCCGAATTGTGAGTTTGTATCTCGTAATTCTGAGGAAAAAAGTCAAAATTGTGAGTTTGTATCTCGTAATTCTGAGGGGAAAAAAGTCAAAATTGTGAGTTTGTATCTCGTAATTCTGAGGAAAAAAGTCAAAATTGTGAGTTTGTATCTCATAATTCTGAGGAAAAAACGTCAAAATTGTGAGTTTTTATCTCGTAATTCTGTAGAAAAGTCAGAATTGTGAGTTTGTATCTCGTAATTCTGAGGAAAAAACTCAGAATTGTGAGATAAAAAGTCGCTGTTACCTTTTTTATTTTCTTTCTTTTGTATAAATCATTATGCTCTTATGTAAAATAAAAAAAGAATAGTTTTAAAAAAAAATGTTTATGCTGCTGTTTTCCAGTTGTAGGATTTTAAAAATTATGTTGGACATTTTTTTTTTTTTTTTAACACATCCTTGAATAAAAGTATTAATTTCTTTAAAAAGAATAAAAATGTACCTGGCCCCAGACTTTCGAAGGAAAACCTGTCTATTTTAAATAAATGCTGTTATTTTTAACCTTATATTGATCAAAGAATCCTGAAAAAAGAATGTTTATGCTGCTCTTTTCCATGTAATGGCAGTTTGTAAGACCTAGAAAATACAAAAAGGATAAAAAAAACTACTTAAATGCACCATAATGATAATATTAAAAAATAACAGCATTTGAAATAACATTAGGGTGATTAAATGATAACAGATTTTATTTTGGGGTCAACTGTTCCTCAAATCAATGTAAAATGCTTCATTATGTTTGGAATATAAATAACTTTCTCTAACATGAACAATGTGTTCTAATAGAGTTTATTGTGATGTGCTGTAAACACAAGTACACATAAAAATGAAGTAAATACACATAAAAATGTTTGCCATGACGCACTGTAAAACGTCTGATAAACAGCCTAACCATTCTGAAGATATAAAACTCTATTACTGCTCCAGACTGATTCACAAATGACTGAGCCTTAGTCATTCACGAGCCATTCTGACGTTCTGCCTCTTGAAATTGGAAAGTTATCAGCAGAACGATCACCAAAAAGGAGGAAGAAAGCCAGTAATATTTAAAGTCACATTTCATTCACTCGCATCTCATACGCAAGTAGGCTAAACCTGTGTTACCGCGGCGCCGTAAGCGTCTTATCAATCATACTCGATGATTTCAATTCAGATATTACACATTAGCAAGATTTGGTGGTAATTCAACTCACATGCACTAATTTCTTTTGACACCCTAATTTCTTTATCATTAGCATTAGCATATCATGGCCTTAGGTGCAGCAGACTAATTACAGACTAGTAATTGCAACACAACTTGTCGTGTCACATTAACTTAGCATTGTTTCAGAAGAGCAGCGAATCAGACGGCCACAACTTTGTTTCTTTCTTTGACAGACATATTGTAACATATAAGGTCAAGTGGGGCATATTAGCCACTTTTTCTCGACAACTTTTTTTCTTCTTTTCCTCCCAAACACTTATTAATATGCTTATGTCAGGCTTGTATGTATTAGAGAGGATGTATCTTCATATTTTACACCAGAGGTTTTCCCACATTTCTCTTGAGTGTCAATCCAGTGCTGTAAATAGTCATGTTTAATATCTTTCTAAGTGATCGTCGTGGTTAGTGGTGGATTGGCTGTTAAAAACCACCAATGTTCTCTAGTGTATGTGCAGATTTCTTGTATAAACATCATAACTACATCATATTATGTATTAAATGTACAATATTAATATGAAATCTTTTTGGTCCTCAAATCTGATTGGCCGAAAGGAGTGCAATATTCTAGTATTCACTATATAAATATATAAAATCATAAACAAATACATTCTCACATGAAAACCTTATAAAACTACATTCCGTGACACAAAAACAGTAATATTTAATAAATTATACTGGATTTGGACGTGCGCCATGACACTCCCTCTAAGAAGTACACATAGATTGTTTATCAAGCAATTTAAAAATATCACAATTTACACATCTGTTCCCCATGACTTTCTAGAATAATATCTACAGTTATGTGTGTCACAGTCGTTGCTACAACTGTATCTACAGTGTAAAGGCCAACAATGAAGTAAACAAAAAGAAGCTTCATAACCTTACGTGCTAAATTAATGCTTTACAGTAATTGAAAATGACACATTGTGGGAGATAAATGGCGTCCGCATTCCACATCGGGCTTTGTTGCTGGACTATTTATGGGCGAAGCTTCTGACACTGTTAGGTTATGACAGTGAGAGCACAGTAACCAAGGAAACAAGGAAACAGGCCTTCCTTAGCTCAGGTTGCACAAGTGAGGATCAATAAATCACCGTGGCCGGGACAGAGGCTTAAGTCAGGAGAAAGGAGAATAAAGTGCTTTTGTTGGCTTTTCCAGTTTGGCGAGCTCAAGATAATCTGCTATTCTTGTGAATTTCCACTTTAAGGATAGAATCGGATAGATCCGGGCCACCTAAGTCTGCACACAGACGTATTCTTTGTTTTATTTTTGGAGATTGAGCCAGCTAGCCACTGTCTGAATCAATATTTATTCAATCCACGCTGAGTGCGCATGGCGCTCAATGATATGCAAAATGCAAAAAAAGATTACAATAGCCAAATTCAATCCAAGCTTTTGCGTGACTATCTCGGAATGCTGAAATCCTTTTCGGTATTCTGAGATTGTCTTAGTGAAGTCAGAGCTCTTGCAGTCTCCGATTGCTTTTATCAGTGTCTTTGGGGGGTTTCGGCCTCAGTAAGAACAAAGGGCTAAAACGGGCCTTGAACCGTCCAACACCAATTGTATCCATTTAGCGGCGTGCGCCCATGTGTACATAAACCTTAACTTGATGTTACTAGATAGCTTATAGTGGCATAGTTCAACCAAAAATTTTAATTTGCTGAAAAATTCTTTTGGAATGAATGGGTGCCGTCAGAATGAGAGTTCAAATAGATGATAAAAACATCATTATAATTCTCATGGCTGCATCAATGAACTTTTTTTTTGACCAAAACAAATCCTAAGTGTAACTTTAAACCATCACTTCTGGTCAAAATATGATTCCATTATACATAATAACGCTTTGTTTAACTAAGAAAGGAAGTCCATCCCACTTTGTCCTCTCACACTAAAATCCACTGACGAGTTTGCAAAAAGCTTTGGATTGTTTTCAGTGCTTGATCTATGCGTATTTATCTTCTGATTAAGGTAGCTTTTTCTCTGAAGAAAGCAATAGTATGATTAGAGGACTCATATGTGACCCTGGACCACAAAACCAGTCATAAGGATCCTTTTTTTCTGAATAAATAAGCTTTCTATTGATATATGGTTTGTATATTTCCATTTGAATATCTGGAATCTACAAAAAAAAAAAAAAAAATCGAAATATTGATAAAATCACATTTAAAGTTGTCCAAATGTTCTTAGCAATGCATATACAGTCAAGCCCAAAATTATTCACACCCCTGGCAAATTCTGACTTAGTTACTTTTATTCAACGAGCAAGTTTTTTTTATGACCGGAAATGACACAGGCTTATCCCAAAAGATAATAAGACGATGTACAAGAGGCATCATTTTGGAAAAAAATATTACTCATCTTTTATTTACATTTGAACAAAAAGCGGCATGTCCAAAATTATTCATACCCTTCTCAATAATCAATAGAAAAGCCTTTATTGGCTATTACAGCAATCAAACGCTTCCTATAATTCCCTGGTCCACCGGCTAAAAAAAAAAAACCCAAAACATTAGGTTCCACCACCATGTTTGACAGTGGGGATAGTGTTCTTAGGGTTGAAGGTTTCTCCTTTTTTACGCCAAATGAAGGCTACATCATTGTGGCCAAACAATTACATCTTTTGTTTCATCTGACCATTAAACAGAAGACCAGAAGTCTTCTTCTTTGTCCAGATGAGCATTTGCAAAAGCCAAGCAGGTTTTTGTGTGCCTTATCTTGAGAAGTGGTGTCCTCCTTGGTCTGCGTCCGTGGAACCCAGCGGTGTGCAGTGTGCGTTGGACTGTCTGCCTTGAGATGTTGCCACCAGCAGAGGATTCATCAGGATGGCCTTGGTGGTGGTCCTTGGATTCTTTTTTACCTCTCTCACTATCCTCCTGTCCAGCACAGGTGTCACTTTTGGCTTCCGACCACATCCTCTGAGATTTTTCACAGTGCGGAATGTCTTGTATTTTTTTAATAATACTGTGCTCTGTAGCCACTGGAACTTCAAAACATTTAGATATGGTCTTATAGCCCTTTCCTGACTTGTGAGCAGCCACTATGCGCAGCCGCAGGTCCTCAGTGAGCTCCTTTGTCTTAGCCATGACTGTCCACAAACCAACAGCAGAGAGCTTCTGTTTTTCACCTGTTGAGTTGATTAAAACAGCTGTTCCCAATGAATCAGGCTAATTAGGATGCTTTAGAACAGCTTGGACTATTTGAAATGGTATAGAACTTTGGATTTTCCCATAGACTGTGATAGTTTGCAAAGGGTATGAATAATTTTGGACATGCCACTTTTTGTTCAAATGTAAATAAAAGCTGAGAAATATTTTTTCCACAAATGACGCCTCTTGTACTAGTGATGGGAAGTTCAGATCATTTTCTCCTTTCGACTCGGATCTTTGAGTCTCGTTCAGCAAAATGAACGAATCTTTTTTCGAGTCATTTTGTTCATTTTAGCGAAATATAATTAAAAAGCTACGTGTTACTTTCATAACACATGTACTGCTTATACAAACGTTGATCACACTACAAACAAGACAAAACTATAATGCTATTAGAAAAAGAAAAGATTAATTCATTGTTTACCTGGGTCTTCAGTCTATGATTAACTCCCTCACCTCTATCTGTCCGGGTTTGAGTCGTTCGTTCATCACGTGACAGCCCCATACGCTTTACCTATGCTGCCTGAGCCGGAAAGAGAATGGATTCGTTCATCTCTCGAGTCATCGGGTTTGAGTCGTTCGTTCATCACGTGACAGCCCCATACGCTTAACCTATGCTGCCTGAGCCGGAAAGAGAATTGATTAGTTCATCTCTCGAGTCTTCGGGTTTGAGTCATTTGTTCATAGTTGCGCAATTGCGCATGCGCGACTGAACGAATCACTCCCCGAGACGACTCGTTCTTCCCGAGTCACATTAAAGACTCGTTCAAAATGAACGAATCGTTCAAGAACGACCCATCACTATCTTGTACGTGGTCTTATTATCTTTTGGGAGAAGCCTGTGTAATTTCCGGTCAAAAAAATTTTGCTGGTTGAATAAAAGTAACTTTAAGTCATAATTTGCCAGGGGTATGAATAATTTCGGGCTTGACTGTAACTAATCAAAAATAAGTTTTGATATATTTACTGTAGTAAATTTATTAAATATCTTCATGGAACATGATCTTTACTTAATATCCTAATGATTTTTGTCATAAAAGAAAATTCGATAAATCTGGCCCATACAATGTATTGTTGGCTATTGCTACAAATAAACCTGTGCTACTTATGACTGGTTTTTGTGGGGCAGGGTCACATATTTTAGCTGGACTTTCACTACAGAAGATGTTAACTGATTGACTGATTACTTGTGGATTATTGTGTTGTTTTTATCAGCTTTTTAGACTCTCATTCTGACGGCACCCATTCACTGCAGTGGATCCATGGGCGAGCAAGTGATGTAATGCTATATTTCTCCAAATCCAAATGAAGAAACAAATTTATCTACATCTTGGATGGCCTGAGTGTAAGTAAATGTTCAGCAAAATTTCATTTTAGGTGAACTATTACTTCAAAACCAAGTGTAAAGGCAAGAGTCTCATAAAAGCATCAGTTAATTAGTCTTTTAGTCTAATTAATTAGTAATTTTTTTTTCTTTGCTTATTTATGTTTGCTTGAAATGCTTCATTTAATATTAGAAAATGACCAACCTAAATACAAATGTAAAAAATAAAATAAAATGTTTTTTTGTTTTTTTTTGTTTTGTTTTTTTAAGGAGAAAGGCTTAACAATTGAAATCTTTACATGCTTGTGCTGAAGTAATTTGCATAACATCCTTTTTTTGATAAATAAATAAATAAATAAATAATCTAGTGTAAATGTCAACATCATCTAATAAAGCACTGAAATCTGTCAGGCAAAACATGATTTATGAATATACTAAAAAAGTAATAATTCTAACTGCTCTTCCTTGGCTTAATACTTCTTATTAGACTGACCAAGGAAAATGCTAGCATTTTTAGGAGTGTGCATGTAAATGATAACAAATGATGTTTTTGTAGCTTATAGAGAATACATTTCATTTTTATCGCACTATTCTTTTTCTATAATTAATTGCAATGAATTAACTTGTTAAATTCCCATTCCATTTTTATGTTTGATTTTACGCAGATCACTCATCCTTTTTCGAGTGCACTTAAAAAACACTCCACGGCCCGATTAATTAATGATAAGTTCTGGAATGCCCCTCTATCTTCAGTAAAAAGCTGCAGTTTCTGTGCCTTCAGGGAGATTCATGCATCATTCAGATCACTCTGCCCATCTTTACGCCTCGACTGTCCTGGTGTCCTTTGTATCGCGGACCTCCCACCACAGAGCACATTCCCGGAGTCAATGGGGTATGGAAAACTCATCATTTTGAGACTTTTCTCAGTTCGCCCGACAGACCGGGTAGGACTATACTACAGGAAGACGCAGTAGCCTGTCAACCGCCACCTGTTACGGCCCACATTTCAGACACTTCCTGAGCCACAGAGCACAGAAGGTAGGTGTCATCGGGTTGTGAAAACACCTCACACGCCAGCATCAGAAACACCACATCAGACTCAGAGAAACGGGTGCGATATAATGAGCAGTCCATATTAATGACCCTGGCACAGTCCTGTTTAATCACAGCCTTGTAGAGGTGCAATCTCTGTGGAGCTTACAGTCAGCAATAAAGTTCCCCGGGATCCACCGGTGGATTCGCACACGTAGAGAATTGTATGTGTGAAATCGTTTCTCTCATTTCCTGTTTGCACATTTTAATGCGACCTTGAGCTTTATTTACATGATTATTAGTGATTTTTGCTACAGCAAGCACATTTTTCAAATACATTTTAGTATTTTTTTCACTAGTATCCTAATGCTCAGGGTTAAAGCGATAGTTCACCCAAAAATTAACATTTTCTCATTAATTTCTCACCCATTGTTCATCATCGGAACACAAATTAAGATATTTTTGATGAAATCCCAAAGCTTTCTGACCACTTTCAAGACCCAGGAAGGTAGTAAGGACATTGTTAAAATACTGCATGTGATATTAGTGGATCAAACCTTAATTTCATAATGCAAAGCAAATAAAAACAACTTTATTCAACAATTTCTTCTCTTCCGGGTCATAAACAAAAAGGAATGAAGATCTTATGGGTTTGGAACAACTTGAGGGTTCTACACTTCGTGGTTCACAATGCCATAGAAGAACCTTTTTTCTCTAAATGGCTCCATAAAGAACTTCCGTTTTCATATAAATGTGTATGCTGATTTGTACAGAGAAATATGACATTTAGGGGGAAAAAAAATAAGAATGAAGACCCACACCCAAACGTATCCGTCCATAGGGTTTAAGCAGGTTGTGTGAAAACTTACAAATGATATGAAATTCAAATACATAATTTTGACAAAATTTGCCAACAATTCAGCAAAAACAAAATAGTTAGGAATTCAACACACTACATTTGACATCCAAAAATGTATTGTTGATCAGGCAATTTATTTTCTTATTCTTTGTAACGTGGGGTTTGGGATTTGTTTGGGCGTCAGGAGCCGCTCTTAGAGGGGTGATTTGTAACGTGGGGTTTGGGATTTGTTTGGGCGTCAGGAGCCGCTCTTAGAGGGGTGATTTGTAACGTGGGGTTTGGGATTTGTTTAGGCTTTTTTTTTTTTTGTTGCTTTGTTTCATGTTCATGCTTTCATGTCTTTTATTTTGTAAGTTCATTCATGCTGTTAGTGTCTTGCTTCCCTTTCCCTCATGTTTTCCTGCTATTGTTTCTTCTGTTCAGTGTTTGTTAATTGGTTGCTATAGTCTTGTGCCTTGTTTCCCATTCCCATTATCCATTACATTCTTACTATTTATGATTATATTTAGATACTTTTTTCTTTTCATTTTTGCATTTAACGTTATTTTTTCCCCTATTGTTTTCGATACTATATCAGAACAGACCTGTGACCCACAAAATGACAACTGCTAGTATAATCTACCTGACAAACTGACAAATTAACCCACTGTCAAGAGAAATTCTTATATCAATTTGTATTTGATTGTATGAAAACGTATGACTTAAAAAAAAATGAAGGTTCAACCCTTAAACGTATCCATCTGTAGGGCATGAACAGATCATATGAAAACTCATAAATGAGTTACAAAATTTGGACAAAAATTGCCATTAATTC
This sequence comes from Garra rufa, assembly GCF_049309525.1. NCBI lineage: Eukaryota > Metazoa > Chordata > Actinopteri > Cypriniformes > Cyprinidae > Garra > Garra rufa. Next base: position 36,465,768 of record NC_133380.1, on the reverse strand, counting down.
ATCAAAATGCTAAATAGTTATGAATTGTTGTATAGTTCGATCACCTTTGACAGCAGCAACATGTATGGTTGATTGCCATTCATTTTCTTATTGTAACTATTCATAGTTATATTTAGACAAATTAACTAAATAACTGACTTTTTTGTCCTTACTTATGTAAATTTGTATGAATATTGTATGTATATATTTTTACGAAAATGTATGACTTGAAAGTCCAACCCTGAAACTTATCTGTAAGTGGGGTGCTAGCAGAACATATGAAAACTCGTAAATAAGTTACAATGAAAAAATTTGCCATTAATTCGGCAAAACGTAAAATTGTCATAACACATTAAAATACCATTGAGTTCAATTCGACACACACCCCTTTTGATATCAACAATATTTATGGCTTTTATATCCTAACTTTTAATTTATACTTTATTTTTCTTTTTTAATTTAACATTATTTTTTCCTGCTGTACTCAACAAGATCAAAACAGACCTGTGACCTACAAATGAAAAAACTGCTTGTGTAGTCTACCTCAAATAACTAGCCTTCCCTTAAAAGCATATAAAACAATAAAAACTGTGCTGACACCTTGCTTATCAGTCAGTAGGTCTCTTCTTGTCTAAATGGACAGTACTTCATCAAAACAAACTGAGAAAAAAAAAAGACTGGCTATGCAAGATTAATAGTATATTATAGAAACTTCTTGGTAAGTGCTTTTAATCTTGAACCAGTAGACCAGGGTTGCCAAGTATGCAGTTTTTAAACTGATTTTTCCCCCATGGGTTAATGGTTTGACATATTGCATAAAGTATATTTGACTGAAATGCTTGTACTGAAATATTTTATATTCTACCAAAAATAAAGCTGCGGTAGATGTTAAGTTTTGTGAAGGGCGACCACTGGTAAGGAGCCCTTGAGCTGTGTTGATCACTACAATATATCTTTTCTCAACAGTGACTGTAAAATATGTACTGTACTTTAGTTATGGGAGTTGCATATTTTGAGTTTTGATATTTGGGGTATTTTTTATTTTTTGGCCATTGGGCTAGTTTTGTTACGCAGACCTGGCAACCCTGCATAGATTAGCATCTAGAAGCAGCACTTGAATTCTAGTCAGCAAATATAAAGGTCTGGTTATTATTTTTATTTTTATTGAGCACAAACATCTCTCTGTGGAGGCAAGATGTTTATCCGGTTTCTCCGAAGCTCAGCTTCCCGATCGAGCTATAAGATAAATATAAAGGAGTTAATTTCGGTCACTGAAAGCAAGGGTGATGAAATCTTGACGATGAATGGCCGCTTTAATAGAATTATACTGAGCTGATGTCAGCAATCAACACAACAGGACCATTACATCACTTTTATGAGTCAGCAGTCACAGAAATCCCCTTCCCGAAGTCAAAGGCTTTGATTAATAAAGCTTCAGTTAAATTTCCTCAGGGAGCAATTGAACAGAGGAAATTTAGAGGAAAATTAACAACACAAGTCCGTTGCATTCCTAAGATGAGAAGCATTGCAGAATTCATTAATAGAGGGGAAAAAAGCACTAATTATTTAGGGTTGAAATACTTAGATTTGATATTTTCTTTTTTTCAGTAGCCTATTAACTAATTAACAGAATAATTATGAGCAGATGTCAGTGTCAATGCTGTCAGTGCGAAAGCACAATGTGAACCTGATTTTGCAGTTACGCTCATTATGTGTGCAGTGTGAAACAGGTCTGAAATGTTAAGGTAAGAAGACCTATGCAATGATATTCTTGCACTGAGAAATGGAAGTGTGACTCTTTCTCTGTGAGCACATATAAGGAAGGAAGATTAATTTTTTCCTTGTAGAAGCTGTGTGTGGCCATGAATAATTCCCTGTGAGTTTGTAATATCAGAGTTAAAAGTTAGAATAAAATGTTACATGGAAATCCTAGGACACTTGGCACTTTATCCGATATTGCATTAACAGCGCCGCATGGTTTTAATCATCTTCTTGATCAGTCTGTTAACTCTAGAATTACTATGGCTGTCTGAACATTCAGAGTTACAGTAGCAGGATGTCTAGAATGTCTTTAAAACAAGTGTAAAGCTAACGTTAGCATCAGGGAGGTCTATAATACCTGGAGAAATCTGCGTGTTAGCATCACAGAGACTATAATATTCATAGAAAGCTAATGTTGGTATTGGAAATGTTTATAATACATGTAGAAAGCTAACATTGTTAGCATCAAGAAGCTATCTTTTATGAAACGAACCATGGTCTTATTGTAGTAAAATGTAATGGTAGCATTAAGGAAGATTAAAATACCATTGGAAAGCTATCCGTTTGCATCAAATATGTGTATAATACCTTTAGAAAGTTATATGTTAAGAACAAGTAATATTATACCACAAGAAAATACCTGAGAAAGATAATGTTAGCATCATGGAAGACTTTAATACCATGGTACAGCTATCTGTCTGCAAAAACAAGTAATGTTATACCTCAAGAAAATAAGCGAGAAAGCAAATGTTAGCATTAAGTATTTGTACATACTTGTAGAAAGCTAACATTGTTAGCATCAAGAAGGTGTCCTATATGAAAATTGCCCATGTTCATCTTCATTAGGGCTAACACAAGAAAAGTTATACACAAGAAAACTCTTGGTTAGCATCGAGAAGGTGTATTCCTTGTGAAAGCTTTTAGCATCAGAAATCTAATGCTAATAGAAGCCTCCAGGATGTCTAAAATTCCTTAAGAAAGCTATTAGTTAGCTTCAAGGAGGTGTACAATTGCTGAATATAGATCTAATTTCAACATCAAATGTCCAAGAAAGCTAGTGATAGCATGTTTATAATACAGACATCAAAGACCCTGGTTAAAAAAAAACAGCTAAAACCAGCCTAGGCTGGTTGGCTGGTTTTAACTGGTCAATCAGCCTGGTTTTAGCTGGCCATAGCTGGTCAGCAGGCTGGTTTTAGAGGGGTTTTGGCCACTTTTCCAGCCTGGCCAGGCTGGTCAGGCTGGTCTTAGCTGGTCAGGCTGGGAAAACACCAGCTAAAACCAGCCTGGCCAAGCTGGGAGACCAGCTAAAATCAGCTATTTCCAGTTTAAACCAGCCAACCAGCCTAGGCTGGTTTTAGCTTTTTTTTTTTCAGCACGGGAGGTGTATTATACCTCAGCAAAGCGAATTTGTTAACATCAAATACCCAAGAAAGCTAATGTTAGCTTCAAGCAGCGGTTCTGATTCAGATAACCAGCTCATTAGAAGTGAGCTCTGTGCAGGAACTGTGTTCCGATTGACATGGTCCCTGCACAGTGTTCATTGTTCCCTACTCCCTGAGCGGGGAAATCTGTTTACTACACTTCGAAACATTCATTCCTATATTTACGCTATGCCACCGCATGCAGCGTCTTCACACACAGATATAACTTACTAGAAGAGTGTGAAGTGTGACATAAATGCATCTGTAAATAAATACAATTTAAATTAACGTCTCGCATGCTTTAATGACCTTCAGATGGAACATATACGCTCGCTTTGAACTAATGAATAATGGCGGAATATCCTGTGATGTCCACTTCGAAGTGCAGTAACGTTGGAATAGAACAAACGTCTGAAGCAATACGTGAAACACACAAAATGTGCAGAGCGGGGGGGCGCGAGGACTGGAATTGAGAACCGCTGGCTTCAAGTATGTTTATAATAATTGTAAAATGCTAACATTATCATCAAGGAGGTCTATAATACCTCAAGAAAGCTAATTCATTAACATCAAATAGCCAAGAAAGCAAATAGCATCATACTCACAGACATCAGGGAGGTGTATTATACCTCAACAAAGCTAATTTGTTAACATTGAATACCCAAGAAAGCTAATGTTAGCATCAAACCCTGCTGAAAAAAACAGCATATGCTGGTTAGGTAGGTTTTGGTGCTGGGATAGGGTGACCAGACGTCCCGAAAAATTCTAAGCACGAAATCTAAGCTGCTGTCCCGAATCCCGAATCCCGCTCTAATTGTCCCGAAAATTATACTGAAGCAAAATCTTAAATAGTTATTGTCTGATAAAACATAAAAAAACTGTGCGTGGAGCGAGGTTGAGTCATCCTGCAGCCTGGCAACCAGCCCCCGCCGGCTGCTCATTGTTTTTTTTTTTTTTAGATATACCCAGAGCCATAGAGAAAGATGTGTTTCTCTATGGCTCTGGATATACCGTAGGCGCGCATTAAGATATGCACTGATAAGCAAATTTTCATTCATGAAATTGACATGGCTGGTGTACCGGAACCCCAACATGCTGCAAAAAAGCTAAAACGTCTCTGTATAAAAATAGCCTAACGTTACTTCTATATTATATAATATTATATGTATATGTTGGCTACTTATATTAATAAAAACATGATTGGTTCAGTCACTTTCGTTTGAAATTCATTATCTTTATTATTCATTAACACCCAATAGCCAAGAAAGCTTATGACATTAAGTAGGTAAATACCTCAACAAAGCTAATTAATTAATAATTATGATGGTAGCATCAAGAAGGTCTAAGATAATAGGTGTATTTTACCTCAAGAAAGTTCATTCATTGACATCAAATAGTCAAGAAAGCTAATGTTAGCATCAAGTATGTTTATAATACTTGTAAAAAGCATTAGCGTGAAGGAGGTCTAAAATGGCTAAAGAAAGCTATAAGTTAGCATCAAGGAGGTGTATTATTGCTGAATAAAGAGCTAATTTCAACATCAAATACACTACTAAGATAATGTTAGCATCAAGAAGGTTGATAATACTAGGTGTAATATACCTCAAGAAAGGTAATTTGTTAACATCAAATAGCCAAGAAAGCAAATGGTAGCCTCAAGGATGTCTAATAGGCCTAATACTTGTAAAAAGCTAACATTAGCATCAAAGAGGTAGAGAATGCCTCAAGAAGGTGTATTTCTGAATACAGAGCTGATCTGAACATCAAAGCCTGTTTACATCAAGGTGTACCTTAACAAAGCTAGTTTGTTGACATGAATACCCAAGAAAGCTGATGTTAGCATTAAGTACGTTTATAATACTCACAGAAAGCTAATGTTAGCAATAAAAAGATCAATAATACCTGAAGAAATGTGTCTGTTAGCATCAGAAAGATCTTCTGAAATATCTATTGAGTGCATCAAGCAGATCTACCTGAAGAAAGCCATCTGTTAACATCAAAAGTAGAGAGCTATCTGTTAGCATTCCCATTTGTCTCAGTGGCAGCTGCCCACCTTTTGTGTTTCATTTTGATCTCTAACAGCAGGGCTAACTGGAGTCACGCTAGCCAGCCAAACCTTTCCACTCTCTTAAATGAATTTGAGTAATTTTCCAGTGATTGTAGTATGAATATGTTAATGCATTCAATTCAAATTCCCAAAACCATAACTGCTCCCATGCGATGGGCAGCAGTCAGCCAGTTCATCCCTGTTCAATTACATATTTATTTGATTAGGTGCAATGAAGCACATCTGCAGAGGATTATGTGTCGGAAGACGTTAAATGAAGGGAGATATTTGCCTCTTAAATTACTCGCACATTATCTAAGGTCTTATTTTCACATTTAGTGGACCAGAGTATAGAGGACCAATGGCTTAGCGGTTAAGATTCAATTACTTTCTTTCTTTTTAGACGTATTATATAGCCACACATTTAGAGAGCTACTGTACAACTTGTAATGCAATCCCAAAAACTTTGAGAAGGATGTTACTACATGGTGAAAGCAGGGTTATAGAGTCACAGAGCTCATACGGGTGACAAAAGTTCAAGTTTGGCTCATGTTATTTCCTGATGCTGTTCCCTGCTGAATGAATCAATAAAAGTGGCCAAAAATACGATTTTTTTCCTTTTCCAAGTAAGAGCTAGAGAGAGCGAGAAGGAGGATGTCCACGCCTCCTACTGAGAGCCTTGTTGTGTGCCAATACTATGAAGGAAGCACACTGAGATCTCTCAGCGGGGACTGCGCACACACTTTCTTGTTTGCCTTGTAACTCTGCACATTAGAGAAATAGCCCCATACTTTCATAGAGACAGTATCCAGCTTAAGGTACTTATTACTCAGATGAATCACCGCGAAGAAGACTTTCCAGGAAGCTAATATCTAGTCATTAACATACGTCTGCAAGCGAAAGGGGTTTTAAAGCCGGCTGCAGTGTCTCCATCCCTGACGGTGGATGTGGCTCCATATTGCAGAGGTGCCAGTGAAGCATGAATTAGCTGCAATGAGGGGTCTCGCTAAGGCACATTAGCTACCACCCCATTCCAAGGGGGATCATTTTGTTATCTTTGGTAGGTCCATTTTCCAGCATGCACTCAAGCAGACGCATTTCCTATTTATTCATGACTACTTGGCAATCTATTTGTCAGACTTTTTTTCATTGGGGTCATGCTGGTGCTAATATCGCATTCAGGGCAATATGTTAAAAATAATGTGCTGTACTAAAGAAATGCACAATACATTGGTAGCATTTTGGTTATGAGCTTTTTAAAATTGTATTTATCTGTCTGGGTATTGGATGTACATCGACTGATACTGAATATTTATTTATTATCTTTATTTGTCAGACTCAGTATAGATATTGGATATATATTAGTTGATATGAATATTTGAGTTTTTTGTATTATTTGTCAGTATAGATAATGGATATATACTGGTTGATATAAAAAATTGAGTTTATTATTATTTTTTTATCTGTATAGATATTGGATATATGTGACCCTGGACCACAAAACCAGTCATAAGGTTAAATTTGACAAAACTGAGATTTATACATCATATGAAAGCTCAATAAATAAGCTTTCTATTGATGTATGGTTTGTTAGGATAGGACAATATTTGGCCGGAGATACAACTATTTGAAATCAGAAATCTGAGGATGCAAAAAAATCAAAAAGACTGAGAAAATCACCTTTAAAGTTGTCCAAATTAGGTTCTTAACAATGCATATTACTAATCAAAAATTACATTTTGATATGTTTACAGTAGGAATTTTACAAAAAATCTTCATGGAACATGAACTTTACTTAATTTCTTAAAGGTTGTATCAGCGATTTCTAGCCTAAAACATAAAGTGTCAAATTCAGCTGATCTTTCTTCACGATCCGCTCGCTGCCTGCCCCATAAATTGTCTGTGAAAAAAACCGCGTCTCTCTGGTCAGCCTAGGGTCCGAGATATGCCAAAAAAACAAACCGTGTTCCAACCAATCAGCGTCAGGGGTTCGTGTTGTGGACTTTCCTACTGGTGCAGGATGTGAGGGAGGCGGAGCGAAAGTCCACAACACCAAACCCCTGACGCTGATTGGTTGGAACATTGTTTGTTTATGTGTGGAAAGGTTGGTAGTGCCGATTGTTTTTTTGGCATATCTCGGACCCTAGGCTGACCAGAGAGACGCGGTTTTTTCACAGACAATTTATGGGGCAGGCAGCGAGCGGATCGTGATGAAAGATCAGCTGAATTTTACACTTTATGTTTCAGGCTAGAAATCGCTGATACAACCTTTAATGATTTTTGGCATAAAAGAAAAATCAAAAATTTTGAACCATACAATGTATTTTTGGCTATTGCTACAAATATACCCCAGCGACTTAAGACTGGTTTTTGTGGTCCAGGGTCACATATTTTAAAATTTTTATTTATATATATATATATACATTGATTTACACTAAATATTGAATGTTTATTTTAGTTTTTTATTTAGATATTAGATATATTAGATATATTTTGTTTGATATTATTATTTTTTATATTTATTAGTATAGATATTGGACATACTGGTTGATATTGAATATTTATTAGAATTTTCTATTTATCTATATAGATATTGATATTGAATATTTTAATTTTTTATTTGTCAGTATATATATACACACACACACACACACATATATATATATATATATATATATATATATATATATATATATATATATATTAAAATATGAATTTAACGCGTTAATTTAGATTAATTAATTACACAAAAATAACGCGTTAAATTTTTTTAACGCATTTTAATCGCACTTAATTTTGCACCGCGGAACGTTTCTCACTGGATGAGTTTCAGCGGACCGATTATACTGGAGCACCAACTAGCGTTCAGACAAAGGAATGCGCATATCACCGCAGCACATCGAGCCTCAAGTATCACCTCAATGCTTTTACAGAAGGTCTACCTACCTATAGGGTACCTGAATTTCTGAAATGTAGGCTAGTATATTTCTAAATATCCCAGTGTTTCCCCTACCATTATCTTAGGGGGGCGCGTTTACAATGTCTCCTCCAAGAAAACACGGACTGGATCGGGGACTCCATTCATAAAAACCGAATGCCACGTAAATTCGTCGATTTTTGGATTGATAAATCAAAAGTTGGTCTGTCACTTAATTCAAATCGCGATATGGACTAGTGTCTGTGAAAACTGAAATGCAAAAAGACCGTTTTAATATGAATCCTGCATGTACCGTTTGCCTCTGTATGTTAGAATGGCAGAGACGCGTTTTTTTTTCCTGCACGCGTGATGCTCCCATTAATTTTTGGCATTTGCATCTCAAATGAACAGATAGACTCAATCTCCAAAGCTACTGTCAGTGTCACTTTTACCGTTTCATTTGAGAAAACTAGCATCATATTTACACACAGAAACTTCACGGCAACCTGTCAAAATAAAAGTACGGTTTAACATGAAACAGAACAATATTCCTATTTAAATAATTGACAAAAAACAATATATATGATAAAAAAATAAATATAACAACAAGATTAACCACTTAATTTTAGAAAAAAATACGATTATTATTTAAATGTTAAATTATTATTATTTATTGATTTTAACAGCAAACCTCTGTTTGTTTGCCAAAAATTAAAAAGGTTTATTTTTCATTGGATTAAAAATAAATAAATGTTTATGCTTTCATTTGATTATGAGAAAAATTAAAACACAAGAATTTCTTAAAAAAAAATATATAGCAAAAGATTGTAAAGCCCTATTGTTCAAAATGTTAAAATAGAGAGTTTGGGATTTATTTTTTCACTGAAATAAATGTTTTCGTTATTACACAAAGTAGGGTAAAGTACAGAGAAAAAAAAGTATGGAAACCTAGGGGAAACACTGTATCCTATTGCTACACTTAATGGCAATATTGCACTGGTCTGTTGGACTTGGTTGAACAAAAATAAACAATATTTTGTTGCTTAAGTTTATGTATTCAGTCATTATTCAATGGTATACTAAAAATCCATATGAAAAAACTTACTTCTCACTGTTCTCAGGTCAAATATTTATATGCGATTAAAATGCGATT